>NW_027187351.1:16015112-16062138 GCF_028583685.1 Petaurus breviceps papuanus | reverse complement strand
AGAGAGAGAGAGAGAGAGAGAGAGAGAGAGAGAGAGAGAGAGAAGGAAGGAAAGAAACATTATTAAGCACCTACAATGTACTAGATATTATGCTAAGCATGGTTCAAATACTATCTCAGTTGATTCTCATAAGAGCCCTAGAGAGTATGTGCTATTATTATTCCCATTTTGCAATTGAGAAAACTGCAGAAGACAGAGGTTAAGTGACTTGCCCAGCTTCACACATCTAGTAATTGTCTGAGTCTGTATTTAGACTCAGGTTTTCCTAATTCCAGATCTAGCACTCTATCAACTATGGTGCCACCCAGCAGCCTCTATTACAAAGATAATAAACATCAAAGTCAATATATAAATCCATGTCCTCTTGGTTACAGGCAGCTGGGTGGCAAAGTGGATAGAGTCTTGGGCTTGGAATCAGGAAGACTCGTCTTCATGAGTTCAAATCTAGCCTCAGACACTTAGTAGCTGTGTGACTTTGAACAAGTCACTTAAACCTGTTTACCTCAGTTCGTCATCTGTAAAAATGAGCTGGAAAGGAAAATGGCAAACCATTCCAGTATATTTTCCAAGGAAACCCCCAAAAAATTTGGGTCCCAGGAGACATTATTGAAACTACTAAACAACAGCAATGCCTACAAAGCCTCTTTCCATTGTATCATGATACTTTTCATTGTTAATTAGTGTGAGATAAGACTTATAGACTAGGTTGGAATCAGATTGTGGAAGACCTTGAATACCGGAGTGAGGGATTTAGAATTTATTTGATAGGCAGTAGAGAGCCACTGAAGATTTTGGAGCTGAGGTATGACATGATCAGATTTATATATAAGGAAGAGGAATTTGGAAGAATAAGACAGATTGGAATTGAGAAAGGGAGTAGGGGAAATAGTTGAGACCCAGAAGTAATAGTTTAAGAGATTCTTATTAATATGGTATCTAAACTAAAGGGATATTAGTGGAGAAATAGGGTTTACCTATATGAGATGTTACTGAGAGAGAATGAGAGGATTTGATTGGTGATTAGAATGTTTGGATGCTGGAATGCTGGAGAATGAGAGAAGGAGAAATCCAAAGATCCCTTATTTATATAATCATTCTGTGAATGTCTTCTATTCAGTTTATCTTGTGCTCATGGCTGGTTTCTCTGAATGGTCAGGCCTGGCGGGAGCATTAATGAGATTTCCAATGCTTTCAAGAACTAGAATAAAGCATCTATTGGTCCTACTGGGGGGAGGAGGGAGGTATAAAGAGAGAAATTGAGAGAACCTTGCCATTATCCCTCCTAAAAGTGCTCCATGCCCTATAATTGCAAAATAATTTTTCATTTTTTTAAATTTCATGATACTTCTCAAGATGATTAGAGACATTCTAGGGGACTGAAGAACCAGGGTCACGAATTGATGCTCAAGGAAGATGGATAATCACCAGCATGTTTAAGGCAGCTTAATGTCATGCTGGCATTTTGTAATGGCAAACCTCAAGTACATGGAATTTTCTATCATGTAAGCTCATAACTCTTTTGATATTATTCTGTTCTGTTATTATCCAGCTTTCTCTCCTTAATTCAACAGCTGTTACATCTACTGGCTTTTCTTTTATCCTCAGTATCCCTGATCTCCTAAATCCTACATTCTCAAACCTCTGGTTACAAAGTATCAAAAGATTAGGGCCAAATCCAAGAGGAGGGAAAGGATATAAGGGATACTGTGACAAGAGAAGAAATTTGGGATACTGGTTTTTCCTACTTGGCAGCAGAAGAGAGATTGTGGACTTGCCTGCTTTTTCTGTTCACTGAAGTGCAGAGTGAGTTACCTTTCCTTGTACCCGGTGGGGAAGCAGGCACCAACTGCCTGTTTCATTGTCATTTTTTTTTTCAACAGCAGCTACAATGCACAGAGGGAAATGTATGACTGACACATAGAAAAAAGCTATACTTGAAAAAAATGCATTTAAGTGAATGCTGAAATGTTCTTCAAAACAGCCTTGAAGTCTCCTGCTTTCCTCACTCACTGAAATGCTGAATTAATTTCCTTTATTCCTAATCTCTGCAGAGTGACAGTACCCAGAAAGCAAGGTCAAGATGATTTGTTCAGATAATAATTCACATCTATTTCTTTTGAGCATAGATGGAAAAATTGTTCTTGAAACTCTCTATTTGATAGCAGAAATTATGTTGGTAATAACTGCTGATCAGTTATTAATTGGGTTTATAAATGCTCACACATTCATTGGTTAATGATGTAGTTTTTCTTTGCAGTGGACACTTTTTTTATTACCAGTGGTAGGGAATACCTTTGGTTATGCAATAGATAGATGGTAGATAGTTAGATAGCTAAACATCATAAAATGAAGGCTTTTGCCTACATGTATTTTATCACTACATATAATTCCTTTAACCATCCATTCTGAATCCCATTCATTCATGAGTTAACGTGTCCATTATCGGAGAGTCATATAATCTTGCCTCCAGGTCCTGAAAACTTCAATGGTAGAAAAAATAATTTGCATGTTTATCTCATCACGTTCTGGCAAATGTAATTATCTATAAGTTAGCTACTTAAGAATAGGGGCTGTTTTCATTTTTGTCTTATATTCCTAGGACCTAGCATAGTCAATGGCTAGAACTTAGTGGCCCTTAATAAATGGTTGTTGATGGATAGATGAATGGATAGATAGAGGAAGAGAATGAGGCATTAAAGTGCCTTAGGACTCTCAAATGAAAAGTATTACAGTAGCATAAGGTATTATTTCAATGTTTAAAAGCAAGGATAGAAATACTTTGGTATAGACAAAGTACTGGGCTTAGAGTCAGGAAGACATGGGTTCAGTTCCTGCCTCTGCCATTTAATAGGAGCATTATAACCCTGAAAATCCCTAACCTATATGCTTCTCAATCAGCTCCCTAGGACTGAATTGTATCTGCATTGAGGGAGGGATTGCCCACAATGGAAATTCCATATACTGAAGAAAGCACTAATCAAATCATTCAAATATTAAAACAAGTCTCCTGGTTAGCAGCAAAAGACAAATTATTTTTTTTTCTAAAATAGCAGTCACTAAACTAGAAACAAACATCACACTTTTTTCTCTTAGAATTTTGCTTTCCTTGCCCAGAGGAAGGATAAGAAGAAGCAACATATCAAAAGTAGTCCAATAATATAGGTGTGTTCACTTTGTATTCATGTGTGAAGCATTGATTTGTCAAATTGTAAAAAGTAGTGACCAAAATTTATTGTCTGTTGATCAGAGACAAATTGTGTGGTCACTGTTATGTTCTTACTAGCCAGGCAACTCCTGTACTAAGATGGTAGGCTAGCTTGATTTTTAATTCCGCTGAACCTTTTCCTCAGGTGTAATAACAATCACCTGTCAAGTTTGACTTAGATGGCTATTAGTGGGATCACAGGGACTGCACATGAGAGCACTGTGAAAACAATAAAATATTATATAAATGGAAGGTATTGGTATTATTGTTAGGTGGCACAGTATATATAACTCTGAACCTGGAGATAGGAGAACCTGAGTTCTACAGGAGAATTCATCAACCTAAGAAATTCTAAGATCCTCCCAGAGTGTAATTCTTCCTATGTTGGTCCACTTGACTGGAGGTCAATAAATCAAGAGGCAAGTCCAGAAGACAAAAAGGTTTAACTAGGATTAGTTGGTGAGCAGTTGCCAAGTGAATAGTAAGGGTTTTATGTAGTTTTACTTAGGGTAACATTGCCAGTGGGAAAAAGAAGTCTATAAAGCTGCTTGGTTACTTTCCTTATTTGGGAGGTTGAGTAATAGGAATAGGTTGTCTGGTGACTTTGGAGAGAATGTGTCAACCTTGGGGTTAGAACATATTAACCTTGGGGTCTCAGGAGTTCTAAAGATCAGGTTTTTTTCCAGTGAGATAATGATTTTCTCTAAGGCTAGTCTTATCAAAATATCCTGGTGGGGCAGGAAATCTCTAAGATAGTAGCAATCTCTTTCTGGAGAGAAATCTGTAAAGCTTATCCTGTCCTTGCCAACCTAAATGTGTTACACAACTCTATAGCTGTTTCTTTGACCTCTGAAGTTACTTTTCTAGGGAAATATTTTGCCCAAATTCACAGTATATAGGTTTTAACCAGTTCCTCTGAAATTCAAATAGAGAGCTCCAGATACATAATAGCTGTGTGACCCTGGGCAAGTTACCTAACTCAATCTGCCTCCGTTTCCTCCACATGTAAAATGGGTGTGCTAATAGTACCTACCCCTCTAGGGTTGTTGGGAGAATACGAGGTAATATTCACTAAAAGCTTCGTAGGCCTTATAAATGGCAGCTACTGTTATTTTTGTTACTAGCATTATTTGTAAAAAAAGAAAAAGCTAAGCAAAATGGGGGAGATGTTAGAGGGCATTAGGAAAGAGTACTAAACTTGGAATCAAGAGAGACTTGAGTTCAAAATCCACTTCCACAGTTTACTAGCTGCGTGACATATATAGGTCACATAACCTTTCTGAAGTTGTCTCCTTATCTATAAAATGGGTGTGATATCTTAATACCTACCTGTCAGGATTGTTGTGAAAATCAAATGAGGCAATATTTACAAAGTACTTTGCAAATCTTAGAGCATTAAATAAGGGCCAATTTGGCAATGGGAGTCAACCCTAGTTGTTCAGGTCCTAGGGATTTGGAGAGAGAGGGACAATATTCTCTCAACGTAACTGATCTCAGAAATGTCTTAAGACTTCATAATAATTTTGGGTCTGTCAACAAGAAACTAAAGGAGCATCCATCAATTGGGAAATGGTGGAACAAATTTTGATATATTAATGTAATGGAATATCATTGTGCTATAAGAAATTACAAAAGAGACAATTTCAGATAATATAAGGCATATAAAATTATACAGAGAAAAGTGACTGTAACCAGAACAATAATTTATATTATAGTGAAAACATCTTAAATGTGACTAATTTTGAAAGATTTAAGAACTCTGATCAACGATGAATATAGTGTCCCAATGAGAAAGAATGCTACCCATCTACTGACAGAAGTGATAGAAAAAATATGTAGAATGAGACGTACATTTTGGGGGCATAGTCAATGGAGGAATTTGTTTTGCTATACAGATTTGTTAATAAAAAATTGGGGAGGTTCCTTTAAGAAGCAGATGGGTGGGAGGGAGAAAATGAAATAAATTTTCAATAACTGAAACAAATTAATTAAATTTAAAAATTTTTAAGACATTTCCTGAAATCCAGAACAACAGTGGGACATTCTGATCACAAAAAACACCTTAGAGTTTAACAACCCAATTAAGTAGGTTCTACAGGTCTACTTATTTCTATTCTACAAATGAGGAACCTAAGGCACTGAGGTTAAAGATTTTAACCAAAAATACATAACTAGTAAGTGTCAGAGAAGGATACAAACCCAGATCTCCCTGCCCCCAAGGCCATCACTCTACTCATGGTGTCATGTAGTCAATTCCTGAAGATATTGGGAAAGGATTTACCAATACCAGAGCCCTTCAGAGTCCTGCTATATTGTGCTCAAGTTCCCCAGAACTAACCCAGGCTCAGAGTTTCAAAGCATCCTTTCACCTTCTTAGCATAGTTTACTCTCAGGTGGCTATCCTATTTCCCAGCGTTAAAGCTTACAGATGATTATGAGTTTCAAGCAAAAGGGATAGATTATGCCTGAATATGAAATTCTCTTTCCAGAAGATAACTGTGGCATATTGATTGTGCCAGCCATGCACTGAAGCCTGCCCTGCCACAGTATTTGCCCTGTGACTCACCAGAGAATTTCATTGTGTCAGCCTGTCAATCTGGGGCCTTTCACCAATAGTAAATGTACTGTTCTAGAAATGAATACTGTCGGGTCCTACCATACCCATCATGTTATGCTTGGTCAATTTGAGAGCTACATTAATTTGATTTATTCACGGTTTTCCAAGCAATGTGGGCCACAAACAAACTTGCTATATATAAATAACTCTCCACAGAATTAGAAATTTGATTAGTGCCTGGGTAAATATGTGTGACAGGCCAAATGTAAAGTCTGAACCTTTTATGGGATGTCTAGAGACTGCTTGGAACAAACAATATCAGAATCCAGTTCAGACTTGAGGCATAATATAAAACACTGAGAATTCTTTAATACAAAAATAGCAATAACTAATAACAATAATAATAGTGTTTATGTCATGCTTTAACATTTATAAAACCCCAAACAAATATGATGTCTTTATCCTTACAATGACGCTGGAATGTAGATGTTCTTATTATACTCATTTTACTGATTAGTAAACTAGGTCAGATGGAGAGAGACTAACTTATCCAGGGTCACACAGTTAGTAAATGTCTGAGGATTTGAACTCAGGACTTCCTGACTCCAGGTCTAATGGTCTACCCACCCTGCCACTTAGCTGCCATGTTTTATGATGGTGATATTCACAAAAAGGATATGGATAGTGAATGTCCACAGGAATTCAAAATGTTTTGGATCCTCTTTAACCATTCACCTACCTAAAATATAAAACAAACCTAACTTAAATCACAAATTTAAAGATGGAAAAGACTTTAGGAGCCATCTAGTGCAACCTGTTCATTTTACAAATGAGAAGACTAAGGCCCATAGAGCCTATGGACTGAAAGTGAACCTCTTTGTTTTATAGGTAATGTGATTGAAGTCCACTGAGTTTAAGTAATTTGTCCAAGGACACATACATAGTCAGCATCAGACCCATTATCGTCATTATAACCTGAGCTCAAGCTTAGTGGTTTTTAATAGTGTGATATAAATAGCACTGAATCCTCTGATTACACATTCAATGCTTTTTTTTTTAATCACACTATTAAAAACAAGTAAGGTTGGGCTCAAGTGAGAATAATAATACTAATAATAACAATATTAACACTTTATATTGCACTCTGAAATTTGCACATCACTTCATGCACATTATCTTACTTGATCTTCACAATAACCTTGTGAGACTTAAGTATTATCATCTCCATTTTGCAGAAGAGGAAACAGGCTCAAAGTAGTTTTAATATGTTAGTAAGTGACAAGTGTAATATTCTAACCCAGATAGATCTCCATGATTCCAGTGTTCATGCTCTAGAGACTTATACCTTGTTCCAAATTCATCCTATCATAGGATTGTGAATTTAAAGCTAGCTGGGGAACTTGAAGGCCGTACATCTCAATGCTTTATTTTACAGATGGAGAAAACTGAGGCCCAGAGAGGCTAGATGACCTGCTTAAGGTCATATACAGAGTAGATACTTGAATCCAGGTAATCTAACTCCAAAACCAATGTTCTTTCCTTTGTACAGCAGTGTTTTGGAAAGGAACAAAGCTCTATGCCAGTGGAGACTAGTTATGTGCTTTTATTCTCTTTTTCGTTGACATCAAAGCAAAGTTGTTAAGGCCTGAATGTCTCACAAATACTTGTCAAATTGGTTCATTATTCTAATTCTTCCCATTTTGTAGCAAGTCGGTCATTTTGACCCTTCCATTATTGTTAGTCCTCCTTTAAAGTGTGTCAGCATTGTAGTTGATTTCAAATTCACCTAAATTTTTCTCAATGCTTAGTCTGGGTTCATTTTTATATTTAGTGGAAAAGCTTGCCCATGTGGTCCTTAATAGACATTTATACTTACATTTATGTAGGTGTAAGATGATAGAAAAAATATATATTTCCTAGTCATAGTTGATACTGTAGATGTCTATCATTTTAACTAGAGAAGTATAGAAGAGAAGATAGAGAAATCAAGGACTTGGGTTTGAATCTTGCCTCTGACACATACTAGCTGTATGACCTTGGGCATGTCAGATATCCAAACAACTCCCTAGGACTGGAAGATACAGATGAGATGCCAGGCTCCATTGATAGAGGGAGTTTCCACATGCAAAGTCCTTTACACTGGTAAAATTATACATCCAAACCCCCATGGCCCTTAAAATTGTAGCTGAAAAGGCTGGTAGATTTTTTAAGTCTTTTTTTAGTAAAAATAGTTACAAAATTTGATATATAATAAGATTATGAGGCCCCCTATCATAGTGCTTTCCTCAAGCCACCAAAAACAATTGTCCAACTTGGTCATCTCAGCAAAATGACTCTTCGATTCAATAAAAATTATTTAAGGGGATAATTCAACACTAAATTAATGAAATCAAAGAATCTCAGTCAGAAAGGAGCCCAGGGGTTCTCTGTTCCAACCTGTGCCTGAGGTATATCCCCTGCAATACTCTACTAGAGCCCTCCCTCCAAATTTAATTGACCTTTCAGTTAGTTACCACTCTCTGAGTCTGGTCATTTCAGCAATGTTATCATATAGTCCAACTCTCTATTTTGTCCACAAGTATTTGACTTTTTCAAATATTTTACTGAAATCTAGGTACGTTGTGTCTACAGCATTTCCCATGCTGTACCAATCATATAGCACTGTCAAAAAAGGAAATGAGGTTAGGCTGGCATTACCTATTATTGATAAAACCATACTGGCTCCTTCTGATCATTGTTTCCCTTTCTAAATGTTTATTCCATATCATTAAAATAAGAAAATTTTTACCCAAAATTGTATTTGAGTTCAGGGAAATTGTAGATGCCCTTCCCAACTACATCAGAACCTTACCCATTCTTCAAAATGTCTTAGAAATCACCAGCAGTGGTTCCGCAATCATCATTGCCATTGCATTCAATACTCTAGGAACTAATGAATATGAGGTGACTTGAAGCAGTCATAACTAGCTATTTTGCCACCTGAGGCAAACCACACCAAACGCATCCTCAAATCTACCTGATAAGAGGGGAGATCTGACACTAGCCCCTGTGAGACACCTTGAGGCCAAAATTGGTGATTTCACTATTTAGGGAGGAACAGCAAAGGGTCAAGTTGGGGATGATCATGCCTGAATCTGAAGACCCCTGGTGGGGATAGAGGAGTACACATGTCATCTGGTAGCTTTCCAGTTTAAATTTTCCCCAAAATTAGTCTTGCTGACTAATTTTTATGTTGCTGAAAGAGTGAAAATGCTGTCAAAAGATAAATGCAACCAATTTTTAAATTTTACAATCTTTTTATTTTAAATTGTTGTATTCTCTAAATTTCTCTCATTTTACAGACAAGTCCTGGTCATCTTGCCCTACCTTTTGCTATGAGGGAATGAGTTTTTACTGACTAAGAAAAGCTAGGTGTTCTTTTATGATCTCCTCCTTTGTCTTGGGTTTCAACCCTGTGATAACCAATTAGTTCTTTCCTTTCCTGTCCAAAGGTCATTCTTCTTGACAAAGAAAACAAAGCCAAAGTAAGAGTTAAGTAGTTTCTCTTTGTCATATGTTATCCTATCTGGCCTGAGCAATAGCCCTATTCTTGCTTTTATCTTCCTCATGCCTGTAACATACTTTTAAAGCCCTTTTTTTTCCTTCATGTTCCTTGTCAGCCATAGTTCATTGTGAGCTAGAGTGCTGCTTCTGACACTATTCTTATAAGATTGTGACTCTCTTTTGTATTAATCCTCCATTACCTGTCCTTATCTCTATTTGCTATACATTCCTTTTTAAATCTAAGCTGGTCACTAAGTCCCTTGTGCATCCATGTCAGTCTCTTTAGATAGCTCTCCCTTTTCTCTCTCTGAATCTTTTCTGTTTGCATCCTCAGAATTTCATTCATTCTTCTTGCATCAAATTCCAACTATAGAATTTTAGGACATGGGCTCCTACCTATCCTGCCTCTGAACTCTTGAAATATGCTCTCATAAAAACTAAGGCATATATCATGCTATGCTCAGCTCTCCCATCTTCTATTATGAATCTGAACATGGAATGATCATCTTTCTCTAATATTCCCATCATTTCTGCTTTAGGAATCATGTGTTGTTTTTTTTTTCCTCATTGGTCAGAAATAAGGCGCAAGAGAAAAATTCCCTTCATTGATTCCTCATCCTTTTAATGAAAGAAATTGTCATTAAACTAAGAATTTATTTTTTTGCTCTACTTTTGGTAGTAAAAGAGCTCCAGCAGTTTTTCAGATAATTGAAGTTCTCCATCACTTCTGTATCATTTGTTTACACCAAGTTTGTCATTAGCCTACTTAACTTTTCAGGTTTCTGAGCTGACCCCACTCTCTCTAGAAAAGTTATTTACCGGAATAATAGATCTGATTAAAATAAATTTCCAGGCCACTATTTCATGTGCAAACCTGGGGGGAGGAAAAAGATTCTTTAAGATCAATCAACTGGGACAGCTAGGTGGCTCAGTGGATAGAGTACTTGCCTGGAGTCAAGAGGACCTGAGTTCAAATCCAGCCTCAGACACCTGACACTTACTAGCTGTTGATCCTGGGGAAGTCACTTAACCCTGATTGGCTCAAAAAAAAAAAGATCAATCAACCACAAGTTTAGTACCTGCCTACTATGTGTTCAAAACTATGCTGAACCCACCGATGTGTCTTGTCTCAAACATAAATTATAAGTCAAAAGCAAATGGCAGTCACAAATTTTTAGATTCTAGTTTCATCTAGGAATTTTGTTGGTACTGCAAATCATAAGCATAAAAATCTGACTGCAAAAGGAAGTTAAAAAATAGTACCCTGTTACAGAATTATAGGTTCATTGACTCAAAATGCCAAATGTGAGACTTGAACAAGAATGCCTAAGGTAATGGAGTTGAGAGTACTTGGGTATACTAAGGACAGTGTGTGAGAAGGATTACTAACTTCAATTTGGACTTTTCCAGTAAATATAGCTTTCCATTCATTCCTGAAATTAAGGGTTTAGAAATTAAAGAATGTACTCATATGTCTGAAAACAAGCTTAGGCATGTAAATATATCCATTATCACATACTCCAAATTAAGTATCAATATCTGTTTTCTCCAGGCTATAAAAAAATAGCAAGCAAATGTATATTTTAGTACTTTAGAATTAACTATATGCATATTGTTCTTGAGCCTCTCATGACTATGTTGGAAATCAATTAACCCATTTCATTCTGCTATGCTAAGAGGAAGTGTGACAAAGTAGATAGAGAGTTGGTCATTGAGTCTGGAAGGTCTGGTCACACAATAGACACATAGTGGTTGCTATGACCCTGAACAAGTTACTTAATCTCTGAGTGCCCTCAGATAACATCTAAGACTACTCATTGTATAATAGTATAATACAAAGAAAAGAAAAAACCACTCTATCAGTATAGCACCAATGCAATATTTACAGTGCCCACAATCACTATAAATACACCTGCATGGTGCTCAATCACAAAATATAACAGACACTCCATATACAAGACAGAAGCAAAACATTTATTCAGACACCAGGAAAAAAAACCGAATCCCAACACCAGGAAAGCGAATTCATCATAGCAACATAAAAGCTAATGCACAACAACATATCAGAGAGCCACACCATTCTTTAGCCTTCCCACAAACCAATATTTGACCAATATTTTACTCACAGACCTAACTGACTCCTTGCCTGAGCATCCTCTTTCTCCCACAGTTATCTCCCAGATTCCTGTGGGCTCTGCTCCACCCTTCAGCAAACTCCTCCCACCATAGGCTCCATGTGACTACATACAGCCTACTAGTGGGCAAAGTTTATTTTCAAAGCAGGGAAAGTCTTCAAATTCCCCTATGCCTATTAAGGGTCAGGAAAGATCTTCAAATTACCATTACCATTACAATCAGTTGTGACTGGGCAATTAATTTTAAAGAATTATAGATCCTCACATCTACACAAAAAATGGCCATGTATCAGGATGTTGTAGCAGCAAGCACGCCAAGCGTCCTCAGGGTTTGCAGCTACCACAGGTTCTTGGATCTGCTTTGTTAAAGGAAAGCAACTCAAAATGGGTTAACAAGCTTACTTTAATCAGTCAGACATATATCATTTACTTTATTCAGGAGAAAAGGTCAGCACCCTGAACCTCAAAGTATACAGGCATAATTATCAAGACAGAAACATCAAGTAGACAGATTTCCAAACTGTCCAACCATTACATCCATACCCAGTCAACATCTGGGTTTCCACATTCTGGGTTTTTCAAAGCCGGGGGACTCTCAGCAACGGCTTCCCAGAATTCAGATCAAATCACAGAACATTTCTCAAAGTGAGTCCCAAAACAAAGCTACACATCAGTGCTTATATAGCCTTCTCCTGGCTCAGAGAATGTAACAACCTTTTTGACCCACTGGCCAATCAAAAAGTATCTTCTGAAAAACAAGCCTCCCTCCCCAGGCTTCTGGTGCACTTTAGCCTAGGGGCAGGGAAGATCTTTAAAATTTACATTTGCATTACATTCGGCCCCAAGATCTTTCATGCCCATAGCATAGACAATTTACTTTTGAATTAGCACTGAACATTTCTTAGGTCACATTTTCAAAGTACAGAACTAAAGTTACCAAAGTGGCCACTGGCCCTTAAACAAACACAAAGTACATTCTTAGGTTACATTTTCAAGGTACAGAACTAAAGTTACCAAAGTGGCCACTGGGCCTTAAACAAACACAAAGTACATAGCATTATCACTTCAATTCAGAACAAGAGTTCAAATAAAGTTCTGGGGGGAGGGGAGTGTCCTTCCCCTCACACAGCTCCAGCCCCAGCTTCCAAGCACAGAGAGGGGGCTGGGCAACAAAACCAACAAGGTGGGGTTCCCTGGGGATCCAAGGCACTTCATCCCACCCACCATAGTCACAAGTCCATCCTCCCCCTGGGTCCCAAACTGTGGGATGCAGCCAGGAAACACATTCAGTGCCCCTGCTTTGCTGCTCAGTTCTTATCTTTTCCTGTGGCTGAATTCCGAACTCCTGGGCTCCTTCTCCTCCCGCAGGCGGCAGCCCCTCCTGGCTTCTGCCCAGGTCCCGATGCAGGCAGCTCACCATTCCCGCTCTCAGCTCAGCGAAGTCTGCATGAAGGCCACTCTTCTCTCCTGGTCCATGGCTCCACAGAGTCACAGCTACCACAACTGGGAAACAAACGATTATCCCAGCCCCCATACTTTCCTTTTACTCTGCAAATCCTGTTCGTGACGCCATTTTGTAGCAGCAAGCACCCCAAGCGTCCTCAGGGTTTGCAGCTACCACAGGTTCTTGGATCTGCTTTGTTAAAGGAAAGCAACTCAAAATGGGTTAACAAGCTTACTTTAATCAGTCAGACATATATCATTTACTTTGTTCAGGAGAAAAGGTCAGCACCCTGAACCTCAAAGTATACAGGCATAATTATCAAGACAGAAACAACAAGTAGACAGATTTCCAAACTGTCCAACCATTACATCCATACCCAGTCAACATCTGGGTTTCCACATTCTGGGTTTTTCAAAGCCGGGGGACTCTCAACAACGGCTTCCCAGAATTCAGATCAAATCACAGAACACTTCTCAAAGTGAGTCCCAAAACAAAGCTACACATCAGTGCTTATATAGCCTTCTCCTGGCTCAGAGAATGTAACAACCTTTTTGACCCACTGGCCAATCAAAAAGTATCTTCTGAAAAACAAGCCTCCCTCCCCAGGTTTCTGGTGCACTTTAGCCTAGGGGCAGGGAAGATCTTTAAAATTTACATTCGCATTACAGATGTGAAAACCTCACAATCAAATGCAAAAAGTCACAACTGTATCCTTTTAGGATCATAATTCAATAAAAATTACATTCAATCTTCATGGTCCATGGAAAGAAAGATTTTAAAAATTGGAAACTAAATAATCTAATGCTAAAGAATGAATCATAGAAACAATAAGTAATTTCATCAAAGGGTGACAATAATGAGACAAAATACAAAAACTTATTGGCATGAAACCAAAGCAATACTTAGGGGAAATTTTATATCTCTAAATGGTTACGTGAATAAAATAGAAAAAGAAAGGATCAATGAATTGGGCAGGCAACTAAAAAAAAACTAGAAAAAAAACAAATTAAAAATCCCCAATTAAATACCAAATTAGAGATTCTGAAAATCAAAGGCGAGATTAATAAAATTGAAAGTAATAAAACTATTGAACTAACAAATAAAACTAAAAGTTGATTTTGTTTTTTAAAAAATAATAAAATAGATAATCCTTTGATTAATTTGATTTAAAAAAGAAAGAAAACACAATTACCAGTATCAAAAATGAAAAGGGTGAATTTACCACCAATAAAGAGGAAATTAAAGCAATAATTAGGACCTATTTTGTCCAACTGTATGCCAATAAATCTGTCAATCTAACTGAAATGAATGAATATTTACAAAAATATAAATTGCTCAGATTAACAGAAGAAGAAATAAAATACTAAAACCTATTTTGGAAAAAGAAATTGAACAAGCCATCAATGAATCCCCTAAGGAAAAAAATCTCCAGGGCCAGATGAATTTACAAGTGAATTCTACCATTTAAAGAACAATTAATCGCAATACTATATAAACTATTTGGGAAAATAGGTGGAATCCTACCAAATGCTTTTTATGACAGAAATATAATGCCAATACCTAAACCAGGAAGAGTCAAAATAGTGAAAGAAAATTATAGACCAATTTCCCTAAGGAATATTGATACCAAAAATGTAAATAAAATATCAGCAAAGAGATTACAACAACTTGTCACCAGGGTAACACACTATGAACAGGTGGGATTTATACCAGGAATGCAGGGCTGGCTCATTATTAGGAAAGCTATCAGCATAACTGACCATATCAATAACAAAATTAACAGAAATAACTTGATTATCTCAATAGAAGCAGGAAAAACTTTTGACAAAATACAGCCCCCATTCCTATTTAAAACACTAGTGAACATAGGAATAAAGGGATCATTCCTTAAAGTGATAAATAGTATCTACCTAAAACCTTCAGCAAATATTATCTATAATGGGAATAAGCTATTAGCCTTCCCAATAAGATCAGGGGTGAAGCAAGGAAACCCATTATCACCACTATTATTCAACGTAATACTAGAAATGTTTGCTATAGCAATAAGAGAAGAAAAATGAAGAAATTAGAATAGGTAATGAGGAAACAAAACTATCACTCTTTGCAGATGATATGGTGGTATATTTACTGAATTCTAGAAAATCAACTAAAAAAACTACTTGTAATAATTAACAACTTTTAGTAAATTTACGGGATATAAAATAAACACATAAATCATTAGCATTTCTATATATTACCAACAAAGCCCAGCAGCAATACATAGAAAGTGAAATTCCATTTAAAATAACTATAACAATATAAAATATTTGGGAGTCTACCTGCCAAAACAAACCCAAGAGCTATATGAATACAATTATAAAACACTATTTACACAAATAAAGTCAGATCTAAACACCTGGAAAAATATTCAGTTGCTCATGGGTAGGCCATGTTAATATAATAAAAATGACAATTCTACCTAAATTAATTTACTTATTCATATTCAGCACCATATTAATCAAAATTATTTTATACAGCTAGAAAAATAATAAAATTCATCTGGAAGAACAAAAAGTCAAGAATATCAAGGGAATTTTAAAAAATGCAAAGGAAGGTGGCCCAGTCATACCAGATCTAAAGCTATATTATAAAGCAGCAAATGTCAAAACTATTTGTTACTGGCTATGAAATATAGCGGGCGATCAGTGGAATAGGTTAGGTACACAAGACACAATAGTCAATGACTATAGTGATCTACTGTTTGATAACCCAAAGACTCTAGCTTCTGGGATAAGAACTCAGTATTTGACAAAAGCTGCTGGGAAAGCTAGGAAATAGCACAGAAAAAAACTAGGCATAGACCAACATCTCACACCATATACCAAGATAAGGTACATGATTTAGGCATGAAGAGTGAAACCATAAGCTAATTTGCTTAGGGGAGCAAGAAATAATTTACCTGTCAGATCTGTGGAGAAAGGAAGAATTTATGACCAAACAAGAGATAAAGAACTTTATGAAATGCAAAATGGATAATTTTGATTACATTAAATTAAGAAATTTGTATACAAGCAAAGGGAATGCAACCAAGATTAGAAGGGAAGCAGAAAGCTGAGAAACAATTTTTACAGCCAGTACTTCTGATGAAGGCTCATTTCTGAAATATATAGAGAACTGGATCAAATTTATAAGAATACAAGCCATTCCTCAGTTGATAAATGATCAAAAGATATGAACAGGCAGTTTTCAGATGAAGAATCTAAAGCTTTCTATAGCCATATGAAAAAAAATTCTCTAAATCATTATTGATTAGAGAAATACAAATTAAAACAACTCTGAGGTAACATGTCACACCTATCGGTTTGGTTAACATGAAAAAACAGGAAAATGATAAATGTTGGAGAAGGTGTGGGAAAATTGGAACACTAATACATTGTTGATGGTTCTGTGAACTGATCCAAACCTTCTGAAGGGCAATTTGGAACTGTGCCCAAAGGGCTATAAAACTGTGCATACCCTTTAATCTATCAATAGCACTGTTGGGTCTGTATCTCAAAGAGATCATAAAAAAAGAGAACAGTACCCACATGTACAAAAATATTTATTGTAGCTCTTTTTGTGGTTGCTGCTACTTTTTGTCCTTTGTTCTTGAAAAGAACCATGACATCAAAAGGGGATGACATGACATGCCTGTAAATTTGATTTAAGCAAGGGAGGGGCCGTGCAAAGTTACCAGCCTCACTTTCTCCTCCGGAGTCATATAGGTTCAATGGCCAGATATGGATCAGGACAACTGGAGAGTGCCCAGGATGCAGTTGGGAATCTTGGCCTTTTCAAACTGAGGTCTTTAATAGGTCTCAGTTTGATTTCATGATTAAGGCTATAAAAATTATGAGGCAAACAATAGCCTCTTTTTTAAAAATTAGATCTGGGAGAAAATGATCCTCAGGGTGTCTGGCCAAAACAAAAACAATTGTTATTTACATTCATGCTGAGTCAATCAGTGCTCAAATAGTGACAAAGTAGGGTTTGGTCTGGGACCAAAGTGATTTTGGGTTAAGGCTAGTCTTTAAGAGAAAAAAGAAAAAAAAGTTCCAGAGATTAAAATTTACATTCCCCTTGGGCAGAGTACTGTCAGGTAAGGATGTGATAAGCTATGTGGAGAGAGAAGGAAGGAAGGAAGGAAGGAAGGAAGGAAGGAAGGAAGGAAGGAAGGAAGGAAGGAAGGAAGGAAGGAAGGAAGGAAGGAAGGAAGGAAGGAAGGAGAGGAAGGAAGGAGAGGAAAAGGAAAGGAAGAAAATATAAGAAAGGAAGGAAAGGGAAAAGGAAAAAAGGAAGGAAGAAAAGATAGAAGAAAGGAATGAAAGAAAGGGAGAAAGAAAGGAGAAGGAAGGAAGGAAGAAAAGAAAGGGAGAAAGGAAGAAAAAGAAAGAAAAGATAGAAGAAAGGATAGGAAGAAAGAAAGGAAAGAAGCAAACAAGCAAGCAATCCAAAAGAAAGCTGTGTTGCCCAGCTGGAAACTTGATCCCTAGTAGCCAGCTCTTTCTTTACTCACAGAGGTTGCTGTTTGTTTTTCATTCTGAAAAGGACCATAACATCAGGGAGGGGATGACATGCAAAAGAATTGGATTTAAATAAGGGAGGGCTTTGCAAAGTCACCAGCTTCACTTTCTCCTCCAGAGCCATCTGGGTCCAGTGACCAGATATGAATCGGAAAACTGGAGATGGTTCAGGATGTAGTGAGGGACCTTGGCCTTTGGAAATTGAGGGGATGCCTATCAGTTGGGGAATGGCTCTGCAAGTTGTGGTATATAAGCATAATGGTATACTATTGTGCTATAAGAAAGGATGAGCAGACAGATTTCAGAAAAACCTGGAAAAACTTATATGAATTGATACGGGGTAAAGTGAGCGGAACCAGGAGAACACTGTACACAGCAACAGCAACATTGTGCCATGGTCAACTATGACAGACTTAGATCTTCTCAGCAATGAAAAGATCCAAGACAGTTCCAAAAGACTGGTGGTGGAAAATGCTACCCACCACCAGAGAAAGAACTATGGAGTCTGAATACAGATTAAAGCATACTATTTTCACTTTTTTTTGTTCCTTCTTTCTCATGGTTTTTCCCTCTTGTTCTGATTCTTCTTTCACAATCTGACTAATGGGAAAATATGATTAATATGATTGTACATGAATAACCTATATTAGATTGCATGCTGTCTTGGGAAGGAGGGAGGGATGGAAAAAAATTGAAACTCAAAATTTTACAAAAGTGAATGTTGAAAACTTTACATGTAATTTTAAAAAATGCTATTAAGTGAAGGGAAATGGTATATAGGGGGAAATCGAACATGAAGACACAAAAGGAATTTGAAAGTGCCAATTATTTTTTTAATTATATATAGGGCCTCTAACTCTATTTGGATATTACATGAAGTAGGGACCTAGAAATTGTTTTACATAAGCTCTACTATTTTGACCAGTTGTAATGCCAATGTAAATTTTAAAGATCTTCCCTGCCCCTAGGCTAAAGTGCAGCAGAAGCCTGGGGAGGGAGGCTTGTTTTTCAGTAGATACTTTTTGATTGGCCAGTGGGTCAATAAGGTTGTTACATTCTCTGAGCCAGGAGAAGGCTATATAAGCCCTGATGTGTAGCTTTGTTTGGGGACTCACTTTGAGAAATGTTCTGTGATTTGATCTGAATTCTGGGAAGCCGTTGTTGAGAGTCCCCCGGCTTTGAAAAACCCAGAATGTGGAAACCCAGATGTTGACTGGGTATGGATGTAATGGTTGGACAGTTTGGAAATCTGTCTACTTGATGTTTCTGTCTTGATAATTATGCCTGTATACTTTGAGGTTCAGGGTGCTGACCTTTTCTCCTGAACAAGGTAAACGATATATGTCTGACTGATTAAAGTAAGCTTGTTAACCCATTTTGAGTTGCTTTCCTTTAACAAAGCAGATCCAAGAACCTGTGGTAGCTGCAAACCCTGAGGACGCTTGGGGTGCTTGCTGCTACACCAGTCAATTCAATTATTTATGGTTATCATAACCACTCTGATGCCTTATTACAATTCTCAAAGACTTTGTCAGTGTAACATGAATTTTGGCAGTTTCTATCAATCTGGGAAGGCTTCACATCAGGACTCAGTAACAACTGATGTCTGCTTTCTAAGGACTATCCCAGCTAAGGATCATCAACAGAAGTTGACTACAAAGTCATGAATCACATGAGCCAAAATGGTGCACCAAATGGCCCAGCATCCTTGTGCAGCCAGCCTGATTCTGCAGTGACAATGACTAGAAAAGATAAAAATCGCATAGTTCTTAGAACTTTTTCAAGCATTAAATGAATTATCAGCAGTCTTAATATGTAATCGTTGGCTAGATTTGAGTCTGAATCTCCACTCTTTCACTTACTACTGTGTTACCTCAGTTAATCCACTTCACTTCTCTGGGCCTTGATTTCTTCATCTGAAAAAAATGAAAGAGATTGATTGAGATCTAAGTTCCCTTTCAACTCTAAAACTATGTCGATGACCATAGAATTGATTCACTGTTATTAAATCCTTATTGACATTCTCTCTAAAAATGCAACTACAAAAATTAAGTTAGAGCTAACTATAAGGTTGGATTGAAGCTTCTCTCTTCAAAGAAGTGAGTAAATGTGATGTATTAGTTTCATCTTTAATCCAAAGACAAGAAAAATCATTACATGGGATACTTAGTTATCTTACCTTGCAATGCTCACTGTAAGTGTAAGGAAACCAGAAGCCTTGAAGATAAATCCGACATCCAGTAGAAAAATTCTATGAAGAATTTAATGAGATGCTCCAAAAAAAGACAAGATATCCCTTGGTACTTGGTCACTTCAATGTGAAAGCTATTACAAGGGTGTAGGAAAAATATTATGTTAGAAAATGTAGTTCAGGATCAAGAAATAAAAAACCCAGAGGAGGTCAGTAATAAAAGAAAGGCTCCATATGCAGTAAAAATATTTATAGCAGCACTTTTTGTGGTGGCAAAGAATTGGGGAAAAGTAGACCACATCTTTCTAGTCACACAGTAGACTAAGAAGTATTGAAAATATTAGATCCTGATCTAATATTTATTGATTTTGTAAAAACATCTCATTGAATAGAACAATATGCACTCATATAGGCCTACTTCAATGTATCTTTTACACATACACACACACACACACACACTCATACACTCATTCATACTACAAAAGGCTCTGATTTATGACTATAGACCTAACTTTGTTCTACCATTTGCTGTGTTTTGATACCACACAGAGTGTAAAACAGAAAACCATGTGTTCATGTAAAATGTTTGCCAGTGTCATGGAAGCTTTTATTGATAGAATTCTAACCACAAAAAGGATAAAAATACTGAAGTTCTTCAATGCTCCCCAAATTGCTGATGACATTATACTTAATTGCATTAAGCCAGGGAATACTACACAGCCTTCTCAATGAAAGTGACTGTCATTTTTTTTAAAGTTGATCTTTTATCCACTTTAGAAAAATAAAGTCACTGAAAATGTTTATTATTAGACTATGATATGCATCTTGATGGACCCCTCATTGTTACTTTATGAGTATATGAATGAATAGATGGATGGATGGGTGGATAGATAGAAAAATAAGCAGACAAATAAGTATTTTGAGTAGGCACTGCAGTGAGCAATAGGCTGGACCCAGAGTTGAACAGAAAGAAATCTGTTTGAATTACCTTTTGGAATATTCCCCATCTTTTTGTTGATCTCACACTGAGTACAACTGCAAAATTCCATGTCTTTAATACCAATATTTCCCCAGTGATTATTTGTGGATGTGATAAGAAAAGTTAAAATAACCTGTTACCCAAAAACTGAAAAAAAGGCTATAACATATTATCAAAGATGACCTGCATGTGAGAAATGACATCAAAGATATTATCAAGCCCATCTCAAATCATAAAATTGGCTCATATAGTAAGAACGAATGTTAATGTATGGAAAACTGAGGTAGAGTTCTTGTATTAATATTACTAGAGAAAGTATTTCTATATCTTGGTGACTCTTCTATGCAAGATTTGTAGAATAGCAATTATATAGCATGAAAAGGAATTTCTAAAAGCATGAATGAAGTATTCCCACTGATGATTTAAGTAATTAAGTAAACAAAATTCTTCTTCCTGGTACATTATACTGACTTCATTAAACTTTAAGTGAAACAGTAACAGCTTCTATTTGTTCATTTCCTAGCCCCTGGCTTTGAAAAAAAGTTATGGGGTAGCTAGGTGGCACAATTAAAAGAGCACCAGCCCTGGAGTCAGAAGGATCTGAATTCAAAACCAGCCTCAAACACTTGACAGTTACTAGCTGTGTGACCTTGGGCAAGTCACTTAACCCCAATTGCCTTGCCTTTCCCCCTCAAAAAAAAAAGGTTATAAGCCAATATCACAAGGGATTCTTGTGTCATTAAGGAGAAGGTAGAACATGATCATCTGAAGTCAGAATCAAACCAATGTTGGTAACACAAAAGCCAAGGTTGGTCATCTAGATTAATGGAGCACTAGATTTAGAGAAGACCTGGGGTTAAAATCCCAGCTCTGCAACTTACTAATTGTGTAAGCTTAAATCACTTGAACCTCTGGGTCTCAATTTCCTCCTCTAAAAATGAAAGGGTCAGACTAGATGATGTTCATGGTCCCTTCCAGCTATAAAGTCTATGATCTTGTGAGATAGATAAGTGTGATGAAACTCCCTCCACTAAACCACAGAAGGAATCTGTGGAATTTAGGCCAGGATTCAGTCAAGCTCAAAATGTAATCCTGCTGGTTGTAGTAAGTCCTGGTTAGTCAACAAGAAGCCTGGTGCTTATTTTTAACTAGCTATGCATGCCCACACCTCATACCTCCAGGGGATTCTTGGGTGCCAGCACAGCTATAGATCAGTGAATACCCAACTTCATAGGAAGAAAATTTATAATTTGGGTGAATGTTTGTTGCTCCACTGTGGTTCTGAGACTGTCACCTTCCCAGTTCAGCTTGAGCACCTTGTTGACAAACTCCAGAGGCATTTCTTTAAGCAGCCAAATGCAAGCATTCAAAGATGTTAAGTAGAAATGTGATTAGCAACAAGAGAACTTCTTAAATTGTGCTCAGACTTCCATTGTGTGACCCTTGGTGATTTTGATATGAGAAAAATCCCAATCATCTATGTTAATATGAATTTAACATCTGCCCAAACAGGATCTACTATATTTTGTGTGTATTTGGGGTTATTAAAAAGACCTTCTGTGTAGTATTTTCATATTTTTATAAAGATAAATTGATTTGTGTATAATTTTATGTTTTTTAACATAGTAAGAATTTACTTTATTCCTTAATTTATATCATTTTCTGTTACTTCCCTCAATTTTACATCTGATATTTTACCTATCAGTTTAATATTGACAGAATCTTTTATTAATTTTTTTTAATTTACACAACATGGTGAAGATGGTAGTACAAGTATTCCTTTCTCTAGTGTACAGATGTGGAAATTGAGGTTCAGAAAGCCCTACCTAAGGTTTCAGTCATGTGACAGTTTACTGGTAGGTTCTGTATTTGAACCCAGGATTTCTGGTTCTAAGTCTAGTCCTCTTTTCACTGCAACACCCTCACTCCATCTTTGGATTATGAATGGATCTTTGAGTGTGGGACTCAATTCTCAAGAAGAATGAGCATGATTATTTTTTAAGTGAGCCTAAATTAATCAGAAATTGCTGAAGTTAAAGAGTGGAAAGTTTGGACAACCATATTCCCATTACCGGTCAAGAAAGTGATACAACTTTTTTGCTTGCAAACTGATGGCCTGAAGTGTTTCTTCTAGTGTTGAAACCCATTTTGGATTACTTAGTGACTGCTCTGTTAAAATGGAAGAACTTCATAACACCTATGCAATGCACAAAAGTCTCTTAATTTATAGGTATATTAAGTGAAGTCTAAATATAAGCTGATAGAAGGAATTCACTAAACTAAGCCTCTTTCCAGTAGAGCAGTAGTTCTAAGATCAAACTTAGAAGCTATCCAATCCCCAAGATACACAACTTATTAAAAACTGTAAGAAATGTTACACAAAGCATTCTTGGATATAGAAGGCAGAATAAAAAACTGCCCTTTTTCTTTTCATCTCTCCATACTCCAGAATGATATGAAGATGATGCTATAGCTTTGTTCCCTTAACATCTGCATTCAGTGAATTAATGAATATCTTTTAAGCAAACTCAAACAATAGTTGGTTTACAACCCCACATTAACGAGGAAAATAGGAATTAATGTCCCCCATTTTCTAGCTGATGAAACTAAAGTCAACAAAATTGTGTAATTGAACTTGGACCATAAAGACTGTGCAGGTCAGAGCAGAAAATTAGTACCATAGGGCCTCTGAGATCCTTTAGAAGTCTAGATCGATGGTCTTGTGGAGTTTATATTGGCAATTCTATAATACTCAGCAATCAAAAGATCCATGTTTTTGTTGGTTTGATTACTTCCTCCCCCATTAGTATGTTTCTTCTGTGGATTCAGAGTTCATATCTTTTCCTCCCTCTCCTTACTATCTCTCATTTTTGTGCTTTTGCCTTGTCCCATACCTACAATCCTTTTCCTTCTCACCTCAACTTCTTGGAATGCCTGGTGTCCTTCAAAACTCAGTTTTTGCCCCCCTTTCCCAACCTTTTTTCCCCTAGTACTTACCACAGTACCTAATACAAAGTAGGTGTTTAATAAATGCTTGTTGATTGACTGATTTAACCTTGATCTCATTCCCCAGCTGCTAGCACCCTTCCTCTCAAAATAATCTTACATTCATTTTGCATATAATCTATATTTACTTGTATCTGTTTGCATTGTCTCCTCTATTACAATGTAATAGGGCAGGAAGTAGTTCACTATTATTTTCGTATCCCTAACACTTGGCACAGTCTTTGACACATAGTGCGATGCTTAATAAATGTTTGTTTGATTAATTTATTATATCTAATTATTCAGTAATTATGTGTTCAATATATGACATTTTAAAGCAAAAACTAAACATGACCACCAAATAAGGAAAATGGATTCTTAAAATCACAGGTGAGACATTGTTCAGTCATTTCAGTTGTGTCTGACTTTCCAGGTCCCCATTTTTGGTGGGGTATTTTTGTTTTGTTTTGTTTTGTTTTTGCCAAAAATACCAGAATGGTTTGACATTTCCTTCTCCAGCTCATTTTATAGATGAGAAACAGAGGCAAACAGAATTAAGTGACTTACCCAGGGACACACAGCTAATAAGTATCTGAACTCATAAAGATGTCTTCTTGATTCCAAGCCCAGTGCTCTTTCCATTGTGCCATGTAGAGGTGAGATAACACAGTATCAATTGAGAAACAGTGTGGTGGAGTAGATACGGAAAAGGACTTAGAGTTAAGAAGGTCTCAATTCAAATCCTACTCCTGACACTGGTTGTATGACCATGAATAAGTTAATTGTAATGATTCAGAGGAAGGGGAACTGACTTTATAGTCAAAGTAACTGTGTTTAAATACTGTCTCTAACACCACCTATGTGACCTTGGACAATTCATTTAACTTCCTGGGGTCTCAGTTTCCTCATCTGTAAAATGAGAGGATTGTACCATATGGCCTCAGAGATCCTTTAGAAGTCAAGATCTATGCTCTTGTAAAGTTTATATTGGCAATTCTATAATACTCAGTAATCAAAAGATCCATACTTTTATTGGTTTGGGTACTTCCTCCCCCACTGTAGGATGCATTTCCTCCTCAATTTAACATAAAGGCTTCATGAGTTGTTTTATTTACATACACACATATGTATGTTATGTATGTATACATACATATATATTTGTTTATTTTTAGTTTTCTTTTTTTTTTGCCTTTTTTTTGGAGGGCAATTGGAGTTAAGTGACTTGCCCAAGGTCACATGGCTAGTTTTTGTGTTAAGTGTCTGAGGTCGGATTTGAACTCAGGTCCTCCTGACTCCAGGCCGCAGGCTCTATTCACTGTGCCACTAGCCACACCCTACATATACATTCTTGTTAAACATATTTTTGCATTAGTCATGTTGTATAGAAGAATTAAAACAAATGGGAGGAACCACAAGAAAGAAAAACAAAACAAAAAAAAGAAAGAAAATAGTATGCTTCAATCTGCATTCAGACTACATATTTCTTTCTCTGGATGTAGATGACATTTTCCATCATGAGTCTTTTGGAATTGTTTTTGCATTGCTTAAAAGAGCTAAGTCTACCAAAGTCAGTCATCACACAATGTGGCTATTACCATGTACAGTGTTCTCCTGGTTCTATTCACTTCACTCAGCATCAGTTTATATGAATCTTTCCAGGTTTTTCTTAAGACTGTTCATCATTTCTTATAGCACAATAGTATTCCATTATATTCACATATCATAACTTACTCAGCCATTCCCGAGTTGAAGGGCATCCCCTCAATTTCAAGTTCTTGGCCACCACAAAAAGAGCTGCTATAAATATTTTTGTACATGTGGGTCCTTTTGCCATCTTTATGATCTCTTTGGGATATAGCCCCACAAGTCATATAGCTGGGTCACAGGGTATGCACAGTTTGCCCTTTGGGCATAGTTCCAACTTGCTCTCCAGAATGGTTAGATAAGTTCACAACTCTACCAACAATGAATTAGTGTTCCAATTTTCCCATGTCTTCTTCAATACTTATTATTTTCCTGTTGTGTCATGTTAGCCAGTCTGATAGGTGTGATGTGGTACCTAAGAGTTGTTTTGAATTGCATTTCTCTAATCAATAGTGATTTAAAGCATTTTTTCATATGACTATAAATAGCTTCATTTTCTTCCTCTGAAAACTGCTTGTTCATATCCTTTGACCATCTATCAACTGGGAAATCACTTGTATTTTTACAAATTATAAATTTTATGTTTTTTATAAATTTTATAAATTTGACTTTCATGAATTCTTCTTATGAAGAACTTCTCCCCACCAAAAAAAAAAATCACTCTCACCTCCGGTGCTGAGGCTCTGTACACTTAGATCTTTGAATAACAAACCTCTGGGCCAGAATTCATGAGACTCTTCTTCTTGGTAGGGCCTGCCAGGGTAAGTCAGGGTGACCTGTACACATCAGAGTAGTACTTGTAGTCAGGGATCATAAAAGAACATAATAAAGTATCCTAAAAATCCACTAAAATGAGTTTTGGTTAATGTTATTTTAAAAAAAAAATTCTTCAATTCTGATAGATAAATAAAAACTTCAAAGTAGGAATCAATGGGATTAGTTCCTTGCCAAGAGATTAAGTTTTTCCCTAATTACAAATTACTGTAACAGTAATTTACAAGTTTTATATCTAGTGGCCTAAATCATACTCTTTGAAGTGCCTTGCTTAATTGTAGGTAATACTCCATGTAACATGGTAGATTCTGATCTAATAAATGTACTTGATTATGTCAGACTTTTACTGGTGAGAAAATAAACGATGAGATCTAATTGTGAAGACTTTCCCTTGCAAATTATGTAAAGTATTTAATATATTGACATGAAATTGCCCAAGTGCCAGAATGACAGGACAGCATCAAAGGAATAGCTAAAAATCTCTCTTTATATAGTGCCTTAAATTTTGCAAGGAACTTTATATATACTGTCTAATTTGAAGCTGAAGTGGATGCTATCATTATTTCTACTAACTGAGGCCTAGAAAGGATAGGTGACTTACCTAGGATTATACAGAGCATTATACAATTAGTAAGTCTGTGGGTCTGAACTCATGTCTTCTCCTTCCAAGATCTCTGTCCCCTATGCCATGCCATGTCACTTTGGGCCAGGATGATCTTCACTTCTAACTTGTCCCTTTGTTCCTTTCAGGAAAAAATAAAATCACTACCTTCTCAATAGCCACTTCATTCTGTTTTGTTTCCCAATTACTTCTTACTATAGATACATGGATAGATATAATTACCCTCACTTTTACCTTACAAAGTGTTATTAGAAGCAATCAGTGGGCATACCACATTACCTTAACTGGATGGCTAATATTTGGTGTACATGTTACTGAATTGCTACATCGAGAAAAATATCACTGGCAGCAATTAGTTGATTAGTAAACCTTTCCATTTTCATCTGCTAGAGAAATATGTGAAGAGTGTAAATCACTTGTCCAGTATCATAAAAATAGTCATTGTGTGACAGGTTCATATATTAGCAAGTACCATTGAACCTAGAGACAAGAGATGTGGATTCTAATCCTGACTCTCCCACTAACTAATTCTGTGGCCTTAGGCAAATCCTTTAAAATCTCTCAGCTTTAATTTCCCTTTTTGTAAAATTAAGGGGAGGGGAGGTTGTTAGAGCAAAATTGTTGTTGTTATTTAGTCATGGCTGACTTTTTGTGACCCCATTTGGGGTTTTCTTGGCAAAGATGCTAGAGTGATTTGCCATTTCCTCATCCAGCTCATTTTACAGATGAAGAAACTGAGGCAAATAAGATTAAGTGACTTGCCCAGGCTCACACAGCATAAGTGTTTGAGGTCAGATTTGAACTCAAGAAGATGAGTCTTCCTAACTCCAAGCCAGCATTCTATATACTGCCCCCACTTAGCTACCCTGAGCAAAATTACCTTATCTCTAAAATCCTGATTCTATTTTTTTTTTCTTTTGGAAGATCTTTTTTTTCTCATCAATATGGATACTACATCCACTGAAACAGATCAAAATACTTTTGTACCTTTTCATTCTATAAATATCTGGTCCATTAATTTCCATTTATCCTCCATAGAAGGTCCACTCAAAGCACTATAGGCCTTTATCTCAGGGTTTCATTTTGTTTTTTATTTATTGGGATACCAGTCTAGCATCGGACTGTCCACCTAATCTTGCTCCTTCCTACTGTATGCCTATGCCTCCTCCTTTTTTGGTCCTATTCGTTCATCCCACAAACATCTATTAAGCACTTGCCAACTGTCTTTTTTTCCGATTCCTAAAGATTCCTAGACTTTGCCATGTACTCTACCACTGCACCATTAGAATTTCTGGGATAACAACATCGATGTGTTGTTGTGTTCTCCCAAAGAATATAAGCTCCTTCAGACCAGGCACTGTCTTGCTCATCTTGTATCCTCAATGCTTAACATAAATTATTTTTTATTCATTCATTAATTCCTGTGAGAAATATATTCAAGAAAGAGAGAGAAGAAAGAGAAGAGAAGAGAGGAGAGGAGAGGAGAGGAGAGGAGAGGAGAGGAGAGAAGAGAAGAGAAGAGAAGAGAAGAGAAGAGAAGAGAAGAGAAGAGATGGACTAGTCATGATCTTAGGACAAGAGATAACAAATTAACAACTACACAATGTCAAGAGAAGATCTAGAGAGATCCCCCCAACCTGTTGAGTAGACACTCTGTGGCAGATTTATGAGAGAACACTGATAAGATCTACATAGTATGGGAAGACATGGATAAGTTGTAACATGGGTCATTTGAAGCAGTACTCACATTAAAGAGATCATAGATACGTGGAAATATCTAAGTGTATTTTTTGTGCCACTTGAATGGAAATTGTTGAAAACATTCTGCAGCCTGCTTGTATCCATCATGCATCTTTCATTGCCCTTTGGATTAATTATATTTTAATTCATCTGAAATCAGACTTCCAAGATTCACGGCCATTTGGCATTGCTGGGAAATTATTGATGTTAAAGAGAAGGGCTTTTTGCAGTTACACTGTGGGATCATTTGAAAGCACTGTGCCATTTCCCAAATGTAATCAAGCCATATCCACTCTACCCTGTTCCAGGATTTGCTTATTTTTTTAATTATCATACTTGTCCAAGATGCATATATTGATGAACTACCTTGAAAGACTGCATATCCTTATTGGGGTGATATGTTTTACATCCTCTTTGCTTTTCTAGCATGAATGATTAGTGTTCGTGTTCTACTGACTCAGCTTTTTACATTATTATTATGCCTGGGTTCTGAGAACATACCTTCAGTGATAGAACAGCCAAAGTTATCTCTGAAAGGCCTTCTTTTCACAGTGTCAGCCTGCTGAAACACTGACCCCCTTGCCATGAGAGGATAGTACTAACCATAGCCAAAAGACACCACATATCTTTAGGAACATACAGTCACACATACTTATCAAACCAAAACGCTCCTTCCTTGCCACCACTTTCAGCTACTTTCCTAGTAATTCTCTTGTTGTTCAGTCATTTTTTAGTTATTTCTGATTCTTAATGACCCCATTTGGGGTTTTCTTGGCCAAGATACTAGAATGATTTTCTGTTTCCTTCTCAAGCTCATTTTACAAATGAGGAAACTGAGGCAAACAGGGTTGTTTCTTACCCAGGTTGACACATCTAGGAAGTGTCTGAGGCCAGATTTAAACTTACAAAGATGAGTCTTCCTAACTCCAGGCCCAGCACTTTGTCCACTGTGCCACCTTGGGGAAGAAAAACAGAGACATATTTATGTCAGGGCAGATTCTCTTCAGGAAACTAAGACAATATAACCTGACTCTTAACAAACCTGGGAGGCTCACTTAGTTTTCCATGAAAATCCAACCCACCTAAAGTCACCAAAGTAGACCAGCTTAGTTAAATCCAATGGCACTGGTAACAGCTCATTAATCTTCATTAAATGTCCTGGAATAATACTGCCTTGACCTTTTGCTGCCCACATTACCACGTCACAATGCAACCTAGCTGCAGTGACATGTGGTTTCCCTCTGAGCCATAGTGCTTCCACAAGAACTGCTAGCCCCAGCCATGGTGCTGATTGCTTCTGTAACAACAGCCACTATTAACTATGGATTTTACTGAAGAGAAACTTTTTAGTGTTCTGGGATTTCATGAAGTCAGTACAAAGGCATCTGTGAATAAGAGGGTTTGAAGAAACCATCATCAAAGGCATCTTTTTTTTTTTTTCATGTAGACTATACATAGGCTATCTTAAGTGGCCTCATTTGTTGAACATCTGGTTTCATCATTTTAGAACTGCAAGAAACTTTGAAGGCCATCTAGTCCAGTCCTCTCATTTTACAGATAAGGAAACTAAGTCCCAGAAGGTTAAATGATTTGTTCATATTCACACAGGTAAAGTCAGAATTCAAATTGAGGTTCTCTGACTTTGAATCCAATGTTCCCCCTCTGTACCATATTGCTTTTCCATTTGACACTTGACTTGATATCAGCACTTATCAGCTTATTGACAATTCCATACTACCAAGGTAAATGCTTCCTTAAAATCAGCAAATAAGCACAATGAAAGCTTATAGCCTTTATAGTTTTCTATCAGTTACATGACTGTAAAAATGTGTTCTGCTATTTTTTAAAAAATCTTCATTATAACCTTATCTATAATCTCATATTTTTTGTTGAAGAGAAACTTTTTTATATATATGTAAATTATTCTTATAAAGAATTTGTAGAGATGCAAAATTAGCCATATGATTCCATAATTGTCAATATATAATCTCACCTCTTTTTTTTAGAAGAAAGCACCATCCATGTTCTTTTTTTCTTTATTTTAGAATCCTCTTGTCTTTGAAAAGTCTTGAGAATGAATTTCTGAGTGATTTTTAAATCCTGTCTCCTTCAGCACTGATTTCATCTGAATATATTTAGCCAGTTTTACTTGCCTTCTATTTTTGTTATATAATGAGTCTCCCAATCTCATCCCAAACTAGAAGTTCAATGGTTACTTATGAGCTGGATCCCATTACTGATCAACATGGAAACCTTGAGCTGCTCCATTTCTGACCTGACCTAATTCACCACTCTTCCAGCCGTGGTCTCCCCACAGGCACTCGGCATACTGGTGCTAGATTTAGTGGGAGCACCTTATTGGCTTATCACACTGCAGCAATTCACCACCCTTCCTTTGGGGGAATTCTCTTGATCTCTTGGGAGATGCATAAATAGAAGTGAGGGTCCAGTGACTATGAGACAAAGATATGAGGCTAAACTAAAAGTATAAGAAGTGTATTAGTACACTAATGAAGACTGCTTGAACAAGTAGCAACTTTAGTTTCTTAAAGTATAGCTTAGATTTTAATAGCTTTTCAAGACCCATTTGGAGTACATAGTCAACCAGAAGCAGAATGGACAGAACAGAAATAGGGGAAATGTGCTAACTTTGGGGCTACAGTATGGGTCTCAGGGGCTGCCAAAGATCACATTTGTTCCAGTTGAATAATATTTCCTTTATGGTTTATCTCATCAGAATAGCCTTTTTAGGCAGGAAATCTAAGATATTTGAGATCTCCTTCAAGATAGAGTCAGTCAATCTCATCTTTTTATTGCCAGTAAAGAAAAGAAGAAAAATATAGCATGAGGATCTCTGTTTACATAACCTTGTAACTCAGATTTCACTATCTCAGAGGTTACTTTTCTAAGCCATAGATGTTTTCCCCAAACTTACAGTACACAGATGCTTTCCCCAAACTCATAGTCTACCTCTTCCCCACTCCTTATAATATCACCTGTCAAAGTCATTTTCTTTTTCTTGTCCTCATTCTCCCTGTTTAATATCTCAGTTCTGTTATACTTTTGTTCTTCTCGTAGGCTATAGCATATATCAAATCCCGAAGTGAAAACATTATCTCATGTTTTATCTCCATAACATCAAAAAGACAGATATTTAGAAACATTAGGAGGCACACTGAATTCTTTATTTTTCATCCATATATTTGTATTAAACTACATTGAATGAAAGCATCAATGAACAATCATTTGTTAAGCATTTACTATGTGCTGGCACCATGTCAAGTGCTTAGGATACAAAACAAAAATTGAGATAGTTCCTTCAGTCAAAGAAAAGACATACAAAGGAGTAGTTTCCAGGGGAAAAGGTTTTAAGGTCTATGAAATCACTTAAATAATGAGTGGACCCATGGGATCTTTGACTGCACACCTTTTTCCATAGCAATGTCACTGATTACTATGCAAGAGGTGAAAAATGTAGGGGACAGGGTGTTAGAGAGTCATAGAGTAACCACACAAAAGCAAATGGCAAGATGACCCAGGTAAATGGCTAATTGAGATGATGACATAATGATGATGGTGTAGCACCAATGCAATATTCACAGTACCAATGATCATAATAAATATACCTGCATAATGCTCAATTGTGAATAAAACAGATTCTCCATATATAAGACAGAAGCAAAACGTTTATTCAGATACCAAAAAACAGAATCCCCAAACCAGTAAGCCAATTCCATCATAGTAGCCAAGATGTTAATAAACCATAACAGCACAGAGAGCCACAGCATCCTTTTGCCTTCCCACAACACAAAATCAATATTTACTCACAAACCTGTTTCCCTCAGAAGCGTGCTCTCCTCCCAACTGTCTAGCTGGCTCTGACTCACAGCTTCCTGTGGGCTCTACTCCACCCTTCAGCAAACTGCTCCCAACACAGGCTCCATGTGATTACATTCAGCCTATTGGGGGCAGAGTTTACTTTCAAGGCAAGGAAGGTCTTCAAATTCCCTTCAGCTTATTAAGGGACAAGGAAGATCTTCAAATTACCATTACCATTACAGATGGCAATGATGACAACAACAATGATGATGAGAGCATACATATACATTTTTTTATATATCAGATTCAGCTTTCTCAACTATAAAATGGGGGTACTAATAATAGTAATAATAAAACAACTTCCCAGGATTGTTGTGAAGATTAAACAAGATAATTGTAAAACACTTAGCATAGTGCTCAGCACATAGTAAGTGCTACATATAAATGTTAGCTTTTATCATCATCATCATCATCATTAAATAGCATTGTAAGGTTTGCAAAGCACTTTACAAATATTATCTCATTTAATCATCACAATTACCCTCAGAGGTAGGTACTCTTATTATGCCTATTTTGCAGATGAGGAAACTGAGGTAGAGTAAGGTTAAGTGACTTGCCCAGGGTCATACAACTAGTTAATGTCTGAGATAGAATCTGAACTCATAGATTTCTAACTCCAAGTATAATGCTACAAAGCTAGAAGCATATTTCATCTTTTATTTATTAACTATTAAACATTATAAATAGATTCTCTGGTGAGTTCAGAGGTATTTGTCATGTATCTACATTTTGATTATACCCTGTGAAACTAGATTACATCAATATTACAAAGTATGTAAGCTGCTCAAAGGCAGGAGTCATTTCCTTTTTTGTTTCTGTGTATCTCCTGATACGTAGGAACAGCTTAATGAATGCTTCTTGCTGAATGATTAAATGAATTTGTGCAAATGTCTGAGGCATAGGACATGATAAATCAAGTTAGATTTGCATGAAATGCATGTAAGAAAGAATTTTAGTTACAATTTAAAATATGTCCACAATACTACCACTATACTAATTGGAATTTTTTTTTTAAGCAATCAGGGTTAAGTAACTTGCTCAAGGTTATACGGCCAGTTATTTCTGGGTGTGGTGCTGAGTGTCTGAGCCCGGGATTCGATCTCCAGGTTATCCTGACACTGGAGCCGGTGCTCTTACTTGCTGAGCCACCTGGCCGCCCCCTACTCATTAAATCTCAGAGTTGTCCGGGACCTCAAAGGCCATCTAATCCAAACCACAATGTAAAAAGGAATCCCCTCTGTAACATTCATGGCCAATGGCTAAACATCTATCACTTGACAACCTCTAATAAGAGGGAACTCACTGTCTTCTGTGGCAATCTATTGCACTTTTGGATAACTGTAATTATTAGAAAGTTTTCCATACTTCAGTTCTAAATATGATTTCTCTATTATCTCTACCCATTATTCCTAGATCTACCTACTAGAACCAAATATTATATGTCTAATCCTATTTCCATATGACAGCTTTTTAGATAATATAAGAGAGTTCATAAATCATAGGTAGCAGAAGTAAGGCTGGAAAGTGAACTTAGAGGACATCTAGTCTAAGCCCTTCATTTTACAGATGAGGAAACCAAGGCCCAAAGAAGTTTTACTCAAGTTCAGAAAGGAACTGAATTGCAAGGGTGGGATTTGAACTGAGGAGCCTTGTCTCCTAATCCAGTCCTTTTTCTAGTTTACCTTACTATAGCTATAACATTGCCCCTGTATCCCCCTCCTAAATGTTCCTGTTTTCTTCTGCAGATTATGTGGAATATTTCCAGCTCCTTCATTTTCCTGGTTTTCCTCTTCTCCGCTCACTCCACCTTATAAATACTTTTCCTAAAATATGACAGGTAGAACTAGCCAGTATTCCAGATGAGCTCTGACCAGGACGAAGGACAACAGGACTATCATTTCCCTCATTCTGGATACTCTATCTTTTTTGATATAACTTACTTTTGGTATACTGATGTTCACTGACACTACAAATATCAAGTTTATGAGTATGGTAAATATATAAGTAGCTAGGGAATATTTTATATCTCTGTAACTGTAAAAAAAATAATGTGGACTAATAAGCTTAAGAAAATCTGTCTGTAAAATGGGATTAGGCAATCCATCACTTTTCTTCAGAGTATCTGTACTTCTGAGAGTTGGTTCTAATAAACCTGCTGGCGTGGAGCAATTCAAGTATTAAAAACCGTAGTGAGATAGATTTAGAACCAGAAGGGACCTATGAGGTCATCAGGTCCAAACCACTCATTTTACTAGTGGATAGAGAGGTTCAGAGAGATTGAATATCTTGTCTAAGATCACACTGATAATGAGCAGAAACAGGTTTTGAAACAAGCTCCTTTGACTCCAGATGCAGCACTCTCCCTGATATGCCACACTTCCTTTTTTATCATAGAGTCGAAAGCACATCTGTCCATGGAAATGTTTTTCCAAAGCCTGTCACTTTGGACTTCTCTGACTTTTTTGAGAATCAAACCTCCAAATAAACCCATTATAGGGGCAGCTAGGTAGCACAGTGAATAGAGTGCCAGCCCTGGAGTCAGGAAGACCTGAGTTCAAATCCAACCTCAGACACTTAACACACACACATAAAAAACTAGCCATGTGACCTTGGGCAAGTCACTTAACCCCAACTGCCCTACCTTCCCCCCTCCAAAAAAGCAAATAAACCCACTATAGAGTTATATAATCCTTTGAAGCAACATAAAGTTGATGAATGGCTGGAAAATATATATTTGTTGATTTTACTGTGTCATTTAGTTCAAATGTTACAACATAAGTCCCACAGACTTCAAAATCAAGTATTTAGTCCATTCAATTTATAGACAATCAATTTGATTCGTTTTGGGCACATCTTGACATGTATAAAGGGGTTAATAATAATTCTTGCAGTGCTCCCTTCACAGAATTATTGTGAGGCTCATATGAGATAATGTACATAAAATATTTTTCACTTAAATATTGACTGTCAACTCCCATTGTATGCCATATATGCTCTTTCCTTCCTCACAGGTTAAAAAAATTGTCTACCAGTATTTCAAAGTTAAAGCAATTCCTTTGAAATCCAGGAGATGGCACTAATTTCTAAGAATTATACATCTTAAGACAGTTTATAATGCTTCACCCTGTGGTCATTTGCCCTTTTCATGGGTGAGCATGCTGGCAATCTGAAAATACATCCATTCTTCCTCCTGGGTTTTCCCATCTCAATGCAAATGAAAACTATGTTTGCTCTTTACCCAGCTCATTATTAAAGAAAAGTTAGGTGAGCCGATGAAGTATGACTGACAGGCATTAGATCATCTCTATAGAAAATCTTTGAGTGATTCAATATGGGCAAGATTTGGCAGCCAGCTACTCATATTTATTTCATGTTTTCACCTCTGGGTGAATTTAATACTGTACTTTCATTTGACAAGAGATCTTTATTTTATTTATTTATTGAATATCTTCATCCTGAATCAGGAGGAACAGAAGGGTGTATGTTTTCTGCCCTTTCCTTCTCTATCCTTCATCTTTTATTACTGTTTGCTAACATTATCTCAGAGGTTCCTATTATCTGTCTCCTTTAAAGTAGGATCATTCTGGTGGGCTGCCTTTTTCTCATTTCTAAATGAGAATTATCACACACTGTAGTCCCTCAGCAAATAAGACTGATCTTAAAGAGCACAGTTTTATAACCCAGTTGCATTTTTGTTGGAGCCAAAATTCTGTATTACACTATCCTACTAAGTAGTGCATGCTTAATCACTACAGATGCAGGAAAAGTGTTTGTTCTGGAATCACAAAGGGAAAGGGAAGCAAAGGAGCCAACACCTTCATATATTTGAAGATGCATACATCAACATAAAACTTGACTATCTATCCTCAGAAGCTAAATGCTTATTGCTGTTTTAAAGATTTTCAATAACTATGATGCAATTACTCCTTCTTGGTGAAAGTTACTCTAAATACAGTCAAACATACTGGCCACCATAACTCTCTCATATGTTGCCTGAACTGGATTAAGATGTAATTAGGAAATATTTTAACAAAATAAATAAAAATGCAATAGAATATAGATAGTATTAATATGTGGTTTTGTAAGTCAATATGTGACTGACAAGGAATCTTATCATGGCCTAATGGACCCATTTCTGTTTGAAACACCACTAAGTTTACTGACACCACTAATTTAATCTCACCTCTTTATTTTACAGATGATGAAAATAAGCCTAGAGAGGCCAAGTGACTAGCTGAAATAGTCATTAGCATAGGTGGAATTTAAACTCAAGTCCTTGACTTCAAATCTATTGATGGATCACTGAGTACCTAAGGCAAGCATATTCCCCATCAAGGATATGCCAGTAGTCTTCTCAATATGGTCTCAGTGGTATAATAGGAGAAAGATCTTAAGGTCCTGCCCAGCAGAGTCTAGTCTAGCTTTTCATTAAAAGTTATAGAAATCATCCTCCATACTTAATTGGTTTGGGGATTAAAATCTTGAGGCACTGATTTCTCTTCTTAATGTACTCCATACAAAAGACCTTGAACTGTCTTTGGACACACTAGGGAAGGAACGTTATACTGAGCTGAATCATTTGCTGTGTCTTTGATATATATCCTTCCCCTGCTGTGGCTAAAAAAAGTCCTCCTTTCGTTGTTAGATGTTCTGTATTTCATTCCATTCCTGTCTTAAACGTAAGCACCCAGCCAGGCTCAGGATACATCTTTAAGGATGTCTATCTATACCTTCTCTAGGGCTATGTCTCCAAAGGTAAAATAAAACTCTTATCCTATCAAGTTGACCAAGCTTTTTGACCTAGTAGAAACTTGCTAAATCAGTCTTTTTTTCCAGGGACATGGTAAATGAAAGCATTGGACGTGGTACGAGAAGACCTTCATTTTACGTGTGGACCTTGACCTAACTGTGTGACTGACAACAAGTTACTTAAACTCTTCTGAGCTTGAGTTAATACATGAACTGCTTTTCTCAAGGGGTTGTTATCAGGAGGACCTTTGTGAACTGCAACATATTATTTAACTGTGAACTGCTCTTTAGTCAAGTCAAGAAGCATTTACTATGTGCCAGCCACTCTACTAAGTGCTGGAGATGTAAGTGCCCTCAAGGAATTAGATTCTATTGGGAGAAAAATCATAAATTTTTGTGGAAGAAAAAGTAAGTACAATATAGATACAGATATAGATTGATACAGATATGTATATATAGTAAATACAAAGTAATTTCCATGGGAGAAGGCAAAAGAAATTTAGGAGTGCATGATGGGGGCAGCTAGGTGGCACAGTGAGTAGAGCACCGGCCCTGTAGTCAGGAGGACCTGAGTTCAAATCTGACCTCAGACACTTAACACAAAAATTAGCCGTGTGACCTTGGGCAAGTCACTTAACCTCAATTGGCCTCCAAAAAAAAAAGGAGTGCATGATGTGACTTATGAAAGAAGTAGCCCTTGCTCTAAGCCTTAAAAGAAGTTCAGGATCCTTTTTGGCAGAGGTGAGGAGGGAGGAGACTCCAGGCTTAGAGGCTATGGAAAGGAGACCGGAAATAGAATGTTGCATAAGAAGAGCAGTAAGAAGGCCAGTTTGACTGGAATGTAGAGTTCATGAAGGAAAGTTAAAGTTCAGTAAATCAGGAGTCAGATTATGTAGGGTTTTAAATACCAGTGGAGTCTGTAGTCTGTCCTACTGACAACTGGGGGAGCTTGTTGAGTGACATGGTCAGACCTGGCTTTTAATAGTATTTTTGGAGCTCTGAAGAGAGTGGTTTGGAGATGGAAGGGACAGGAGGTAGAAAGGTTAATTAGGAAGCTATTACAGTGCTTCTTTTTAATTAAGTGTTTAAACTAGCATACCTTCCCTGTTTGTGGAGAGAAGATAAGGCATGAGAGGTGTTGAGTATAATCTACAAGATTTGGCAGTAGATTGTATCTCTATGTTGATAGTGATGAGTCGAGGATGATTCTTGGTGACTGGAAACAACAGTGACTTCAATAGAAATAAAGAAGTTGGAAAGAGGTGGGAGGAGGAGAGGGATCCATTTCTGTTTTATGGCATTAAAGTTCCACTTGAAAAGATTAATTTGATTCTATATCATCACAATTTATAGTCAATTGATTTTGTCCTATAACTATCTAAATCATTGTTCTCTCTCTCTGACCTTAGTTCAGAATTCAGTTGATGGGTGGGATAAGTTCCAAAATCCAGTTCTCTTGCTAAGCCCTATTCTATGCTTGCCTCAAGGAATTCTGCTAACCTTGGGGATGCTGCTTGTTCTAAGGGAGTCAAGTCTAATATCTTTACACCATCAAACTATCCTTTAAGGAGTCTGGTTTATTGTCCAAAGAAGTCTGGGTCATTACCTTGCAGGTGGACTCAAACAATGAACACTTCTTAATCACATGAGAGAAGGAGGGGAGTTACTGCTAGTCCCCATTTCAACTTCCAGCTGCTCAAAATGTTCCCCAAACCTCCGCTATGTAACCAGTCATGTTGCCTTCATTTTCATGATACCTATTCTGTTCTGTTCATTGTTCTATACTCCCCAAAAACCTATGAAAAGGGAATTTTCCTTTTGCTCAATGTCTTTTGGCTGGAAAATGAGGTAACCATTGACCCATCTTATTCTCATATCACTAGCCCTGATTATAAAATGTTGTCTTGCTTAGAGAATTGTGCCTTGTTTTACCTTTTTGTTAAGTTTCACTTGTGGCAGTTTAAAATGTGTAGTAGGCAGTGAATGAGGTGAGTCAGGAACCTAATGGAGAATTAGCGCTGGATATCTATAGCCGGAAGTTGTGTAGAGAGCAATGATCTTTGAATCCACAAAAGGTGGTAAGAACATCAAGAGAAGAATATAGAGGAAGAAGAGAAGAAAAAGGGTCTAGAACAAAGTTTACAGACCACTAACCCCACAGACTTTATCACATGGACTCTTTCCTAGTAATGACTCTCCCAGTTTGTTCTTGGGAGGTTAATTTTGTGAACTCTAGCATAAGATATTAATAATAACTAACTTTTATATTGTGTTGTCTATGTGTCAGGCACCCTAAGAACTACACAACTATTATCTCATTTGGTCCTCACAACAACCCTGGGAGGTAGGTGCTGTTATTATCCCCATTTAGCAGTTGAGAAAACGGAGACAAATAGAGGTTAAGTTACTAACCCAAAGTCACACAGCTGGCAAGTATCTAAAGCCAGATATGAACCCAGTTCTTCATGACTTCAAGGCTATCTACTGCACCACCTAGATGTCAATATTATATTCATCTCTCTGAAATTACATATCATTAACTTTGTCCTAATGTTCTAGTCAATCCAGATCCTTTTGAATCTCTCACTCTGTGTTTTTTATCCTACCTAGCTTTGTATGACATGCAAGTTCTATAAGATTGCCAATTATGACTTAATCTAAGTCATTGACAAAAATGTAAAACAGTATGGACCAAGGACAGATGCCTGGAACACTCTGTTGGAGACCTTCCAACTTGGCATTAAACCACTGACGACTGTTTGTGTCTGACAATGAATGAATAACTGAATGAATGAAAGAATTATTTATTAAGTATCACGTGACTGAGAAGTGATGGAGATACAAATACAAAATCAAAGACAGTCTTTGTCCTCAAAGAGCTTACATTTTTGTTTTTTCTTTTTTAGTTCTGAACTTGACACACATTAAACTAAGATTTCTGTATACATTGTTTAAGGAGGGACTTGTACACTGAACTGAAAATTTTTATATGTAGAGCTTGCTTTTCTTTTAAAGTATATAATGAGTTCAACATGTAACTTTTTTTTTAAAGCAATTGGGGTTAAGTAACTTGCTCAAGGTTACATGGCCAGTTATTTCTGGGTGTGGTGCTAAGTATCTGAGCCCAGATTCCATCCCCAGGTCATCCCAACACTGGGGCCAATGCTCTTACTCTCTGAGCCACCTGGCCACCCCTAAGCAATTGGGGTTAAGTAACTTGCTCAAGGTTACATGGCCAGGTGTTTCTGGGTAAGTGCTAAGTGTCTGAGCCTGGATTCCATCCCCAGGTCATCCCAACAATGGGGCCAGTGCTCTTACTGGCTGTGCTACCTGGCCGCCCCAACATGTAACTTCCAAAGCTGAAGGAACTTACATTCTAATAGAGAAGATGACACATACAGTGGAATGGTGGCCAGGAATGGCATATTTTGGTTTGGAAAGTTAAAGGGATGAGGAGTGAAGGCACAGAAAGTAGATTGACATACCCTCTAGGAATAATGGTAATGCTGATTTTAATATAGTTTCAAAACAGGAATGGTTCTGAAGGAGGTGGGCACATTGAAAAATATTTGGCAAGGTGGCTGGTGAGAAGACTTCTGAGGATCAAATAGAATATAGCATTACTGGAGCCTATATGAAATATCAGGCAAAACAAGGCACTTACCAATTGGACCAGCAGAGGCCCCAGGGCAGGAGCTCTGAAGCTCAATGAGCTAAGATCTCTAGAACAAAGTCTCTGGCCTGGACATCAAGGTGACTGGTGGCTATACACATCTCTCTGTCCTATCCACAAGGATTCCATGAGAGACTTGATCAGTTGCATTTTTTTTAAATATTGGTGAATCATGTCCATATCATCTCCCTGATCTACCTGTCAAAAAAGGAAATGAGATACCTGAAATAGATGTTAACTAATTTTGTTCTTTCTTGTACCCATTCCAAAGAATTTATATATAGTGGGCTCTATAGAAAATAGAAAAGATTGAAGGGGAACAGAGTTGTCTGCCTTGTATATTTGGCATGGTGTGGGAAGAATTGTTTAGAAATACAAATGGATAAGAGAGTATAGAAACATTTTATTTTTTCAAGCACTTTTTTTAAGACTAAAAGAATTTCTTCAACCATACATTCTTTATGACTTTTTGTGAGATATTAAGAGGAAATGAATACAATCTTTCAAATTCAAAAGAACCATCTTGCCATCATTTTTAGTCAAGAATAATATTTAATATTTGTAGTATGGTACTTTACAAAAAAATAAACTAAAGTTATAGATTGAGCAGAGGCTAGTAGATATAGCAGGAGAAAACTATTCTCAAATACATGAATTAGAGTATTGTTGATGCAGTAGTTTCACAATAAGGATAGCTATTTGTCCATCTAAATAAGTCCCATACCTTGATCACTGGCATCAACACACAAAAATGTTTACTAAACCTGGATCTCTGATAAAAGTGCAAAGCATCTCTAGTAACCAATGTCTTCCTCCATGCATCATCAAAGTATGGTAGTAATCCAAGGTTCTTAAAGGCTGTGTCAACAAGTACCAAGCTCTGGCAAGTCCCTATCAAGCTGAGGAGACTTACAGCATGAGCCAGTAATGGACTGGATATCTTTAGTCAGACAAACAACTTAGCTAAATTTGGAGAGATACTATGTTGAATACAATGTGATTAATTTTTTGGCTATGACAACTCCAGTAACCATCTAGTAAGGCATGAAGAAAGTTTTACCAACAAATCAAAAACCATTGAAGTACTAGGTATAGAACCACAATTCTAAAAATGCAAATACAGATTCAGTCATTGAAAGGCAGTAAGGAAATAAGAAGACAGTGGTTCAGATAAACAAAACATTAGACTTGCAATAGGAATCTACCCTTTGTCCCCCCATCCTTTGCCGCAATGGGAGGGAACCACAAGTGTGGAACAATACATATAATGTTACAGTTTTTCGATGTGTTGGTTCGTTTTTTTTGCTTCCCCCTTTTTTTATTGTAAGGAAAGGGTTATCTACAAAAGAGTAAGAGTTGAGGGAAGAATACAGTCAGTCAATCAGTAAGCATGCATTAGGCTATCATGATATGTTAAGCAGTGTGCTAAGCACTGGAAAATGTAGGTGATGAAAAACAAAAGACATCAATAAAAATTATTTTAAAAAATAAAAGTTTACAAGACTTTCTTTTCAACACAGTAATCAAACATGATTTCAGAGGATTAATGAAGAAAAATGCTAATCAATTCCTGACAGAAAAGTGATGGGCTAAACATACAAAATGATACACGTTTTTTTGACATGGCCAACATGAAAATTTGTTTTGCTTATGTTAACACTTACTACCCCGGCCCCCGCTGCCTGAAGGTCAGATAGTTTACATTTCATCCTTCTGCCAGGGTTCTGTGGTACCCTTAAAAGAGTTTGTAATTGGCTTTGTGGTGACTGGAAACAGGGAGTTTGTATACCATGTTTCCCTGATAATAAGACACTGTCTTATTATTTTTTTTTGGAAAGAAAAACACCAGAGGGCTTATTTTCAGGGGAGGGCTTATGTTTTCCTGCCTCAGCTCTCCTCCGCGGCACTGCTCTCAATGGCGCCAGCAAGCAAATCACTGGGGAAGAACAGGATGATGCGCTCACTGCTGCAGCTCTGATTGGATGCAGCTCAGAGCGTGGCGTGCGTTTCACCGGGGGGGGGGGAGGACGGTGCATACAGAGGGTACCGTAATGTAGCATGTAGCGCAGGGGATCACCTTCACTACAGTAGCAATCTCAATAGGGCTTATTTTTGGGGGAGGGCTTATTTTAGAGGAATCTTACACAGTAAGGGGAGGGCTTATTTTTGGGATAGGTCTTATTATCAGGGAAACACAGGTAGTCACTGTGCCCCAGGTTCATTTAACCACTTAATAGTCAATTTAGCTTTTCCAAAGAAATATTAACTTCAAAGTCATAATAACAAATATACAAATAGCTTTAGCACAGCCCCAAGTTCCAAGTCCAAAGCCCTCTTTGGGATAGAGCTCTAGGCACCTGGCTTCTCAGGACTTCTTTGCCAGGCTGACTGACTAAAATATCCAACTTAGAATTCTGGCTCTGTCACCGTGCTTGAACTCCCAGGTCCAGTGGATAGTACCATCTGTGTCCAAAAACTGAAAAAGACAAATGAAAAAGATCAAGACAAATGTTCCATGTCCATTTCTCATAACCAGAGTGTATAAAGGAAAGAGGAAGGGACAGTATACCCCCTTTCACCTTGTTAGTTCAGTTTATTGTGCCCACACTGAAGTTTAACTTTCACCTTCTCTGGATACTGAACAGAAAAGAAGAGGGAAAAGAGAGCAAGGCTATCCCGGTCTGGCAGTTTTAAAGATACAGTTTGTTCTGGCTATATAACCAATCAAAGGAGGCTACTGCCAACCATGTGATAGAGGAACCCAGAGAAGCAAATTGCCTCCATTTTGGGCAATCTGGGCACATGCAAAGCAAGTCCCATTACACCATCTATGACTGTTTGGCACAAGAGTTTTGATTTTCTTATTCAGGGGCTGGAAAAGAGAGGGGCACAGGAGGAAGAGAAAATAAATGCTTGTTAATTAAAAAAACAAATTTAATTCAAAAATAGAAATATAAAAAGTACCCTAATCACATTCATTCATTACATTTTCTTCTTACTAGCTTCAAATATTAGCCTGCATTTGCTCTTTTAATCATATATAATTCATGATAGCTAAGATGCCAAGTCAGATGGTTATTTATACCATCCAGTGTACCAGCAGAAGTTGATTATGACAAAGCTGAACGGGAGGAATCTGGGCTTTTTGCCCCTACCTGGCCTGGCACTATATTCTTGCAGTCTTCTTGCCTTTCCTCTTGAACTCTGCTCTTGAATCCAGTAGAGTAAAATCTTATTCATTCCCAAAAGTGGAGGGGAAAGGGCAACCTAAGTCATAGACTAATTTAAAAAGAAATATGATGAGATTACTTTTCATTATTATAAAGTATCATTTTTCTGGCATTGTCAGAGAATGAGTAAATTGCCTGAAGTGGAGTGATGAGTAGAGTGCCATACTTGAAGTAAAAAATAACTCCAGTTCAATTTCTGCCTCAGATATTTACTAGTTATGTGACCCTGAGCTTAACAGCTACCAGTTCAGTTTCCTCACCTGTAAAATAAGGATTAGTAAAAAAAATAACATTATCTTATAGATTTGTTGGGAGGATCAAATGAGACAGTATAATCTAAAGTACTTTGCAAACCTTAAAGTGCTGCTTAAATGCTAGCTATTACGATTTTAAAGTTCCACAGAAAATGAATATAGTCCTTTTTACACTGAAATTTTTTTAATGTTAATCATTTCATGTAAATCTTTATTGTGTTCATTGCAAATTCCCTTGACTCATTGAAGAATAGATTGTTCATAATTCCATGTCTTCTTCAATAATTTAGAGACTATTGATCACCTCTTATGTGCAAGTTGAAAATTATACTGTGCATAGTCTTCCTTCAAGAAATTTACCACTTTCTTAATAACACAGGATTATTATGAATATCAGATGATTTGCTCCTAAACTAAGGGGACACTATAATTTAGATAATTCTTCTATCTTCTCCCCTGATATAAGCTTCCATTTCTCAATTTGTCAACATTTAATAGTCCATACTACCCCCCAAAAGCACCTAATCTGTTGTTCCCTAAAAATTTATGAAAAAACCCATCCCTTGCCTAATTAGGGAAGAATTTTTATGCAACAAGCTGCATAAAAGTTTATTATGTAAAAATATTTCATTGTTTTTAAGTGTTTAAATATACCTTATAAGAAATACTGACACATAGCACTTTCACATTTGAAAAGCACTAATATTATTTCATTTGAACCCCACAACAACTCTAATGTTTTTGTGATCATTTTTGTTGTTGTGATCAACTCTAATCATTTTTCAGATGAGAAGATTGAGGCTAAAAGAAGTGAAGTGACATATTAAGAGCCATACAGTTTCTAAATTTCAGAGATAGAATTTGAACCCAGGGAAATGGCAGGTACTGAGTCAAATTTGTAATTAAGAAAACAATATTTATTATATGTTTACAATGTGCCACATAATCCTTCCTTCCTTCCTTCCCTTTCCTTTTAAGCAAAATCCCACCCTCAAAGAATGTACATTCTAGTGGAGGAAGACAGCAAATAAAAGGAATCCTGAAGAGCTCTGATTTCTTGGTGTGGTTATTGCTTCCACAGTTGCAGATCATAGCCCCTCTCTGCCTTCCAAGGTGGTTTTGGGGAGTTGCTGCTGTGACTGAAAAATCTACCACCCAACATTCAACCTAGGCAAAAGCCCTGCCGATTAAGCTAAACTAGTATTCCATGATCATGCCACTAAGGGAGGAAAAAGTATCTGTTCAGGGACATAGTAGAGAAAGTCTAGAAAGTCAGGAGTGGAGCCCAGAGAGAAATGATGACATGACCACCCTTGGTGCTTTCCTCAAAATGGAGGTCATTTCCAATATGGAAGGGACACAGAGTCAGAATGTACTTCCAGGGGTGCAATGAAGTAGCACCCTTAATTCGATCTGTCCCAGCCTTCATTGAATCAATTTGTCACAAAGGATAGAAATTTGCCCTCTGAAACCTGAAAACCTCAGTTTAAGGTCTGCCTCTTACACGTAGAGGCTATGTGACCCTGGGTAAATCATTTAACTTCTCAAGTACCCCTAGACAACTCTCTAAGATTATACCTTGCAAAGCAGGAGCTGATCTGCATTAATTGAGGAAGCTCTTTTTAGGAGCTACCCATTTCTATGAAATGACAGGTCCAGACAAAAGAATACAAATGTCCCAATTCTAGGTCAATAGTCCCCTGGTGTGAGTAAAAGAGGTTCCACAAGTATCCTGCAAAGTAAAGCACAAGGAATTTTTTTCCTCTTATTCAAAGGCCCCTTCTTTTTACTTCTAGATGCCTGGCTATGGTCTTTAATTGAGAGAGATTAAATTGGATCTCTAAATTTTTATAATCTCTAGTATAGTGCCTAGAATATTTTTGTTGTTTAATCATTTCAGTAGTGTCCAACTCTTTGTGACCCCATTTGAGGTTTTCTAGGCAAAGACACTAGATTGGTTTACCATTTCCTTCTCCAGTTTGTTTTACAGATGAAGAACTGAGGCAAACAGGGTCAAGTGACTTACCCAGGATCACACAGCTCATAAGTGTTGGAGTCCAGATTTAAACTCAGGAAGATAAATCTTCTTGACTAGGCCTGACACTCTATCCACTGAACCACCTAAATGCTACTTAGCATATAATTAGCACCTAATAAATGCTTATTTAATGATTGAATCTGTAAGGTCCAGCAGTAACTATCCTATTTTCTATTCTTCAATCTCTCTCTGTCTACAGCCTCTTTCCTTGCTGCCTACAAATGTGCCCATTTTGCTCCATCCTTTAAAAAAAAATACACAATTTGATGCTACAATATTTAAATGCTTCAAGAATCTCTAATTTGTTGGTGTGAGTATTGCTTTCACATATGCAGATCACAATCTCTATCTCCCTTACAAGGTAGATTTTGAGAGCTGCTGCTGTGACTGAAAAATCAACCTCCCTGAATTCAACCCAATTAGGAGCCTCTGCCAGTTGAGTTAAGCTAGTTCTCCATAATTATGTAACATCATCAACTGAAGAAAACAAGGATGTTTAGACTAGCGAAGACTTAAGGATATGATAGTCAGAGTGCGGCATAATGGAAAGAGCTCATTTCAGCTGTCACTTCCTATGCAAGACCTTTCCTGATCACCCCAGATGCTACTGACTACCCCTCAAGAGTGACTTTGTTTTTGCTTTGTAATATATTTTAGCTATTTATATGTGTGCTTCTTCTTAGTATCACCACCCCTTCAAAAGAATGTAAACTCCCTGAGGTCTGGGAACGTTTCTTTCTTTCTTTCTTCCTTTCTTTCTCTTTGTTTCTTCCTTCCTCCATTCCTCTCTCTCCCCACTTCCTCCTCTCTCTCTCTCTCTCTCTCTCTCTCTCTCTCTCTCTC
>NW_027187351.1:16009185-16015012 GCF_028583685.1 Petaurus breviceps papuanus | reverse complement strand
TCTGTCTCTCTCTCTCTGTCTCTCTCTCTCTCTGTCTCTCTGTCTCTCTCTCTCTCTCTCTCTCTCTCTCTCTCTCTCTCTCTCTCTCTCTCTCTCTCTCTCTCTCTCTCTCTCTCTCTCTCTCTCTCTCTCTCTCTCTCTCTCTCTCTCTCTCTCTCTCTCTCTCTCTCTCTTTTTCTTTCTTCCTTCCTTAAGTTGCTGATCTGTAATAGAAATGGATTAAAGCAGGAAAATTACCTACTTCTAAGATCTTTTCTTAGATCTTTCTAAGATCAAAAAACCTATGAGCCCATCTTGACTGAAGCGTAGAATATGAGAATAGACATCAGGTAATATGAGGCTGGAAAGTAATAAGTTGAAGTAGTGGGCCTTGAATGGCAAGGTCAAGAACTTCACCCTTACCCTGGTGAACAGTGGGGATTGAGTTAAGTTTTTTGAGTGGAGAACTAACATGTTCTGAGTAGCACATTAAGAAAGATTACTTGGGCACTAATAGAGAATTAGAATCAAATGTCTTTTATCATGCTATAATATATAATTAAATTTCACTTTCATTGTTTTCTGTGCCAAGGTGAACAAACCTTCCATAATCTTATTCTACATCAATTCCAGTCCATTTCATTCCCTTTAGAGTCTCCGTCCACTATACTACTGCCTATAAAGTACCTGGCTTAGAAAGTTTTATTACCTCCTGTTCGTATACCATAATTTTTCCTATAGTTTTTTTTAAAGCAATAAAAAGGCAGTGATATGTCATGATGCCCCACTTTAAACTCTGAAAGTTGTTAAGAGCTTTATACCTCTTTCTATGACACCTTTACCAAAATTGAAACTTACAATTCTCAAGTGAAAAAGCAAAGTGGAAAAGTCAGCTTTTTGTGCAAAGATATACTATTAGATATATCTAGATTAATAGGCAGAGTGGTTATAAAATTCCCTAACAACAAAAATTATCTTTTCTGAGTGCCAATGCAACATTTGCCAAATAAAGGATTATAAAATGGCATGAATGACCCAATCCATACATGATCTTGAGCACAAAGAAACATTTTTTTAATCCCTTGACATTTTGAGTTTTATTTTTCCTATGTGGATTATTGTTTTCTGAGGGGCAAACAATAGTGTGGAGATGACCAAGGTAATAAATGCTTCTTCTTAAATTGAGAGGCAATGTAGAGTAATGGATAAAGAACCTATCTCTTAATTAGGAAAACTTTAAGTCTTTCCTATAGCACATACTAGCTATGTGACCATCAACCAGTCACTCAAGCTTTCAGTAGCCCTGGCAGCTCTCCGAGATTATATATTTCAGTGCTTAGCATGATTTCTGGAACAGTAATAGGTACTTACTAAGTACTTAATTAATTGATTATATGTTAACAGATGAGATGCCCATCTTCATTGGTATAGGAAGGTATCATGACAGGAATTCTCAGGCCAATAAAATCACAGGTCCCAAACAACAATTATATTGTACTCACCCAATAGAAAGAATTTCTAAAAATGCCCTCTGGTCAGAGAAAATGCTATAGGAGACTGGGTGAACAATCCTCTTTCTCTACTTTTAATGGCACCTTGAAGTGAAAGAATACAAACCAACTGCTACTGTCATGAGGGGCATAAAAAGAAGACAAGCAAAGCAGTGAAGAAAAGGAAAAGAGTTGTAACAAACAAGATAATTCAAGAGGGGGGGGAAGGATGTGAAGCCACATGGAAATTGCATGCTTCATATAGAACTTGCTGGATTTACTTAGAGCTTTCTTGTTCCCGTTGTCCTTAGGAATAAGTTTTATTCTACTGAACCGTGAGGTTAGAAAATATTTCTTTTTTTTTCCTTTTTTCTCTTTTTTTCTGTTGCTTGATCGGGTTGTCTTCTGAATACTTCCTCATTTATATAGTACCTTCTATGTGCCAAGCAATGTGCTAAGTAAGCACTTTACAATTATTATCTCATTTGATCCTCACCACAACCCTGAGAGGGAAGTGCTTTTATTAGCCCCACTTTACAAATAAGGAAACTAAGGCAAACAAAGGTTAAGTGTTAAATATTGAAATCCACTGTTTCAGTATACTGTTAACGATTCTTTCTGGCAAAGGCTTTTACTTTAAGAAATAGTTCAGGCATCAAATGCTATGGACAATGAAAACTGACCAATTCCCTTCCTATTTTTCTGGTTTCCTCTGATTAGAGAGGGTAGAGGATAAGCAAGTGGAAAGCTCCTTCCACTTCAGAAGGGAGTTCAGGGTAGCTATTTCATCATTTCTAACCTTGATATAGAATTACTTCATTTGCCTTCACACCAGTTTCTCCCTCACCAATTTTTTTGCTTCCTTTTTTTTTTTTTTTTTTGCTTTTTTTGGAGGGCAATTGGGGTTGAGTGACTTTCCCAAAGCCATACGGCTAGTGTGTCAAGTGTCTGAGGCTGGATTTGAATTTGGGTCCTCCTGACTCCAGGGCCTGTGTTCTATTCACTGTGCCATCTAGCCACCCCCATTTTTTTTAACTTCTTATATGTTATCTTCCAGATTCCCCCATTAGACTATGAGCTCCCTGAGGACAGTAACTTATCTGTTGTATTCCTCCATATTGTCTGTGCTTAGCACTATTACCTAACACTTAGAAGGCATTTACTAAATGTTTATTGACTGACTGACTGACTGATTTCTAGGACCTTGGCCTGGCTTCTGACCTGTAGTTTTGGTTCACATAAGGCTAGAGCATTGAGAAAGTACAGTTTGCTCCAAGTCATATGATCATCTTTAAATTTGTTGAGAGCATCAAGATTCCAAGACCTGTTTACAAAGTGCCCAAGAAATATTTTTGAGTGCTGGCAATCTGTTCTTTTATAAAAAAAAAATATCATGGGGGCAGCTAGGTGGCACCATGAATAGAGCACCGGCCCTGGAGTCAGGAGGACCTGAGTTCAAATCCGATCTCAGACACTCAACACACACACACACGCACACACAGAAGCTAGCCATGTGACCTTGGGCAAGTCACTTAACCCTAACTGCCCTCCCCCAAAAAAAAGCAAAAAAAAAAAAAATCAAAGCAAAAAAATCCTAAAAATATGCATGCTGGAGGAAGTTTTTAAAAAATACTCTTTGGAAAGGTATGTAAAGTGACAGGATACAAAATTGAATTTTCATTATTCTGATTTTGAAAAATAAATTTCTGTTACTTCAGGGCCAAATGGCACTTAAAGGCTCTCAAAATCTGTTAGCAAAACACTTTGTGGCACTGTAGGAAGGGTCTTGGTCTTGCCTATAAAGCAGGAGTTCTTAACCTTTTTGTTAGTTTATAGGCAGTTTTTTGGCAATCTATTGATGCCTATGGACCCTTTCTCAGAATAATGGTTTTAAGAGCATAAAATAAAGTACATAACATTGCAAAGGAAAGCAATTATATTGAAATCCAATTACCAGAATATGGGAGGGGGGGCGGGAAATTCATGGACCCATTTTGCTCTAACGTAGTCCAAATCCTGCTTCTGAGCTTTTCTGTGTGACATTGAGCAAGTTAAATTAATAGTAATAATAATTTTAAAAATAGCATTTATCTTTTACCTACTATGTGCCAGGCACTATGCTAAGAACTTTGCAAATATTATTTTACTTGATCCTTACAACAACCCTGGGAGATAGGTGCTATTATTATCCTCATTTTACTGTTGAGGAAACTGACACAAACAGAAGATTAAATGACTTTTACCCAGAGTCACACAGTTAGTAGGTATCTGATGTCAGATTTGAACTCTGGTCTTTTTGCCTCCAGGCCCAGCACTCTATCCACTGTACTACCTAGCTGCTCAAAACCTCCCTGGTCCTCAGTTTCCTTATCTGCAAAAGGAGTGGGTTGGACCAGATGGTCTTTGAGACACCTTCCATCTTTGGATTTATGTTTATAAGTCAACGTGCAAAAAAATATTTTAACTGGTTGATTTGGGATTTTTTTTCCACAGCTATTAATATTACTCAGCCCAGTTTCAGTGGCACAGATTCCTTTGGATACACTTCATTCCTGGCCTATTCAAGGATTCCAGATATCAGCTTCTACTATGAATTCCACCTGAAATTCCAGCTGGCAAATAATAATTCTGCACTGCAAGATAATTTGATATTTTTCACTGGACAAAAAGGCCAGGGTAAGGCTAATTTTCCCTGCTAGTGAATTTTTTTGCATTTTGTTTCCTTAAATATATTTTAGAGAGCTTGCATTCTGTTTCTTTGGGAAAACTGAAATTTTTCTGTAAATAAAAGAGCAGTCTGCATCATTACCACTTCCTTTTGCTTTTTAGTTTCATGCATTGGTATGTGTTGGATGCTGAGGATATGCTCATTTTCCAATAATTAACTGAAGAAAGAGTCTCCAACAGGGCCATAGTTTAATATTTAAGAGTATGAGTATTTAGGCAGGAGATTTCCGTTTCAGGGAGAATGAATTTATTGAGCATTTCTTTTGCTTCTCTTCAATTTCTTTCCACTTAATCACGAAAGAAGAAATATAGTCGTTGCCAATCCAGCATGAGGAGACAACCCAACCACAGAATGAAAACAGCCTTCAGTGTCCCAGTGTTGGCTAGAGATGAGCTCACAGATAAATCTTGAAGCATAACTCTGTCAAAGATGCATTGTGACACAGTAGAAAGAAAATAGACAGCAAGTCAGAAAACTTGTTAACTAGTTTTGACCACTAGCTAGCCATGTGATGCTGGGATAGTCACAACCTCTTTGGACCCAGTTTTCTCCATATATATCAAATGAAGGGATTAAAGTAGATAAGGTTTTCATAACCTACAGTCCGTGAATTTGTTTTTAAAAACATTTTAATAGCTATTTTTCCATATAGTTGATTTCTTTGTAATCCTGTGTATTATTATTTTTTTTTTTTTTGCTTTTTGGAGGGCAATTGGGGTTAAGTGACTTGCCCAAGGTCATGTGGCTAGTTTTTGTGTCTGAGGGCAGATTTGAACTCAGGTCCTTCTGACTCCAGGGCCAGTGCTCTATTCACTGCGCCACCTAGCCACCCCTTGTGTATTTTCTTTTATGAATTTAAAAACATTATTCTTAAAAAAAAAAATAGAATCCATAGGCTTCACCAGGCAGCTAAAGGGATCCATGGCACAAAATGGGTTAAAAACCCTTGGACTAGATGATCTTATACACCCCTACTCTTTTAAGATATAGAAAATATTATGATATGCTTTGAAGGGCATTGGATGCAAAGATTTATTTACAACCCCTTTCACTTGAGCTATCTTGGTGGAAGCATTTGTCCTGTATAGGTTTCCAAGAATCTCAAAATTCCTGAGTGATGTTACCTAGTTTACACAAATAATATCTGTATGAGAATGGTTCAAGGTCAGTATTATTTCTCTCTGACCAAATTAGAGAAAGTTAATTAAATGATGAGAGACAGAGTGGTTGACCAGACAAGAAGACCTGAGTTCGAGTCCAACATAGTGGTTGTATGACTGGGGTTGAATTTTTTAACTTGAAGTTACCCACCTAGACAACACTCTAAGATTCTAAGTTACAGAGAAGGTCTCACACTATGTTGGTTGAGGGACTTAACTCATCCAAGAATTCCCTTGTATCAGTGAAATCACAGATCCAGTCCCTATCCCCATCTCTAGTTAAATAATATATGTCAACAACAGTGCCACACAGAGTCTTTATCTTCTAGAACAAATGTTCTTATGCTAGCAGCACCCCTAAGGCTTCCCACATATGCCCTATCCTTCCATCACACCTTTTCCCTTCCCTTATGTCTTCTACAAGAAGGAAGGAAGGAAGGAAGGAAGGAAGGAAGGAAGGAAGGAAGGAA
>NW_027187351.1:15895016-16009175 GCF_028583685.1 Petaurus breviceps papuanus | reverse complement strand
GAAGGAAGGAAGGAAGGAAGGAAGGAAGGAAGGAAGGAAGGAAGGAAGGAAGGAAGGAAGGAAGGAAGGAAGGAAGGAAGGAAGGGAGGGAGGGAGGGAGGGAGGGAGGAAGGGAGGGAGGGAAGGAGGGGGCAGCTAGGTGGTGCAGTAAATAGAGCACTAGACTAGGAGTCAGGAGGACCTGAAATCAAATCCAGCCTCAGACACTTGACACACTTACTTAGCTGTGTGACCTTGGGCAACTCATGTAACCCCAATTGCCTTGCCTTTTTTCCTCCAAAAAAAAAAAAACAAAGGAAGGAAGGAAAAGAAAAAAGGAAAGAGAGAAGAAAAGAAGGAAAGAGAGAAAGAAAGAAAGAAAGAAAACACTTGGACGTTGCCTCTATGAACAAACTGTTCTGACCTCAGCAGCTACTGTCAGACCCAGAAAGAAGTATAGAAGAAGGACCTAGGGATAAGGAAGTTTTTGTCTACCAGCTGACACGGCCTTTAGTTCACTGATGCCCCTCCTACCTGTGATTTTTATAGCTATGCACTTGCACTCTTTGAAATGTCATACCGTCTTTCCCCGATAATAAAACCTATCCCGAAAATAAGCCCTCCCCTTACTGTGTAAGATTCCTCTAAAATAAGCCCTCTCCCGAAAATAAGCCCTATTGAGATTGCTACTGTAGTGAAGGTGATCCCCTGCGCTACACACTACCACGCTCCGAGCTGCATCCAATCAGAGCTGCAGCAGTGAGCGCGTCATCCTGTTCTTTATTGAATTCATTATTGAATAAAGGTACATTTTTTTGTTCACATTTACCTGTTCATTAAAATTGCTGTCAATGTTCATTAAAATAAGCCCTCCCCTGAAAATAAGCACTCTGGTGTTTTTCTGTCCAAAAGAAATAATAAGACAGTGTCTTATTATCGGGGAAACACGGTAATTCTCAATACCAAATTTAAGAAACACTGTTCTAGGGCACACTATTTCTCAACCTTTTGAAGTCCTGCAGTCTCTTCACTTTTTTTTTTGCTTTGCTTTTTGGAGGGGGTAAGGCAGGGCAATTGGGGTTAAGTTACTTGCCCAAAGTCACACGGCTAGTTTTGTGTTAAGTGTCTGAGGCTGGATTTGAACTCTGGTCCTCCTGACTCCAGGGCCTGTTTTCTATTCACTGTGCCACCTAGCCGCCCCAGTCTCTTCACTTTCTCTTCTCTTCTCTCAAACCTGATATTTCTACATTCCTAGATAATATATAGGTAAATAACTAGATGTGAGAAATTCTGATCATCAATGACATGTTTGAGAGGTAGGTCAATCATGAAGTGAGAATAAGGGAAGATAGATACCCCCATGCTAAACTAGCTTCCACCAAATAGAGAAAGACCTCAGGGAAGCTGCCAGCGTATCAGATAGATTTTCAATAAGGATTCATGGAAAAGCAGGGGCAAAAGTCCTACACAAAGGTTTAGATAAGATTTGCCCTGTAGCAGTAGAAGGAGTATCCTTTTTAAGATCTTAGATCAACCATCAATCAACAAGCATTTATTAAGTTCCAACTATATAACAGGTACTATGGTAGGTACTAGGGGTGTGAGTAGAAATCACCATCCTTGGATCACTTTGTAAATACCAAGAAAAAAGTACACAATACTTTGAGTGAAAGGATGAAGAATGAAACAATCCCTATTTGAAAGAAAAATAACAATTCAAAAGGCACCTATATATCAGAGTATTGAAAAGAATTTGGAGAATTTCAGTTTTAGCGTGTTTTAACTATTATGGCAAATATACTATAAAATCAAAATTTACTATCATTGATAAATTCCTTTTTTAAAAAAATCCCAGACTTGTGGGAAATAAGTAACTTTTTTTTAATAAAATATATAAAATGTAAAAGTAATTTTTATTCAGGATGACTCCATTATAAAAATGCCACAATGTGTCAGAATTACCCCAAAATAGGAATACTATTTTTAAGGCCTTAATGTTGAAAAGGCAAGAAACAGAAGTATTCAAAAAAGAATATTATCGAGATCTTATTTTCTTATTTGTGTTGAATGAGCAGTTTGAGTTGCAGTTCTACATTATTCCACCAGAGGGTAGAAGAACACCAGCTAAAAACAAGACTAACCACAAACAAGTAACTAGAAGGCCTCTGAAAATTTTGGCAGTTAAACCAAAGAAGGTGCTGAATGAATCTGAAATCGTTCATCCTTGCCTACTATGTATCACAGAGAAGGAGGAACCAGCAATTTGCGTAATGTTAAATCACTGGACAAAAAAATAGAATTTGTGAATAACTATGAATCATATGTTGATAGGTTCATGGATTTAGAGCTAGAATTTAGGAGCTGTCAAGTCCAACCACCTCAATTTACAGATGAAGAAACTGAGGCTGAGAGAGGTTAAGTTACTTGCCCAGGGTCCCACAGCTTTGAAGTGCCTAAGGCAGAATTTGAATTGAAGTTTTCCTGACTTCATGCCTACCATTTAATCTACTGAGCCACCTAACCTACCTCACTGGATGTTAATTGAGTACTAAGTTGTTTGAAGTTATTTAAGTGGTACTTTGAGTGGCATCCTCTGTACATTAAGCTATTACTAATGTGACTTTCATCTCATTCCTTGTGATGCATCCTTATTGTCATTATTAAAATTTTCCACTATTCCATAACTTTTCCGTTTTTCCCAGTGATCTGTACAAATAACTTGAAATTATACTGTAATTTAAATAGTTGTTGTTCAGTCATTTCAGTTGTGTCTGACTCTTTGTGATGCCATTTGGGGTTTACCTGGCAAAGATTGAGTCGTTTACAATTTCCTTTTCCAACTCATTTTACAAATGAGGAAACTGAGGCAAACAAGGTTAAGTGACTTGCCCATAGCAAGTAAGTGTTGAAGGCTGGATTTGAAAATGTCTCCCTGACTTCAGGCCCAGCACTCTACTCACTGTACCACCTACCTGCCCCCATAATTTGAATACCTATATATATTAATTTGAGGTCTCTGATAGACCTTCCTGGAAATAAGTATCAGAGCTCTTCCACCTTCCTATACCCAGAGGACCCTAGCTTTGTTCTCCAGAAACCGAAACACTGACCTTCACACAGGTCTCATTTTCCTCGGTTTCTCTTCTTTAATTTCTCTTCCTTCCTTGGCTTTTATGTTGTTATGACACCCAGGTCATCTTCCTATCCTCTTCATTCTTTTCCATTTCTTTTACTGACTTTTCTTTCACCTTTCATCTGGGCTCCTAAACTGTGACTTTTGGGTAAGGAGCAGGGGGGAAGAGGAGGGAAACTGAGTATTTCACGTTGAATTTCACCTAGCTGTGGATGCTCTCAAGATTCATTCCTGAATCTTCTCTCTCCACACATTTTCCTATGGAAAATGAACATCACTAAGCAGTATTTATTGACCTTCGACAATTTGCCAGGCACTCGACTTTGCATGAGCAGTTAAGCAGCACAGCAGATAAACTGCCAGGCCCTGAATCAGGAAGACTCCTCTTTTTGAGTTCAAATCTGGCCTCATACTTACTAGCTGTGTGACTCAGAACAAGTCATTTAACCCTGCCTGCCTCAGTTCCTCATCTGTAAAATGAACTGAAGAAGGAAATCGCTGCCCACTACAATATCTTTGCCAATAAAACAAAAAAACAAACAAAAACTGTGGTAACAAAGAGTGAGACACAAAACAATTGAACACCAAACAAGCACTGCCTTGATCTGCAATTCTTCCTGGTTTCAGCTCTACCAAACTGCCCACAGATGCTCCTCCCAAGATGAATTCATCCCTTCTAATTTCATCACCATGATGTTCTAACTCAAGCCTGGCTCCCCCCTCCCTCAGCCTCCTCTCCCCTCTGACTGGAGGGGTGAAAGGTAGAACACCAAATTCCTCCCAAAGTCTGCCTTCATAGAGGGCAGAAATTAGACTTTCAACATTACTTCACATCTGTTTCTTTGACTGGATTCAACCCTAAAAGACAGATATCTCCATATTTGGTATACCTACTAGTGTGCCCACCCCCATTTTCCTATCTCTTTTTGTGTGTTCTCTTCCTCCGTTAGATTGTAAGCTCCTTGAGGGCAGGGACTGTCTTTTTCTTATTTGTATTCCCAACATTTAGTGAAGTGCCTGACATATACTATACACTTTATAAATATCTATTGAATTGAATTGTTTGGGATACAAAGATAGTCTAATTTCTTACCTTAAGGAATAGAAACCTTTGGGAAACCAAACATATAAACTCAAAAAGATTACTAACAACACAAGACATAACATACCTGCCAAATGAACAATAGTGAATATAAGTACCTTTGCTATTCTACCATCAAAACTCCTGAGTTAACAATTGAACTGTGCCCTACCAATAATACAAAGAAATAGATTTTTTTTCCGGGTGAAGAAAATCATTTTCCTGAAAATTTTCTCCACATGACTAGATACTGTATAGTGTATCTGTCAATCATTGCCATATGAGCCATCTTTACTGAATGAATTACAGTCAAATCTTTGAAAACATTCCTTGCCAAATAATTCTTTGTTTCCTGTAAGTACTTAGTCATTGACTACAACAGAACTAAGAATGCATAAATATGGCATGATTTTTCCTCCTGGGGAGAATAATTGGACTGCAGACAATATCAGCTAGAGTGGGAAGACGGGAAAATGAAGGAGATATTATCACAGGAACCTACCAGGTCAGCCTGTTCTCTGTTGAATTCTGATACAAATCAACCAGAGGGCAGATTTCTCACTAATGAGAGAAATTGGTCAAAAGCCAATTTATTAATAAAGCATTTCTCTGGATTCCACTGCTCCCTTAGCAGAACTAAAGAGGTAGATTTATGTACAATTTTCCTTTCAACCAAGAAAAATATCCATTATTTTCTTCTGTAGCTACATCCACATGAACAGAAATCAAGCAAGAAGGATCTCTTTGAGATTAATTCAGACTAACCAATCTTAGTATTCAGGGAATGAAAGAGCCTAGCTACAAATAAATAAATAATGAGAACTACTATATAAATTTTAAATTGTTGAATAGGGAGTGAATCAAGTTCATTCACATCCCTGACTGTAGATTGATGTAAATTTCTAAATTTACCCAGTCACCACTCTTGGTCTAGTTTGGAAATATCAAGAAATAATGGGTGTGAACTTCATCACAAGAATCTCCTTATTTTTTTTCCCATTTCTGATTTCTACAGCTACCCATAGAGACCTTAAAAATCATTGTATGTTTCTTTTGCAACAGTGCTATTAAAGGATTCTCAGTTATAATGGACGCCTTACAAATAATGCAGCTGAGAACGAGGGAGCTGCCAGAGGTTAGATCAGCAATGGAGCCGAGATGAAAAACTGGGTCCCTGAAGTGCCCAGGACTTGGTATAACTTCTTTACCTCAAAGTCCATAGGGATGAATTACATTTAATGTGCCATAATACTTCCCCATCTATGGGAGAACAGTTTGAAGAAATAATAGCATATTAGTAATAGGAGACTTTTGTCACCTCTCTGCTATTAAATCTTTCCTTCAGAATGAAGTACTCCAGAATGTCTAATTTTATGTGGAAATTATAGGGTCAGTGGATTAGCAAAGTGAGAATAATCATGCTGTTTCTGTAATATAAAAAGCATAATATTAGCCTGAAAATCATTGAAAAGTGCCAGACTACATGTTGATTTCTTAGTACCTTGAATGTCTCTATAAATATCACTTGGAGGGACCTTGGAGATTAGCTACTTCACCACTTCTTTTATAACTAAGGCCACTGAAGCCTAGAAAAGTCAGGAAATTGGTCTAAGGCAGAGGAGTGCTATTAAATATTTAACAACTGGCTCTCTGGTATGGGAAATGTACCCAGGAGACATTTTTAAATTTAATTTACATTATCATCATTTTCCCCATCACTTTCTTAAGTATAAACAATTAATAGAATAACCTATCAAGCCCTGTTTTGTAGGGTTTGTCATTTTCTGTGATATATAAATGCTCACACTGAAATTTTAAGAATTGGGCTATAGGAAGTCAGTACAAGCTGACTCTACCACACCCTGGTCTGAGATCATAGAGTTAATAAAAGTCATTCAATAAATATGTAAATGTCGACTATGTGCCAGGCACTATGCTAAACACTTGGGGAGGGAAGAAGACAGTAGTAGCAAAGAGGGAATGAAGAAATGGCTAGCTCAGGCTACCTCCTCAAATGGCGGCTTTAGGAGGCACTTTTCCCAAGAATGGGCACAACTGAGGCTGATATGTCCATCAACAAATATCAGGCTGATATCAGAATTTAAACAGAGGTCATGTGATACCTTTTTTTTTTTTTTGCTTTTTGGAGGGCAATTGGGGTTAAGCAACTTGCCCAAGGTCACACAGCTAGTTTTTTGTGTTAAGTATCTAAGGCCAGATTTGAATTCAGGTCCTCCTGACTCTAGGGCCAGTGCACTGAGCCACCTAGCCGCTCCCTTTTGTGTGTGTGTGTGTGTGTGTGTGTGATACCTAATTTGTAACCCCATGCTGGCTCCCTTGGACAGAGAAAATAATCTGTAATTCTCCATTAAGGAGGCAATATATTGTGGTGGAAAGTGGTCTGTATTTGGAATGAGAATATCTGGGTTCAAATCCCTACTCTGCTACTTACCACTTGAGTGACCATAAGCCTCACTTCACTTCATTGTCTTCTCTGAAATTAAGCCACTCCTCTTCCAGTACAGATTTACACTTTCTCAGCAGCATTTAGCCTTAAAGATAGAGTTGGCTGGGGAACTGACAGGTTAAGAGTCACATATCCAATATGTGTCAAAACTGTGACTTGAACCCAGCTCTGTATGGATCCAAAACCAGCTCCCTGGCCACTATGACATACTGTCTGTCCATTTCCCTGTATCACAAGAGCATCAGTAGAACATTTTTTTAAATAAATAGAAAAGAACAAAAAGAAATTCATAAGGGGACACATGAGCAAAGGAGAGATAGAACTACCATATTAAATTTAATACATATTTTTTAAACTACATAATAGAAATTCATGGTTTCATATATAGTTCTCTGTGATGTTTGTTCATAAAGATTTTTTTTTAAGTTTTTAATTTTTAAAATTACATTAATTTGAAGGCAGGAGCCATTTCACTTTTCTCTTCCAATCTATGTGTTTGGCACATAGAAAGCACTTAATAAATGCTTGTTGATTGATTCTTATGTTATGCCACTGCCAGTCCTGACTGTGCCTCCTTATTTATTTACTGAGAATATTTTTCCTCTGATATCTTTCCTCTAGATTTCCTCTATCTAGGCAAAGTTAACTTTTTACTGACTACCATCGTATTACCCTGGAGTCTTCCATTTTTGAGATCTATATAGGAATCATAGGATCATTGATTTAGAGCTAGAAGTGATTTAGAGTTTCAAGATCAAGTGGAAACTTATTTTCAGGTGAGGTAACTGAGATGCAGAAAGGTTAAGTGACTTGCCCAGGTACCTATAACTACTCAGTATGCAAGCTGGTCTTCCTGACTCCAAGTCTTATCCTCTATTCACACCACCATGTTGCATTTCAGGAAAAAAAATGTCCTTTAGAATCCAGATAAAGGTAAAGTTTCTTTTCCTTATATTCAAAGAGATACTCACTCACATATTTGCTCTGACCTATCATCTAAAATCTGAATAATCAATTTTTCCCTCTCCCTTTATTACCCATATAGCCTAAAAATCTCTAAATCCCTTGTGCTTAGAACTAGTTCTCAGGAAATATCCAAGTGTATTTTTTCCTGCTCAGAACCAACCTACTAAACTTAACTTCATTAAAAATCACTGTGATTTTTTGTTGGTTCAACATACCCCATGCAGACAAGGCAGTGGAGTACAATGGAAAGGCCATTGAAATTGAAGACAGATGGAATGTAAGCTCTTTGAGGACATAGATTGTTTCAGTCTTTGAGTTTTTATCCCAAGAGCCTTGCACAGTAATTGGCAAATAGTAAGCAGTGAATAAATGCTTTCTTGCTTTTTTGATTGACTAGAGTTCAAGGTCACATCCTAACACTTACTGTGACTGCAGGCAATCCAGTTAACCTCTTAAAGTCTCTAGTTCCTCACCTATAAAATGGAAGTAATCCTACCTAAACTGCTTACTTTCAGGGTCATTATGAGACTCAAAACAAAGCACTATGTGAATGGCAGGAATACCAAGAGGTGTGTTCATAAATGTTTAACAACCAGCTCTATGTAACGTTGATGTGGTTTTACATTTAATCTGCATTATTGTTTTCTCCATTGCTTTCTTAAGTCTAAACAATCAACAAAACAATAAATCAGGCTCTGATTTGTAGTATTTGCTGATTTCCAAGTTTTAAATACTCATACTAAAAATTGATTTCAGCACAGTCTTGACTATTCTCTATTTTTTAATGTCTTTGTTCAGAATTGTGATTTCATTGGTACAAAGGACTCAGGAGAAAGAAACTCTTTCTGCTAGAGAAGATGGACAACTGTTCTGTGATTTAAAGTCTTAAAGAATTGCTGGAGGCACTAAGAGGTTAAGCAACTTAGCCAGAATAGTATGTGTGTGTGTATCTACAGCACAATATCCCAACCAGCCAAGTCCACTCACTATGCACATTGCTTTTCAGGGGCAGCTAGGTGGCACAATGGATAGAGCACTGACTCTGGAATTAGGAGAACCTGAATTCAAATCTGACCTCTGACTCTAGCTGTGTGACCCTGGACAAGTCATTTAACTGTGATTGCCTCCAAACCAGAAAGAAAAAAAAAAACACATGGCTCTTCTATGCTACATATACTCAATGTAATTCCTCTCCTAAGGAATTTTCCTTATTCTGGATGCTATGAAACTCCAAAGACATCTATAGTCAATGTGAATACCAAGTAACTGCTTTGGATTAACTTCTTTTGAACTACTGAATCAATTAAAGTTTTAAAAATTCATATTACTGGTACATACGCTAAAAACATCTATGTTACAATAGAGTTAATAGAACCCTGGAGTGGAGAATTTAAAGTGTGCCTATGTCAGCATTATATGAAATGATATGACTTTTTCCTCATGAATAAATGCACTGAAAATTTTTTTCTTAATCCAACTAATAGAAATGACAGAAAACTGTTGTGACACAGACAAGAAGATCACTAATCTTGATTTCTAGGCCCCTCTTCAGCTCAGGTTTGGCATTTCTAGAAGCCTTATTCAGTTTAATTCAAAAAAGATCTATTTAATTATTATTAAATAATAAACTAAATTATTATTAAACTAATCTATTAACTGCCTCTACCCAGAACAATATTAAGTGAGAGACAGAAAATTAGGATTCTAGGACAGGGTTAAAATTAAAAGAGAAGACAGAGTCAGACAGACATACTTTTGACTATTTCAATCCTTTCATTTTATAGATGAGGAAACTGAAACTTGAAGCAAAAAATAAAAATGCTTAACTGATTTCTCCCAAAGTAACAAAGGTAGTAATTTGCCAAGGCAGTAATCAAACTCAGGTGCTCTGACTCCAAGTCCAGCACTACACCATGCTAAAAAGACCTCTTCTACCCTCTCTGTCTTCAGAAAACAACCAGGTATCCTGGGGGGGAAATGCACCTGACACATGTTTAATTTAATTTTCAGTCTGTTGGTTTGGGAGTGGGGATGGAGAGAACGGCATGAGTATAAAAGAACTACAAAACAGCTTGTGAAACATGATAGGGTAAACATCTGTATAGAATGGAAGAATCTGAGAAGACTGCATGGAGGTGGTAGCATTTGTGTTAGACCTTAAAGAATAAATAGGAATGGCACAGTAGACAATAAAGGGAAGGAAGAACTGTGTAGGCAGAGTGTGCAAAGCAATGTAGTGAAACTACTAGGAATAATCATTTTAAATAGAAACATGCCCTCCTTTGCCCCCCACCCCATCCAGAAGTCAGACTTGTGCTCCAATAAAGCCATCAGGAATAACTGTTTACTGACAGGGCATTCATTAGTTGAGAAGAGGAATAGGGACAAAATGCAAGTTGACCGAGCTCAAGAACAGGCTACATGAATCAGAACCTCAGTATTCCTGTCTGAATACTCACTCAAGGCACTTAAGTCTGTGTTCATTAGTAAATGCCACATCGATGGCCCAACTTTGATAATAGGAATTAGATATCTGAAGCCAGAAGAGACCCAGAAGCATCTGTCCAACACACCCCTCCCTCCTCCATTTTAGAGATGAAGAAATTAAGACCTAGAAAGGATAAGTGGCTTGTACAAAGACACAATGATAACAAGTGTTAGAGTCAAGATTTGAACCCAGGTCCTCTTACTCCAGAAGCAGTGCTTTTCCCATGATTTGTACATTTATCTCTATGCTGAACGCATCTGAATTCTCCAGTAAGGTGAGACAAAAGTGTCCCATAGAGCCTTGTTCTTTGAATTTAGGACACCAGCAGATAGCACTTTGTGTCACCTTTCTCAGTCTCTATGTTCAAATTCTGCCTTAGACAGAATTGGACAAGCAACTTAACCTCCCTAACAATGAGCTTCCTCATCAATAAAATAAGGATAGTTATAGCATCTACCTCACTAATTGTGAGGCTCAAATGAAATAATATATGTGAAATATTTTGTAAACCTAAAAGCACTATGTAAGTTCCCTTTTCATTTCCCTGTACGACCATTACACAAAGACAGAAAAGAAACATTGCCTGATTTTAGGCAGCTAACATACTGTTGGAGACAGCACATTCATCAATAAGTAAAAAGAAAATAAAATCAAAAGGCTATGTAGGCCCTAGGAAATCAGGGGAATCAGGAAGAGCTTCATGTGTCATCCTCTAGTGTTTATAGTTGAGATCCAGCCCCAGATACTGAGACTAACTTTCTTCATAAGTTTATAGATTTAGAGCAATTGAGTCATATGCGCTTAAGCAGACTTTTGAAGAAACCAAGGAATTCTAAGAGGCAGAGGTTAGAAAAGAGTGCATTTCAAGTATGGAGACAGCAAGAGCAAAGATGACTTATCATTTGGGAAGACCAACAAGAAGGGGATTTGGTGAGATGACACATCATAGTATGGAAAATAATGTACATTAAAGTGGGAAAGGTAGGTGGAGACAAAGTTGTTAAAGGCTTTGAAAGCCAAACTGAAGAGTTTAATAATCATCATATTAACTAACATTTATAAAATGCCTACTATTTGCTAGGCACTGTGCTATGTACTTTATGGTTATTTATCTCATTTGATGCTCACAAAAACCCTGGGAGGTAAGTGCTATTATTATCCCCATTTTATAGATAAAGAAACTGAGGCAAATAAAGGTTAAGTGACTTGCCCAAGGTTACACAGCTTGTAAGTGTCTGGGACCAGATTTGACTTCAAATCTTCCCAATTACAAGGTCAGCACTCTATCCACTATACCACCTAGTTGCTGTTTATATTTTATTCTAGATGAACCAATGAAGTTTACCGAGTAAAGGAGTGATATTGTCAGGCTTTCACTTTTGTAAATCACTTTGCCAACTTTGTGATCCTTGCAACAGTCTTATTAGGTTATTGATACCTAATATTATAAGTCATTTAACCCTGTTTGCCTCAGTTTCCTCATCTGTAAAATGAGCTGGAGAAGGAAATAGCAAACCACTCCAGTATCTCTGCTAGAAAAACCCCAGATAGAGTCACAGAGAGTTGAACATGATTTAAAAATTACTTAACAACAACAATTAGTAGTAGTAATAGTCTTAGTATTACTAGAGACCAAGAAAAGAAATTTATTGCCACTAAAGTATCTGGCATTATCAAATGGTTTAATATTAGAAACTGGTGTCATTTTATAAATGGAAATATTATTTCAGAAGAGTAATTATCATTTGCTTTGCCCCTGTACTCCAAGTACCATAAGATTTTTCCCATCTGATTTGCACCTGAAACTTTTCATATGTGTTCTCTCCCCTTTTAGAATGTGAATGTCTTGAAAACAGGAACTGTCTTTTATTTATATCCCCAGAGACTTGCATGGTGCTTTGCACATAGTAAACACTTAATAAATGAATTATTCATTCATTCGTCTATATCCTCTAATCTTTATAGTTGGGATCCAACCCTGGATTCTGAGACTAATTTTCTTCACAAGTTTATAGATTTAGAGCAATTGAGTCATACAAATGATAAGTCCAATTTCCCTAACTCCAATACCAGAACTCTTTCCATAGTGCCATGCTGTCTTTAATGTTGAAAGTTTTTGATGGTTAATCAAAGCATTTATACACATTCAAAGAAATAGACTGACTCTAAGTTTTTAGAGAGTTTCCAGTGATGTGTTTACAAAACTCCATGGTGGGATAAATATTCGGGTACATACACACCAGGGTGCTGATGACTGGTTGTTTACATGCAATAGCATATTGTGTTGGCAAACAGCCCAGAGCTATACAGTAACCAAGCTGGCAAGAATTCTGAATGACTCTTTCTTCAGGGAGCTGTCCCTCTGCTTCATATTATTTCAGGACTGAATGGAGATGACTTCCTTGCTGTTGGCCTGCGCAATGGGCGCTTGGTATACACTTATAACCTGGGCTCTGGCACAGCAAGTCTCCACAGTGACCCACTCAATCTGACTCTTGGAGTACATGTGGTCCATCTGGGGAGGTCCTTCCAAACTGGTTGGATAAAGGTAAGGGATCAGTTTGCAATCTTTGGAGAACTGTGATATGAGTTGGAAAGGAAAATTGTAGGTGATACCTTAATACATTTATATCAAGAACTTGTATCAACAATGCAATATTCACAATGCCTATAGTAACTATAAATATGCTGATATAGTTATTAGTCACAAAATATACCAGTATCTCTACATGGGGAATAAAGCTAGAACATTTATTCAAATACCAGAAAACTGAGTCCCAAAACCCTAAAGTCAAAGCCATCACAGTAGTTATAAAGTTGGCACACATAATTAATGTAGTAAATACCCACATTCTCAAGCCTTCAAAACAGAACAGGCTACCTCAGGCAAAGGTGCTCCTCTCTCCACTCACGGCAACTGCTCAGCATCCACAAAGCATGCTCCCAGCAGCTCCAGTCCCCCACAGTTCCTGTCCCTGGAAGTCCTCAGCAGGAGTCCTTAGCAGAAATTCTGACTGGCTCTTTGAGAAGGGTTGTGTGATTTGACCAGATGAGACTCTGGGCAGCCATTGAGAGCCCCCCATCTTTGAAAACCCAGATGTTGTTGCTTCCCTCTCTGGTAATTGTGACTAGGTATGGATGTAATGGTCAGACAGTTGTAGGCCTGTCTGCTTGATCTGTTTCTCTGTCTTCTTGTAACTTCTGTCTATAAACTCTGAAGTTCAGGGTGCTGACTTTTTCCCCTGAACTAGGTAAATGGTATGTTTGATTGATTAAAGCAAGATTGTTAACCCATTTTGAGTTGCTTTCCTTTAGAAAAGCATATCTAAGAACCTGTGTTGGCAGCCACCCTGGGGACTCTGGGGTGCTTGCTGCTACAGAACTCTTAATCTTTTTTGTGTTTTATGAACTCCTTTAGCAGTCTGGTGAAACCTATGAACCCCTTATCAAAATAATGTTTTAAAAGAATGAAATACACAAGACTACATCAGCAACCAATTGTTAATGAAAATAAGAATATATTTTTCCCCATTCAAGTTCTTGGACCTCCTGAAATCTATTGATGGTCTGTGTATCCCTGATTTATATCAAGTATAAGTCATCAGTGAGATGTTATTAGATAATCAGAGATTTCTAAGGAAAAAAAGGAAATTCAGTCATTCATAAAACTTTCAAGCCAAGTTCATTAGAAAGAAAACAGCATTTTAATGGTCCCCCTTAGGAAATCCTTTTTCTTTTAATAAGTAATCATTTTTTTTTCCTTTTAAAGGTAGATGATCAGAAGAATAAATCTATCACCTCCCCAGGGAGACTAGTTGGACTCAATGTCTTCAGTCAGTTTTATGTAGGAGGCTATAATGAATACACTCCAGAGCTCTTACCAAATGGATCAGAATTCCAAAATGGTTTCCAAGGTAAGATTTGGAAGGTTTTCCATTTCACCATTCCTATTGTTTTGTTTTATTGTTAAATGTGTGTTTATATAACACTTCTAGCAGCTCATTCAGTGAGCAAGAATTTACCATCTGGATTATCTAGAAACTTGAGTCTAGCACCTTCAGTATTTATATCCATCTGGGTATTAGATTTTTATGGAGAGAGCCACAGTACAATTTTCAGAACCTGCCTAATGTGCAACAGACACGGTTAGAGTTTGTTTGGTATGAGATGAGGAAAGCAGACTATGATCAACCTGAACCTTTACCAGAAAGATATTGCCAGCAGGGGCAACCAAATGCCAAATGGATTAAGGTAGATCAATATGTATGTTTGGACCTGTATCCATGTTGCTATGGCCTGTTTCCATACATTAAAAAGAAAAGGGTACTAGCTCCTTCTGTATTAAAAGGACTTACTTAGATAGCTATAAAATAATCATGCTACAGAATAATTCAGTTTTTAAAAGTGAGCTACCTAAGGAGCATTGGTCAGGAGGCAGCTGGTCACAGTGATTACAGCCATTTGTTACTGTGACAAACAACACCTCCATAAACTGCTGAGGAATTAGCAACACTATCCTTTATGCCTATTTGGCATGGATTACACACTATCCTACAGCATGTGACTGGAGAACCCTGGGAATTGGAGGGATTTGCATAGTGAATACCACCTCCCAACTCCCTATGTTCTAACTACACATAATTGTAGCAGGTATTTTACTTCACTGAAATTAAAACAAATCATTCAATATATTATAATATGTAAACAGATTCTATTAGAACAACCATAAAAGACTTGAGAAATTTGACCTTTAAAATGACCAGTAGTGATTTCAGAAGACTGAAGATAAAGCATGTCACCTGCTTAGAAAAGAAGGATGGAATATAGGCCCAAAACAAGGCACAAACATAACAGCAATATATTGATTTGTTTTTACATAACTATATTTATTCATTACAAGGTGGGTTCTGTAGTAAGGAGGCTTTGGGAAGAGACAACCATTTCTTTTTTTTTTTTTAAAGCAATTGGGGTTAAGTAACTTGCTCAAGATTACACAGCCAGTTATTTTGTGTGGGTGCTAAGTATCTGAAGCCAGAACCGATCCCAGGTCTCTCAACTCCAGGGCTGGTGCTCTTACTCACTGCACCACCTGGCCGCCCCAACCATTTATTTAATAAATAAATGGGCAGAGAATACAAAAAGGCGATCTTAAAAAGAAGAAATTTACAATAGCCATAACGTGCATTTATCGAGTACCTAATTTGTGCCAGGAACTGTGTGGGGAGATACAAAGGCAAAAATGAAACAGCTATATGAAAGAAATGCCCAAATTAATAATAAGAAAAAGGAAAATTTGAAATCTGAAGTTTCACCTCAGATCTATCATATTTGCTATCTTCATGGCAAAACACTAAAATATTAAATGTTCATGGGACACATTAAATATTGGTGAATGTGGTAAGACAAATATTCTAATACACTATCTATGGATCTTTAGATTGGACCAGTCATTAAGGAAAACAATTTAGAATTCTATTTGTAAAGTCACTAAACAGCATATACAAAGACAAAAGGAAAGAAATCATATGTACAAAAATATTTTTAGCAGCACTTTTTGTAGTGGCAGAGAACTAGAAGGAAAGTGGGTACCCATTAATTGAGAGGTGGATGAAGAACTTTTGGTATGTGAATGCATTAGAATATTATTGCACCAAGAGATAAGAAGAACATAAAGAATTCAGAGAAACTTGGGAAGACCTAAATGAATGGATGCATAGCAAAGTAAGTAGAATAAAAAAGGCAATTTGCATCATTGCAATAATATAAAGGAAAACACTAAAAGAACTGGAACCAATGCAAAAATCTATTGTAACTTCTGAAGACTGATAGTAAAGCCTGTATCTTGACCCTCAGCAGAGAAGCAGAGGATTAGAGATTCAAAATGAGGCATGCATTTTCAGACATAATCAATATGATTTGTTTTACTTGCCTGTACTCATATGTTAGAAAGAACACTCCTATCATAGGCTAGGAGAGTCACTGAGAAATGACATTGACATTGGGGGGAAAAAGAGTAAAAATAAAGCATTTAAAAAGAAAAGAGAGGGGCGGCTAGGTGGTGCAGTGAGTAGAGAGCCGGCCCTGGAGTCAGAAGGACCTGAGTTCAGATCCAACCTCAGACACTTCACACACACACACACACACACACACAACTAGCTATGTGACCTTGGACAAGTTACTTAACCCCAAATGCCCTCCAAAAAAAAACAAAAAAAAAAGAAAAGAAAAGAGAAAGGGACAACAATATATATATTTTTTTAAAGACCACCAATAAAATACTTGGAAATGTTTTAAAATAAATTGATAGATTCCATTTTGATGACTCCTTTTTTCTACAAGTATCAGGACCTTGTATTTAAAGTAAGCTAACCAGGTTCTCAGGATGGTTTTTCCTAAGAAGCAATTTTCTGAGTCTCAGTTTCCTCACCTATAAAATGAGAGATTTGGACTAGTCTCTAAAGTCCAGTAAAGCTCTAATAGTCTATAATTTGTGGTTTTAAGTATAGCAAGTATGCTCTGGCCAACTCTCCCAGAGCCAGTACTGCTACATCTGCCATTCAGCGTTCTAGCCTCCCTGAGGGATGGTTTCTCTCTTTTCTTCTGTACTGGCTGGAGCCCCATCTGCTGTGTTCTCTTTTATGTCTTAAGTGCCAGTGAATAGTACCCCAATTCTGCTTGACCACTTAACATCAATTGGCATTTTTTTAAAGGGATATTTACTTCAACTATATGGCAAGAACAAACCTACAAACATTTTCCCAGTACTTCACACCTATACTCACCACCAAGGCACCTCAGTCTTTGTGGGGAGTAGGGCCCCAAAATTAGCTCAGTTCCTACAGGAAACTTGTTCCCACAAAGTTTTTGTCTGATGCATCATGACCATTGACTGAGTCCTTAGCACAGCTTCCCCTGGACCAGATCAGGGGGTCATTACTTGATCCTTAGGGAATAGGTGTTACCCTAGCTAGAAACACATACTCTGGAATATTGGGAGGCTGAGGCATCCTCCAGACCTTCTAAATTTAAAGATCAGAGACTCTACTCTCTTCATCAAGAAGGAAAAAGAACAAATGCAGAGGCCAAAGTCTACAGCGCATTCTCAGGACCACATGACTTCAGAGGGGACAGTTCCCAAAGCCTCTCCCTTTACATCTTGGTCTCTCATCAGATACAAAGTCCAGCAATGAACAAAGTAGCTGAAAGGACTTAGATCAGAGAGTTCTGTGAGAGGCCCACTAAGGGTTTTTGAGTGCCTCTGAAGCTAATCAAAGAGCCAACCGTTCAGCACAAAGTTAGCAGGCTGGCCCCAAGTTCAGAATGTCTGTACATGACCTGCTGTCTTTCCAAGGCATTTCCCTTACCCATCATCACAACTCTCCTAGGACTAAGTTCCTCTTTTTCTCCAGGTGGAATGATAACATGCTCAATATGGTGAAAAACCAGGTAAAATATGGTGTCTATATTCTCCATAGGAAATGTGGCATGCAGGAAAACATGCTGAAATTAGAATCAGGAAAAGACTTAGATTTTAGTCCTAACACTGGCCCTTACTAGCTACCGTGTTTCCCCGATAATAAGACCTATCCCGAAAATAAGCCCTCCCCTTACTGTGTAAGATTCCTCTAAAATAAGCCCTCCCCCGAAAATAAGCCCTATTGAGATTGCTACTGTAGTGAAGGTGATCCCCTGCGCTACGCACTACATTACGGTACCTCTGTATGCACTGTCTCCCCCCCCCAAACGCACGCCGCGCTCCGAGCTGCATCCAATCAGAGCTGCAGCAGTGAGCGCGTCATCCTGTTCTTCCCCAGTGATTTCGGAGGAGAGCTGAGGCAGGACAACATAAGCCCTCCCCTGAAAATAAGCCCTCTGGTGTTTTTCTTTCCAAAAAAATCGGGGAAACACAGTATTACAACCCTGGGCAAACAAACCATTCAATTCTTCTGAGATTCAGGTTCCTCATAATAACAATTTTAGCCACCAGGGGTCACTGGCCACGCACAAGACTTGTCAGGAGACCACAGTCTGGCTACCATTCAAGAGGAGAAAGTACTTGGAGAAAATGTCAAAATCTTTACAATCCTCAGGGTTATCTCTGTCCCCTAACTCTTCTAATTCCTGGGTCACAGACAGAAATGCGAGCTTTCTCAGAATCTCATAAAGTTCCTAGGGGTGAAGAATTGGCCCATCCTGGATCCGACCAATTTGATTTTCATTACCTATCCCCCTCTCCCTATTCCTGCGGCTGCTTCTCCAGTGGGACCCTTAATACTACCAGCTTGGATTTTTGCAATAATCTTTACTCTCTAGTACCTTCCCAAAGACCTGGTAAGATGTAAGTACTTAATGACTATTTGAAGCCTCAGTGTCCAATGACCCCTCCGGTTGGTCCTTCATACAACTTCCAGAATTATGATACTAATGCATGTATTTATCTTATTAGTCTAGGGGTGTGGTCTGTGTAGATTTTTCCAATTAGTCTTTTGGTTCATCCCCCATTCACTGAGAGACTCCACCCTTTCCCCTTCCCTTCTGAATTTCTATGGACACCCAAATATGTGAACTTGACATGATAGAGGTGATTACATAAGTAGGATTTGAATATATTTATGTATCTATCTTTACTTGTACCCTTAGAAACAAAAGGAATAAAATCAAATTAAATTAATTTAATTAAAATATTTGCCATGTGGATTGTGTGCCCATGGCTCCACCTAAACCCATGTAGCCTTTAACTAATATATGGGCACACACACCAAACCCAGGATTTCTATTGACACAGTTCAGACACAGACCTCTCTATCAACTGTTACAACTAGGAATTGGCAATGGACCCCAATGCTAGAGCTAAAACACATCACAAAAGTTCTTCCTTTCTCAAAATCCTGGAGGATCGATGTCAATTGAGGGTACTAGGGACCCAGGTCATTCTTCTGGTTTCTTTTCCTTACTCATCACTCTCACTGCCTAATTCTGCCATTTAACTGTTTCCCTGGCATAGCTAGCTCCCCTACTTGGCTATCTGGCTCTTACAGCTTGTTCATCTCTTGTGGGGTGGTGGAGTAGATTTAAGAGCAAGCCCAGGCCTGAAGAAAATGTATTCCAAGGCCTACCATTCTTCCCTATAATCCTTCTTTACTTGATGTCTGCCTGTCCACATCCTATGTCATTTCTGCCCTAGACCTTAAACTTTTCTCATATCCTCCCTTGGCAGCTGAAGTTTGGTGAACACACCTACCTTTGAAAACTTTATGAACAGAACTTGCCCCAAGACATGAGACTGACAGCTTGTTCCCTCATCCTTTCCTGTTTCTACTGGAGTGAGGAGGAGACTATAAAATTATACTACCAAACTCACAGGATTGTTGTGGGAAAGCACTTTGTAAAATTTGATGACTTTAAGGTTTACAAAACACTTTATATGTATTATAGCAACCCTGTGAAATAGGTGTTCTTATTATCCTCATTTTACATATGAGGAAACTGAGACTAAGAAAGGTTAAGTGACTTGCCAAGGCTATAAAGCCAGCAAGTATTTGAGGCCATATTTGAACTCAAGTTAAGCTGACTCCCTGTCCAACTCTCAGTTCACTTTGACACCTGATACCTTCAGCTAAGTGTAAATCATTCAGATTATAATCTGAGACATCAGAAATAGACAAATATTTAAGGACAGTGGTGTTGCTAAGTCATTTTCCATCATATCTGACTCTTTATGATCCCATTTGAGGTTTTCTTGGCAAAGATACTAGAGTGGGGGGTGGCTAGGTGGCGCAGTGAGTAAAGCACCGGCCCTGGGGTCGGGAGGACCCGAATTCGGTTCTGGCCTAGACACTTAACATCCACACAAAAATACTAGCCATGTAACCTTGGGCAAGTTACTTAACCCCAATTGCCCTCCAAAAAGGCAAAAATAAATAAATAAATAAAAGGATATTGGAGTGGCTTGCCATTTCCTTCTCCAGTTCATTTTATAGATGAGGAACCTATGGCAAATAGGGTTAAGTAACTTGTCCAGGATCACACAGCTACTAAGCATCTAGGGCACATTTGAACTCAGAAAGATGAGTCTTCCTGACTTCATGCCCTGCCCTCTATCCACTACACAACCCAGCTGCCCTTATTAAAGACAAACCAACAAAAAAATACACAAATAAGTATGTGTATTATGAGCAAACTAAAGATAGATTCATTTAGTGAATCCAGTTAGGGAAATCTTTATTCAGTGTAGGTCCTACAGTTATTCACAATTTACTATTCCTGATAACACAAATCTATCAACAAAATATATGGAGTTATTTTTTCAATAATGGTGATACTGCCATACATCTTGCTGAACTATCCAACTAAGCCTTCCTCATGATCAATGGCACATATTTTTAGCATATTTGTGAGAAAGCTGGCTGAGGAAAGGGTGCCTTTTCAGGTCCCAATGTGTAAAATGAGGGAGAACACTAAGGTTCCTTTTAGTCTATAATCCCTATAGAAAACAAAATTTAACTGAACCAACTAGGAGTTAAATTTTTCATCTTGGCCTTATCAACAATGTACTCTAAACCACTGAGCTAGCTATCCACTGGGAGTCAGAATAAAGAATTTTAAAGAGTCGTGGATGGTAGCACTGACAGTCCTAATAGGAGGATCAATCACATTTGCCACTAAACGGACACGTAAATAATACACGAACAAGGACTGTCTAACTCATGAGATATACATAACTTCAAAGCTAGGATCTCTGCATGTCAAATGCAAATTTTTCTTATACTTAATTAAGCTCATTTCTTCCTGTCCTAGAGTTAGTTAATAATTCGCATTATTCTAATAATCATTTCCATAGCTGAACATATGTAAAATCATAAACCTTTCCCTAAGTTAAATAATTTCACTACATAAAATCAAGAGAGGCAAGAACAATCTTATTTATGGGAATGAATTATTGCTTCTCATCCTAATTAAGTTCAAATTGGCCATAAATCACCTTAGTCAAATTTTGGTCTTGTCCAAAAGGCATATGACAATGTTTAGCATTAATAAATGCTTGCTGTCATATAAAACCAATCTAGGATAATGGTGTCTGTCATTTGTTCATTCAGCTAACCACCATTTAGTATCTGTCTGTTTACATGCAAGCACCATTTGGGGGAAATATAAAAATAATTAGCATTTGGTCCACTCTCACCTTCTGTAATAATAACAGTGCTATGGGAGATTTTGGTCCAGAGTAGTGATATCATTGTTGAAAGGAACTTTCATTACAGGCATTAACAACATTTCTATGATATGTTGTCTCAAAGAGTTGTTTGGGAGCATGTACAAGTTAAAATACTTGCACATGGTCCCATAACTATTAAGTGTCACAAATCAGACTTGGGTTTTTTTCTGACTCCAAGTCCAGCACTCCAACCACCATGCCATGCTGCTTTTCAAGTATCATGCTCTGGAAAGAATAGTCTCTTTCAAAAGACCTGGGTTCAAATTCTGCCTCTGATGCTTACTACCTATGTAACTTTAAGCAAGTCAACTTAACCTCTCTGGGCCTCAGTTTCCTCATCCATAAAATGAGGAGGTAGGGTTACATAGCCTCTGAAGTCCCTTCAAACTCTAGATCAATGATCCTATGAATTACAGAAAATAGAGAGATTATAATAATCTGTGATATGTAGATGGGGACATCCATTTTCCATTTCTTATATTATTTCTTTCTGTGAACACTACATGAGTCTGACAAAAGTTTCCTTAGTACTGCTGATGTCTGATGTATGCAGACATAAAGGGTGTCTCCATGACTTTCAGTCAGATCTGGGCTGTGCCACAGAGGCAACCACATGCCAGTGAACAGGATTAGAACTCTGTATGTCTGGGCCTGAAACCATCCATGTCCTTACATGTCCTATACACTAATAAAAAAGCAGGCAGAGACAGTTGTAGAGGTTCAAAAGGAAGAATACGAAATTGAGAACCAAGAAGAATGTATTTTCATTGCAATTTTAGGTCATAAGTACAAAATCATCCATATAAGCAATATTTTAGTACCATTTTCTTTCTTGCATAGAGAAATCTTTAAAGAACATTCTCTTCCTGGCAGATAAAAGACTTGACATAAGCAAGGTCCATTAACATGACTAGGATTTACCCAGTTTATCTCTTTCCCTTCTTAGTCAAGGCATTTTATCTTTAATTGTCATTTTCAAAAAGGTAGCATTCCAGGTCAGAATGGCTTGTACTCCTTTGCAAAGTATTTACTGGCCACCAGTCATAACTGAATGTGCTGAAAACAATAAGAAATTCTGGTACTGGTTGTTCTATATAATCCTATTTGAGAAGAATTTAGGAAGGAAATGTAGTCCCCAAACAGCCTTCAATCTGAGCATTAGAATTAGCTTAAGATGATAAATAAGGGAGGTAGTGATCCCACTGTTCTCTACCCTGTTCAGTTCTGGGCACCACATTGCAGGACAATAACAAGGTGAAGCATGTTCAGAAAAACAGGAAAAGGATAACAGACTTGAAATTATGTCACCTGAGAATCACTTATGGGAATTAGGTATGTTTCCCCTCTCGAAAAAGAGAAAAAAGACTTTGGAATTATTCATTATTTGTCTTTAAATATCCAGATAGTTATATCATGTATAAGAGAGATTAAATTTACTCTCTCATAAGGGAAGGACTAAGACCAATAGTTAGAATTTACAAAGAGGCAAATTCTGGTTCAACATAAAAAATAACTGCCTGTGTAAGTGGACATTTCTGTAATGATCTAAGATTTGCAGAGTACCTTATATATGCTATCTCATTTGATCCTTGCAACAACCCTGTGAGGTAGGTACTATAGCTATTAATATTCCCATTTTAAAGATGAAGGAACTGAGGCTTATCAAGATTTTGCACATGGTTACCCAGTCTGGGAAGTGAGATATGAATTCAGGTGTTCCTTACTCCAAGTTCAAGGTTATTTTCATCAATGTGAGTACTCCCAAAATAGATGGGGATTCCTCACAAGCTTGCTTCTGACCACATACCTTGCTGCATAGTATGTTTCCAGAGGGAAGGCAGCAAAGTGCCAGAACTAGTGACTCCCATCTGCCCCAAAACAAGGGCTGATACCTTGTGCAAGCACAAGACAACTTTTACCTCTGGCTGCCAAGCCCAATCTCTCAACCAAGATGAAGAGAGATTCTAGTGCAAAGAGGAGAAACCTTCCTTTTGACCTCGGAACTTCTATGTCGTGCTGTACCTATACCTTAATGGAAGAGGAAGAGAAAATTCAGTGGGGAAACAGACTTCCATCTCCTGCTGTGCCCCTTCCTCACTAGTCCCTGGCCTTTGGAGAGAAGAGGGGTATTGAAGCAGGACCTCCCAACTGACCAAGTCGCTCCCATCTCATGCTATACTTGTCTCCAACCCTATCTCCAACCTTCTTTGGAAAGAGGAGTGATAAACATTCTCATACCTGCTTACAACCTACATGTCCCAGTGATTCTGAACTCCTGAGAATCTTCATCCAAACCCCATTCCCCACCCCTCACTAGCTGATTTCTTATTCCCATCCCTCTAAACCCTCCCATTCCAAAATTCCTGCCGACATTATCCACACTTTCCACTATGCCCTCTGGAATTCCACCAGCAATAAATTTACCTTCTCCCAAAATCTTTTCCCTCCTACTCCTTCTATCTATTAGCTATTGCTGAAACCTGTCTCCTCCTGATGACAAGCCTCCTTGACCACCCTTTCCAGTACCAGCTGCACTTTTACTTATTCCCCTTGACTCACTGACTGAAGTAGAGGAGCTGGACTACTTCCTCCCCTGTGCAGTGTCTAGGTTCTCTCTCTGCCTCTATCTCTCCATAATTCATCTTCCTTTGAGGTTAATTGCTATTCATATCTACCACCCAATCAAAATCCTAGTAGCTGTTGTTTACACATTCCCAGGTCACTCTCCTTCCTTCCTCATTGAATTCTGCACATGGCTCACAATATTTTTATCCTCCCAACTCTTGTTCTCACACAAAAAGACTTCAACATACATACTGACTCTCCCTCAAGCAGCCTAACCACTCATTTCCTCAATTTATTCATTTTCCATGACCTACTACCCAATACCACCTGAGTAATATACAAATATGGTCATACCATTGATCTTGCCATCACCCACAAATGTACACGTCTATGTTCAAGAATTTGGGGGGGGGGGGGACAGAGTCAAGATGGAGTAAAAGTAGGAACTTGCTTGATCTCCCACTCCAACCACCTCTAATACCTGTAAAAAAAAAAATGAATGAGTCTAAACAAATTTTAGAGCTACAGAACCCACAAAGTGACAGAGAGAAACAAATCCCCCACTGAAGGCAGCCTAGCAGGCCAACAGGAAGGATCTATCACACCAGACTTAGAGCTGAGCATAGTCCTATGTAAGCCATGCTAGCCCAGACTCACAGCCCAGACTCACAGCCCAGACTGGCCTAAGTAGACTACAGGAGAGTGAATCACAGGCAACTGTGGTGATTTCCAGACTTCTCAACCCATAAATGCTAAAGAGAAAGAAAAAGGTCAGTAGAGAACTCTTTTGAACTGGATGAGAGAAGAGCATGGTTGGCCCCTGCCGCCAGGGCAAGAGATGGCAGCAGCTCCACAGCTGCAGCTGCTGCCAGGGCTGCCTCCAGAGCTCCTGGCCTACAGATTGTAGTGGCACCAAGCAACCATTACAAGGGTAATTGCTCTTGCTTTGACCTACTTGGATCTGGGTCACAGTCTTGGGTGGTGGTCCTGGGATAAGGAACGCCAGTGTGCTAGAGCTTCTGGTGGCTGTAGAGAGGGCACATTCCTCATAGCTCTGACAACAGCTCTGACAACTGTGAAAACCCCAGCAATTTGGAACACAAATCTCTCCACTCTGGAAGCAGAGTTCTACCATGGCAGAGAGATCAAAAGTCAAATAATTGACTGGCAAGATGAGCAAACAGAGGAAGTGCAATCAGACCACAGAAACTTTTGTGGGAGACAAAAAGGATCAAAACATGGAACCAGAAGAAGACAACAAAGTCAAAACTCCTGTATCAAAAGCTTCCAAGAAAAATATGAACTGTTTGCAGGCCATGGAGGAACTTAAGAAGGATTTTGAAGATCAAGTAAGAGAAGTGGAGGAAAAATTGGAAAGAGAAATGAGAATGATGGAAGAAAATCATAAAAAGTGAGTCAAAAGCCTGACTGAAGAAAATAACACCTTAAAAAATTGACTAAATCAAATGACAAAAGAGGCTCAAAAAGGCAATGAGGAGAAGAATGCCTTAAAAAGTCAAATTGGCCAGATGGAAAAGGAATTTCAAAAACTCACTGACGAGAATAATTCCTTCAAAATTAGATTGGAGCAAATGGAAGCTAATGACTTTATGAGAAATCAAGATACTATAAAACAGATCCAAACAAATGAAAAATAAAAAGGCAATGTGAAATATCTCATTTGAAAAACCAGTGACCTGGAAAATAGATCCAGAAGAGAGAATTTAAAACTTATTGGACTCCTGAAAGTCATGATCAAAAAAAGAGCCTAGAAACCATCCTTCAAGAAATCCTCAAGAAAAATTTCCCTGACATTCTAGAACCAGAGGGCAAAATAGAAATTGAAAGAATTCACTGATCACCTCTTGGAAAAGATCCCAAAAAGAAAACTCCTAGGAATATCATAGCCAAATTCCAGAGTTCCCAGATCAAGGAGAAAATATTACAAGCAGTCAGGATGAAACAATTTGAGTATTGTGGAAACACAATCAGGATAACACAAGATCTAGTGGCTTCTACATTAAGGGATCAAAGGGCTTGGAATATGATATTCTGAAGGTCAAAGGAGCTGGGATTAAAACCAACAATCACCTACCCAGCAAAACTGAGTTTAATGCTTTAGGGGAAAATATGGTCATTCAATGAAATAGAGGACTTTCAAGTATTCTTGATGAAAAAACCAGAGATGAACAGAAAAATTGACTTTCAAATACAAGACACAAGAGAAACATGAGAAGGGAAACAGGAAAAAGAAATCATAAGTAACTTATTAAAGTTGAACTATTTACATTCCTATGTGGAAAAACAACGATCGTAACTCATGAGACTTTTCTTAGTATAAGGATATTTGAAGGGAATATATATGTATACATATATATGTATGTATAAGAGGGTGTATATATGTATAAATATATATGTGTGTACATGTATACATAGACAGAGGGAACAGGAACAGTTGAATATGAAGAGATGATATCTAAAAAATAAAATTAAGAGATGAAAGAGAAATATATTGGGAAATGGGGAAAGGGGGAGATAGAATGGGGTAAATTGTCTCATAAAAGAAGCAAGAGAAAACTGTTACAATGGAGGGGAAGAACAGGAAGGTGAAAGGGAATGGGTCTACTTTACTCTCTTTGAATTTAGCTAAAGGAGGGAATAACATGCACACTCAATTGGTTGTCTTACCCTACAGAAAAGTAGGGGGAAAGGGTATAAAAGGGGGGAAGATAGAAGGGAGGGCAGATTGGGGGAGAGAGTAGTTAGAAGCAAACACTTTTGAAAAGGGATAGGGTCAAAGTAGAAAATAGAATAAGTGGGCGGCAGGATAGAATGGAGGGAAATACAGTTAGTCTTTCACAATATAACTACTGTGGAAACGTTTTGCATAACCACACATGTACAATCTATATTGAATTTCATGTCCTCCCACTGGCAGTAGGTGAGGAGGAAAGAAGGGAAAGAATCTGGAAATCAAAGTTTTAAAAACAAATGTTTAAAAAAATTGTTTTTTATATGCAATTGGGAAATAAGATATACAGGCACTGGAGTACAGAAATCCATCTTGCCCTGCTTGAAAGTTAGCGGGTTGATGGGGGAGGATATAAGAGAGATCAGATTGGGGGAAGGGGTATTCAGAAGGTTCACTATCTTTGAGTGGGGGTAGAGGAAAGACGGGGAGAAAATTTGTAACTCAAAATCTTGTGGAAATGAATACTGAAAACTAAAAATAAACAATTTGGAAAAGAAAAGAATTCTGAAATCTTCTTGTCTGACTATAATGTATTGGTTTTTCACTTCTCCTTCTGTCTTCCTTTATCAAACCTTATTCTCTGTCTGCTCTATAATCTCCAATCCCTTGACCCTTCAAATCTTCCTCAGGTCACTTTTCCTATACCAGTCATTCTCTCCTCTTTTTCCCATCTTGAACCTTGGTGAACCAACTCATCTCTCCATGGTCCCTAGTCCCCTTATCATTTCCCTGATTGTGCCCTGCTAACCCTCAGCCTTGAACCATTTACTGCCTTTACTCTATGGAATTATGATTTTTATATTAACCTATATGATATGTGTAATGAATATACTGATAATTTAGACTTCTCAAGAATTGTCTTTTCCAGCTTGTGAGTTAGAGTTCAAAATGCAGCTTAAAATGATCAATCAACCTTTGACAAGGCTCACAATCACTGGCATCTTTTTGCCTGTGTACCTGAAGTAAAACAGATCATATTGTAGAACTGTTACTGTCACAGAACTGTGGTCCTGTGACCCACCAAATAACGGCCCATATATATATATATTCTCTGTCTTTACTTCAGCAAGGTGGAATTCTAATCAGGAGAATTCCCGATTTGCAAATCTGTTCCTCATAATGAAGCTAATTAATTAAAGGCTGCCTGATTACTAGCACTTTTTCTTTGGACTGCTATTTCGTCATTCTCAGATTAGAGATTGGCTCTGTAAAATCCTGTTAACAGCTCCTGGTTATAGGCATGGCTCTAAAGCCAAGATCCTCTTAAGTCAGGTTTGATATTGGGATGAAATAAAGCATCTATAAGACAAGGAACTCTAAACAAAGGAGTAGATTTACTGTACTCACATATAGCAAGAACACACAACAAAGATAAACAGCAAGAATACAGTGGCTCAGCTTTCTGCACACAACTCCCCTTGTCTCCCTCTGGAAGCACATCTAGTCAGTCACATGGTCTCAGGCACCCACCAAGTCTGATAGGTCAAGAGTCCACATGACTTGGACTTTTTATTGGCCCTAGGCCAGGAAGCTACAGTAGAGAAGTTGGAACCAATCAGGTTTCATGGGGAGAAAAAGCTTCTAGGGAAGCTGGGGCTGAAAGAAACTGTACAGGGGTTGTGTGGAGAGAGAGTTGTGTCAGGGTAAGGGAAGCTGCATTAGAAACTGCTCTGCTACCCCACCCCTACACAATTAAGATGAGGAAAATCATGCAACCATTCTGACTGAAATCACTACAAATATGTTATACAATGTCAATCCTGCTATGCCTCCCTTATCAACTCACTATCCCACTCTCCATAGCAGTTCTTCCAAACTTTTTCATCTCTCCTCAAGCCTCCCATGACTCCCTACACCTGTAAGGTTTTAAATGAGAAGTTTGACATACATTCTACAGAAAAAAAAAATTGAAGCCATTCATTGTGCACTCCTTCTCCTCTCCTCTTTCTCATCTCACATCACTCATATACCTTCTGCCATTCTCTCCTCCTTCACCCCTCTCATAATGATGAAGGGATGACTCCTTACTAAGGCCAACCCCTCTATTTGCACATGCAATCCCATTCTATTCCATTTCCTTAAACATATTTTACCTTATGCCATCTTCACTCTGAGTTCTTTTCAATCTCTCCCTGTACTGGCTCATTCCATATTCCCTACAAACGTGCCTCTGTCTCCCCATCCTGAAAAACCTTCACTTGATCCTTCATCCCCCAAACTATCATCCTCTATCTTTTCTGCCCTTTGTAGCTAAACTCCTTAAAAAATTGTCTACAATAAGTGCCTCCACTTTCTCTCCTCTCATTTTCTTCTTAACTTCTTATAATCTGACTTCTAACATCATTCCTAAATTACCAGTGATCCCTTAGTTGCCAAATTCAACGGTCTTTTATCAGTCTTCATTCTCCTGGACCTCTCTGTGGCCTTTGACACTGTTGATCACTTTCTTCCTTGATGCTCTCCTCTCTAGGTTTTCAAGGTAAACTCTCTCCTACTTCTCTTCCTACCTATTGATTATGTAGACTTTAAAAAAAAGTGTGAAGACAATGTTCATAATACAGATAAAAATAAAAGTTGTCATGGGTACATTTTTTTTCCTCAGAGGGCCAATTTTTAAGCATCCAGAACACCCTTGAATATAAGGGAGAAAATCCAGAAATGACTTCAATGTAAAAATGAAAAGTATCAATAAAACTTATTCTAATACATATGCATGCATACAAATACACAAATAGAATGCTGTTATTTGTCAAGTTATTAATCAAGTGGCGAATTTGTGACAGTAGTTGTTATGCTAGGAAAACTGTGAATGTCTATCATTAAAACCCTAAACATAGTGGTAGACATAGAAAGGAACCGAAGAGATCATCTCACCTAATCCCCTTATTTTATAGATGAAAAGGTTAGGCCCATTGATTTTAGGAAATTTATTAATAATCATTTAATGACAGAAGTAGGGTTAGACTATGTGTTTTTTGTATTTCTGTAGATTCCCGTCTTTGCTAGGAAGTTGATTTGGGAATAAAGTCTTATGTCTCTTGATTTTTAGTATGTCATTCCAGCTCCTTTTTATTTCTCATTTTTATATTATTTAATTATAAACTTGAATTTTAATTTCACAAAGAATTTTACCAAAGCTTTGCAAAAGCTATATCAATTTTAAAATGAATTGTCAATCCACACATGAGATTTCTGTACCCTTATACAATAGTGAAATAAACATTGCCCATGGCAGAAAATTTGACATGATTTCACATATTCAAACAAAGAAACATCTGTTAGCTGTCATCTCTACACCTTCTAGTGCTTCTGTGAAGAAATGTCTTCTAAAAGTAAATTCTATTAAAATGGTGCTTATGGCAAAGTACACAGTAATTGCATAGGAGTATAAAACACAATTGTGTGTTTAAGGTTTCAAATCCTTAGATTGCTCCTTTGAGCTAATTTCCACATTTTTCAAAGCCAAATTTTCATCAGTACAAACAAAAAGTGAAGCAATTGCGACCCAAAACAATAACCTATTGCTTCAGAAATTCAAAAGGTTTTGCAACAGGAATTGGGAAAAACCTCATATCCCACAATTATGTCAAAGATTTTTTTTAATCAGTACTGTGATAAGTTCATGACATCTAGCAGGATGTCAGAGTTCAATTCTTAAACTTGACATCTAACTAGATGAAAAAAGAAATTAATCAAATGATTATATTTTTCCTCTGAAGTACAATAGACCTGTTGCTAAGATATTTGGTGTATTAGCTAATAATAATAATATTATTAACTTCAGATGTAAAAAGCATGCAGTCTCTTTGAATCTCTCCCAGAAAATGCCTGATAACTGGACAAATAATTTAATCTCATGGGGCTTTGGTTTACTCCTCTATGAAATGAGGAGAAGATCATCTCTGACGTTCCTTCCAACTCTAAATCTAAAATCCTATAATACTAGACCAGAAGTCTTAAATGACAACTCTTTTTTTTTCTCAAATAATTCAGTCTTATTTTCTCTTTTTCCCAAGGTTGTATTTTTGATGTGCAAGTCCGAACAAGGAAGGATTACCACTTTAGATCCCTGGGGGATCCTGAAGGCCATCCTAATGCTGGTCGCAGTGTGGGACAGTGCAAAATCTCCCCCTGCAGCTTAATAAAATGCAGAAATGGCGGCATATGCATCGATAGTGGATCGACAGTTTAGTAAGTATAAAATCAGTTATTGCCATAATAATAACACAGTACTTTATTATAACTGTGCACTATAACAAGCATAAAATTTTCCTAATGCCAAAACCACAGACCAGCTTTCATCTTAAACATGGAGATCAATCAACAAGCAGCTAAAATCTCATCTTCTGCAAGAAGCTTTTCCCGACCTCTCGTAATTTTAGTCTTTTAATTTGTGGTGAGGCCAATGTGTTTCAAGGACTGTTCCCCCATATGTAGAATTGGGGTGTCATAGTATGGCTCAAAAGGATGCAGAATACACACACACATACACAGACACACACACACACACACACACACAAATACACACACATTGCCTCTTTTCTCTCTGAGGGAGACTATTTCCTGCCAGGAGGGGAAAGACGGGCAGAAGGTATGGTATTGTTGTTCAATTGTGTTAGACTCTCAGTGACTCCAATTGGAATTTTCTTGGCAAAGATACTGAAGTGATTTGCCATTTCCAGTTCATTTTGCAAGTGAGGAAACTGAAGTAAACAGGGTTAAATGACTTGCCCAGGGTCACACAGCTAGTAAGTGTCAGGCTAAATTTTAACTCAAGAAGATGAGCCTTCTTCACTCCAGTTCTGGCACTATAACACCAAGCTGCCCTTGAGAGGGGGCACCAGAATAGAATTATATCCATCTGTTCCCTTAAGTATTGTTAGTGTCAGGGATAAGGTTTTCAGGTTCAAACTAACTTCTGATTCCTCTTTTAATATTGGAGGGGGCAGGGGGGCCAGAGGGTTAAGAATGGAAGACTTCAAGTTCTGTATCTGAAGCTTGACCATTTTACCTCCAAATACCATTTCCACAATGAACACAGGTAGCAATTATCTTTTTTTTCTTTTTTTAAAAATTTATTAAATTTATTTTTAGTTTTCAACATTCATTTCTACAAGATTTCAAGTTACAAATATTCTCCCCGTCTTTCCTCTACCCACCACCCCAAGATAGCTAGCCAACAATCTGCTCTCTCCTATATCCTCCCCCATACCCCCTCTAACATTCTAGTAGAGAAAGATGGATTTCTATACCCCAATGCCTACATATCTTATTTCCCAGTTACATGCAAAAAAAAAAAAAACAATTTTTTTTTATTTTAACATTTGTTTTTAAAACTCTGATTTCCAGATTCTTTCCCTTCTTCCCTCCTCACCAACCTGCACTGAGAAGATAAGCAATTCAATATAGGTTGTACATGTGTAGTTATGCAAAACTTTTCCATAGTAGTTATATTGTAAAAGACTAACCACATTTCCCTCCATCCTATCCCATCCCCAACTTATTCTGTTTTCTACTTTGACACTGTCCCTTTTCAAAAGTGATTGCTTCTAACTACTTTCTCCACCAATCTGCCCTCCATCATCCTCCCTCTTATCCCCTTCACCCCCACTTTCTTGTAGGGCAAGATACCCAAATGAGTGTGTATGTTATTCCCTCCTTAAGCCAAATTCAATGAGAGTAAAGTTGACCCATTCCCTTTCACCTTCCTGTTCTTCCCCTCCATTGTAACAGTTTTCTCTTGCCTCTTTTGTATGAGATAATTTACTCTATTCTATCTCTTCTTTTCTCCTCTCATTATATTCCTCTCTCACCTCTTAATTTTATTTTTTAGATATCATCCCTTTCTATTCAAGTGATCCTGGGCCCTTTGTCTATGTATACACATATACACACACTCACATATGCATCTATACACACATACACCCACCTATGCATATATATGTATGTGTACATATATATACATACACATATATATTCTCTTCAACTATACTCATACTGAGAAAAGTCTCATGAGGTGCAATTATCATTTTTCCATGTAGGAACGTAAATAGTCCAACTTTAATAAGTTCTTTATGATTTGTTTTTCCTGTTTACCTTCTCATGTTTCTCTTGCATCTTGTATTTGAAAGTCAATTTTTCTCTTCACCTCTGGTTTTTTCATCAAGGATACTTGAAAGTCCTCTATTTCATTGGATGACCATATTTTCCCCTGAAGCATTATACTCAGTTTTGCTGGGTAGGTGATTGTTGGCTTTAATCCTAGCTCCTTTGACCTCCAGAATATCATATTCCAAGCCCTTTGATCCCTTAATATAGAAGCTTCTTGATCTTATGTTATCCTGATTGTTTTTCCATAATACTCAAATCGTTTCTCCCTGGCAGCTTATAATATTTACTCCTTGCCCTGGGAGCTGTGGAATTTGACTATGATATTCCTAGGAGTTTTCTTTTTGTGATCTTTTTCAAGAGGAAGTTGGTGAATTCTTTCAGTTTCTATTTTACTCTCTGGTTGTAGAATATCAGGGCAATTTTCCTTGAGAATTATTTGAAGGATGATTTCTAGGCTCTTTTTTTGATAATGGCTTCCAGGTCATCCAATAATTTTTAAATTCTCTCTCCTGATGTGTTTTCCAGGTCAGTGGTTTTTCCAATGAGATATTTCACATTGCCTTCTATTTTTTCATTTGTTTGGATATGTTTTATAGCATCTTGATTTCTCATAAAGTCATTAGTTTCCATTTCTCTATTCTAATTTTAAAAGAATTATTCTTTTCAGTTAGTTTTTGAATTTCTTTTCCATCTGGGCAATTCAGCTTTTCAAGGCATTGTTCTCTTCATTGGCTTTTTGAGCCTCTTTTGCCATTTGAGTTAGTCTGTTTTTTAAGGTGTTATTTTCTTCAGTATTTTGGGGGTCTCCTTTAGCAGGCTGTTGACTCACTTTTCATGATTTTCTTGCATCATTCTCATTTCTCCTCCTAATTTTTCCACCACTTCTCTTACTTGATTTTCAAAATCCTTCTTGAGTTGCTCCATGACCTGTAACCAATTCGTATTTTTCTTGGATGCTTTTGATGCAGGGTTTTTGGCTTCATTGACTTCTGGTTTCATGTTTTGATCCTTTTTGTCTCCAAAAAAGGATTCCATGGTCTGATTGTCCTTCCTCTGCTTGCTTATCTTACCATCCAATTACTTGACTTTTGTTTTTTTTTTTTTTTATTAAGCAATCGGGGTTAAGTAACTTGCTCAAGGTTACAAGGCCAGTTATTTCTGGGTGTGGTGTAATTACTTGACTTTTGAACTCTTTGCCATGGAATAACTCTGCTTCCAGAGTGGAGATCACAGGGGTTTTCGCAAATGTTGTCAGAGGCCTGAGGAGGGTGCCCTCTATAGAGACACCCCAAGCTCTGGCACACATCCCAGGACCACTGCCCAAGACAGCGACCCAGATCCAGGCAGGTCAAAGCAAGAGCTATTACCTTCTGTATAGTCGCTTGGTCTCCCTACATTCTCCAGGCCAGGAGCCCCACAGGCAGCCACGTGGCAGCAGCTGTGGCCACCATACCTCCACCATTTCTCACCCTGGGGGCAAGGGCTAGACCACACTCTTCAGTCACTTGGTTCCAACAGAATTCCCCACTGACCTCTTACTTTCTCGTTGGTGTTTATGGGTTGAGAAGTCTGGAAACCAACCACAGCATGTGGTGATTCACTCTCCTGAAGTCTGCTCTGGCTGATCTGGGCTCCTGGTTGTGGCTGCCCTGGGGCCAGAACCATGTGGCTCACATGGGACTATATGTGGCTCCTAGCCCAATGTGATAGACCCTGTTGGCCTGCCTGGTTGCCTGCAGCAGATTTGTTTCTCTCTGTCACTTCGTGGGTTCTGTAGCTCTAAAATTTGTTTGGGGTCATATTTTATAGGTATTAGAAGTGGTTGGAGCCAGAGCCCAGCAGAATTCCTGCTTTTACTCCACCATCTTGCCTCTGCCCCACAGGTAGCAATTATCAAAGAAAATTTATCCAAATTGGTAGCAAAACAGAAAGAGGAGAAGGCATACACAGGAGAATATGTACCAGACAATACAGAATGAAGGAGCTCTCTCATTAGGTGCAAAGTAACTCATTTCTACCAAGTAAAACTGCCCTAGAATCTCACTCAAGTGGAAGTTTCCCAAAATCTATAGTGTAGCAAACGGGGGCTGGGGACATGATGGGGACTGGCAGCTCCTTTCATACCAGCTTCTTCCCAGAGTCTTTTCCTTTCACAACCTGAAATAAGGTTAGTCTCCTCCAACTTCTGTCTTGAAACTCAAAGCCAGAATTGCTCAAAGTCCAAAGAGACTTAGCAACTCACAGAAGGCTTGGAGCCTGAAGGCTCTCCTCTCTTTTACTCTCTCACCTACTCCACCCCACCCCCTACATGGATGCAGGGCACTATTCTCCACCAATGAGGAGAGGGTCCCACACCAATAGGCTTTGGTACTGGGTTTACAAATTATTTCCTTTTTATCCTATATGCAAATGTTTATACACATTTGTTTGTTTGTTGTCTCCCCCATTAGACTTTGAGTCCCTTGAAAACAAAGACTAATGTTTACCTTTTTTTGTATTCCCTAGTGCTTAATACAGTATCTAGCAATATGTGCTAAATAGTAGGCACTTTAATAAACCTTATTGACTGACTAATTACAAACCTACTATATGCCAAGCATTGTACTCAGAACTGGTGATACAAAGACAAGTAAAACAATCCCGGTCCTCAAGGATCTGACATTCTTGTGGGGGAGTACAACATGTTTGTGGTTGTTTGGTCATGTCCAAATCTTCATGACTCCATTGGAGATTTTCTTGGCAAATGTACTAGAGTAGTTTGCCATTTCCTTCTCCTGCTTATTTTACAGAAAAGGAAACTTAAGCAAACAGGGTTAAATGATTTGTCCAGGGTCACACAGCTAGTAAGTGTCTGAGGCTAGATTTGGGCACCAGGCTTCCTGATCCAGGGCTCTATCCACTGTACTACCCAGCTGCCTTTTCTCTAAATAACATATTTAGAGAAAAGTAAATATAAGATCAATACAAAATCAAAACACAGTGATTGGAGAGACATTAACAACTGAGGCAATCAGACTGGATTCATAAGACAAGATGTAAGGGGAATTGAAAGGTAGCTCAGCAAATGACCAGCATTTATGTCAACAAAGTCCAGCTATTGTATGAAAATAATTTATAACAGATTCGGTTATGATAGTGTTGTCAGAAAATTAATTACAGAAAGAACTGTTGATTCTAAGCTACTCCCAACACATAAGACGGGTAACTCAACATTGAGTGATACATTTTGTGATACAATTGCCTTTCTGCATTGTGATACCTGAGGGATTTGGCCCCTACATTATTTCAGTATGAAGCAGTACAGAAATCCCAAAGAATGGCAGAAAAAACAATGGTAGGGAAATTTGCATGGTGTTGATCACTTTCTTCTCACTACTGCTCTTTAAAATTGTCAAAGATGCTTTCTTTTCAAAGTAATGTAGCCTTGTATTGCTGAGATCTATTCATTGAATGTCTATGTTGAACTCCTGCTCCATACATAGTCACTATACTAACCACTGGAGATACAAAAAAAAGGTTAAATATTAAAAATAAGGATAAAATTTATCTTATAATTTTAAAACTCTCATAGACTGATTGGAGAGAGAAAACATGCACATGTATACATATATACATATCTATATAGTAAATATATATACCTGTATAAAATAGAGATTATACACACACATGCATATACATTGTAGGTATGCATACACACACACACACACATATATATGTATGTAGGCTGACAGATCATAAATATATGTGTATGCTCAGGCACAGATAGAATTAAGCCTATATGGACTGGGGCCATGATAATTGGGAGAGGGAAAGAGGGTAGTAGATACAATCCTGAATTCATTAGCCACTGCCTTGGGACCAAACTTTGCCATCTTTGAAGACCATGTTCTTAAACTAGGCTAGGGAAAGAAGACAGAGACAGATCAAACAGCTGTGGTATGGTCACATGTAAGTATATACAAACCCAGTCCTTTCCTCTAGCTGGCTTCTTCTCCTGGATGATTATATTAATTATACCAAATTCTAGCACACTACAACACCCCATCCATAAGATCCATTGCCACTCAAAAGAAATCAATCTACCCATCCATACAAGAAAAACCAAATGGGGAGGGGGGGAACAAAGATGGCAGCATAGAAGGAAGAAAACTCCATATGTCCCCTCTATAACCACCTCAAATACCTATAAAAATGACTCTAAACAAACTTTAGGGCTACAGAACCCACAAAGTGACAGAGAGAAACAAACCTCCTGCTGAAGACAGACCAGCAGGCCTACAGGAAGGGTCCATCACAGCACACTTGGGAGCAGAGCTCAGCACAGCATGATCCCATGGTTTTAGCCTCAGGGTGGCCTGACCAGCCCTGGCTGGAGGGACTCTGGGAGAGTGGATCACCAGCAGCTGTAGCAGTTTCCAGAATTATCAACTCATAAATGCCAAATACAAAGTGAGAGTTCAATGTGGACTTTGTGGAAACCGGGGATCCAGGAGTGCAGTCCAACCTCTGGCCCAGGAGGGAGAAGCAGCTGAGATATAGTGGCTGCCTCCACATGGCTACTTCAGAGCTCCTGGCCTGCAGATTGTAGGGGGACAAGAGCCAGTGGAGGCTTCTGAGAGGGCAACCAACTAATAGCTCCAGCAGCTGTGAAAACCTCAATGATTTGGGACAAAACTCTCCTCTCTGGAAGCAGAGTTCTACTGTGGCAAAAAGCTCAAAAGTCAAGTAATTGAGTGGCAACATAAGGAAGCAAAGCAAGCACATCAATCTAACTTTGAATTCCCTTGTAGGGGACAAAAAGGATCAAAGCATGGAATAGGAGGGAAGATAACAAAGTCAGAACTCCTGCACCAAAAGCTTCCAAGAAAAATATGAATTAGTTACAGGCCATAGAGGAGCTTAAGAAAGATTTTGAAAACCAATAAGGAGGACAAATTTCAAAGAGAAAAGAGAATAATGCAAGAAAATCAGGAAAAGAGAGTCAACAACCTGACTGAAGAAAATAACACCTTAAAAAATAGACTAACTCGGGGCGGCTAGGTGGCACAGTGAATAGAGCACCAGCCCTGGAGTCAGAAGGACCTGAGTTCAAATCCAGCCTCAGACACTTAACACAAAAATACTAGCCTTATGACTTTGGGCAAGTCACTTAACCCCAATTGCTCTCCCCTCCCCCCTCCAAAAAGCAAAATAAATAAGTAAATAAATTTAATTAAAATAAAAAATAATTTTTAAAAAATAGACTAACTCAAATGGAAAAAGAGGCCCAAAAAGCCAATGAGGACAAGAATGCCTTAAAAAGTCAAATTGGCCAGATGGAAAAAGAATCTCAAAAGCTCACTGAAGAGAATAATTCCTTCAGAATTAGACTGGAGCATATGGAAGGTAGTGACTTTATGAGAAATCAAGGTACTATTAAACAGATCCAAACAAATGAAAAAATAGAAGGCAATGTGAAATATCTCATGGGAAAAACTGCTGACCTGGAAAATACATCCAGGAGAAAGAATTTAAAAATTATTGGACTACCTGAAAGCCATGATCAAAAAAAAGAACCTAGAAATCATCCTTTAAGAAATTCTCAAGCAAAATTGCCCTGATGTTTTAGAACCAGAGGGCAAAATAGAGGTTGAAAGAATCCACCAATCAACTCTTAGAAACGATCCCCAAAAGAAAACTCCTAGGAATACTATAGCCAGGTTCCAGAGTTCCCAGATCAAGGAGAAAAATATAACAAGCAGCCAAGAAGAAACAATTTTAATATTGTGGAAACACAATCAGGATAACACAGGATCTGGCAGTTTCTACATTTAGGGATCAAAGGGCTTGGAATATGATATTCCAGAGGTCAAAGGAGCTGGGATTAAAACCAAGAATCACCTACCCAGCAAAACTGAGTATCATGTTTCAGTTTAAAATATGGTAATTCAATGAAATAGAGAACTTTCAAGCATTCTTGATAAAAAAACCCAGAGTTGAATAGAAAACTCGACATTCAGATACAAGAAGCAAGAGAAGGTAAACAGGGAAAAGAAACCATAAGGAACTTATTAAAGTTTAGCTATTTACATTCCTACATGGAAAAACAATAATTGTAACTTTTGAAACCTCTCAGTATGAGAATAGTTGAAGGGAATATAAATGGTCTATATAAGAGGGTATATGTGTATATGAATACATATGTGAGTGTGTGTATATATGTGTACAGGTATACATAGACAGAGGGCAGAGGACCAATTGAATAGGAAGGGATGATACTTAAAATGTGAAATTGAGAGATGAGAGAGGAAAATAATGAGAGGAGATGGGGAGAGACAGAATGGGGTAAATTATCTCATATAAAAGAGGCAAGGGAAAACTGTTACAATGGAGGGGAAGAACAGGAAGGCAAAAGGGAATGAGTCAACCTTACTCTTACTGAATCTGGCTTAGGGAGGGAATGACATACACATTAAATAGGGTATCTCACCCTACAGGAGAGTAGGGGTGAAGGGGATGAGAGGAGGGATGATGGAAGAGCAGGCAGGCTGGTGGGGAGGGAAGTTGGAAGCACACACTTTTGAAAAGGAACAGGATCAAAGTAGAAAATAGAACAAGTGGGGGTCGGGATAGGACAGAGGGAAATATAGTCAGTCTTTCACAATATATCCACTATGGAAATGTTTTGTGTAGCTACACATGTACAACCTATATTGAATTGCTTATCTTCCCAGTAAGGGTGGGTGTTGAGGGATGGAGGGAAAGAATCTGGAATTCAAACTTTTAAAATCAAATGTTTAAATATATATATATTTTTTTAATTTTACATGCAACTGGAAAATAAGATATACAGGCACTGGGGTATGGAGATCCACCTTGCCCTACTGGAAAGGGGGAGGATATAGGAGAGAGCAGATTGGGAGAGGGGGTATACAGTGGGATCACTGTTTTGGGGTGATGGGGAGGGGAAAGACAGGGAGAAAATTTGTAATTCAAAATCTTGTGGAAATGAATGATGTAAACTAAAAATAAACATAAAATTTAATTAAAAGAAAAGCCAAGTGGATGAAGAATATATATTGCCCAGATTATGAAGTTAGATGGGAAGCCTTCTGAGTTTTTTCATCAATATACACATCTTAGATATGCACTATATACAGATTAGGAGCTGGGTCCAGAATTAAAAGGAAGAGATTAGCCTAGATCTCATGTGGAAAATTGTGCAGTGCTTTCAATCATCTCAATCTGACCTCTGCAGCAAGAACCTACCTTTTTTTTTTTTTTTTGCTTTTTGAGGGGGCAGAGTAGGGCAATTGGGGTTGTGACTTGCCCAAGGTCACATGGCTAGTAAGTGTTAAGTGTCTGAGGCCAAATTTGAACTCAGGTCCTCCTTACTCCAGGGCCAGTGTTCTATTCACTGAACCACCTAGCTGCCCCCAAAATCTACCTTTTTAACAACTATTTTTTGGCAATGTTACATTGCATCAGATCATGTAACTAGGAAAACTATAGGTGACCCAAAGGACAAAAGACACATAAAAACTGGAAATAGAAAATAGAATTTGTGTATAATATTAGCATCAAAGAAACTAGACTAGACTAAAAGGCAGCAAGCAATAACAGATGGATGGCCAGAGAGTTATACTGATAGTCACACACATACACACACACACACACACACACACACACACACACACACACGCACACAGCCAGAGGAAGGACTCCAGTACAGAGGGTAGATCCTCTATGAAGAGTTTATAGAACAATAGATAATAACACAGTGAAGGCATGGATGACTTGTGATCTACAACCTCTGAAGAAATCTTCACTCTGATGAGATTATAGAACTGTCAAAATATCAAAGTTCTAACAGTTACATGCAAGATAGACTGTGCCTAGCTGCTTTTGAGTAATATAAGACATGAGGTTTGAAGGGCCTAACTAAAGTCATGACCAGAGAAATCAAAAAGAAAGGCTAAATCAAGGGAATGTTCCATTAGAAGAATAGGAAATAATTCGAAACTTGCAACCCTGGACAGAGGAAATGGTGGTGCTCTAGACATTATTGGAAAAATAGGGAAAGGATTTCTGTGCAAGGGCAAAGAGAAATTTGTTTTTGCAGCCCTACTTTCTCTCAAGTACCGTCTCCATTTCTGGGTACTGTGTACTAAGGAATAACCAAAATCTAATAAATCAAGCTAATTGGTCAAAGCAAAGTGGACATTCTAGAAGAATTAAAATAACAATATCTGGGGCTAGGTTGAAATATGAGCAGTAAGGGAACTAGTTCTCTTTCTTGGTAAAGGAATCTGAGATGGTAGCCAGAGTGCTAGCTAATATGAAAAAGAGAAACACTGGATGCAAATCTGAATCATGAAACAGAAAGGGTATAAACACATTTGCTTGGCTGTTTGCACCTCCTCATTAAAATTGCCTTATAACCATGTGCTTACACAGACAGTGGTGGCAGCCCTCCCATAAACCTTCTTTTCCAAGGGTTTACAACTCAACTATAAAAATTATGCTACAGGATAAAACTAGAGGGAGAAAGCAATCGCATTTTTATTCATTTGGTCTTTAAAGAGTTCGTTGATCCTTTTTTTAATTTATTTAAGCAAGTTATTTAAAAAAAAGGAAAAAATCTATCCTTAAGTTTTTTATGTGAATTTTTTGTTGGGTTTTTTTTTTAAGTTTTATAGTTGGAAAGCTACTGAGCCATGATAAGAATATACAACTCTTCCTAGTGCATACTTTCTGCTTCTGATGGCTTCCAGAAAGTAAATGCATCATTCATTATGATTAAATCCCACACTTGGAGATTCTCCCAATCAAAACAGACACTTCTGCCTAAGGCCTCACCACTAACCCAAAAGAACCTATTAGCCTTAACATTGGTCCATCCATCAGGGCAATGGATTTAAACAGTTAAGATGGGACTTGGACAGATGGAAGAAAATAATATTTTCACTTGTCCTGGAGCATCAGCTTTTAAATACAATAAAATGCAAACATTTCTTTGTTTTGTTTGGACTGAGTTTGAGGATTATTTTTACACTACTTTATTTTCACCTACAGCTTTTTATAGTATGTATTATTAAATAGTGTCATGACTAGTTTGCAAGTGGGGAAAGTTAGCTCTTACAGATATATTTTATGTTTATATAGAGCCTTTTTTCTCCAGAGCCAAAAGTGTTCTAGAATTTTAAAATCCAATGAATCAAAACATTCTCTTAACCATTTTTTCCTTCTCCCCTCCTAATTAAGAAATAAGGTGACAAAAAAGGGATCCCCACAGGCCTGATTTATGAGTGGTCAGAATAAACAGCCTCAGAAGTGGTGTGATATCAAGGGTTCTGCTGTCTCTCCCCACCCCCATGCCCCAAAGGGGGAAAAACCTACTGAGGCTTGAAACTCATTAGAGATTTGTTCCTATGGCTTTTTGTAGCCTATTGAAGTGCAAGTGCTCCAAAAGAGATATCTCATGGTCATTTGAATCTTCAAGTGAATAAATGTCTCAAATGTTTTCCTGGGAGGAAATTTAGATAGAGGGAAGTAAGGGAGAGAGAGCTTGAAAATTCAAGGTTCCTAAGGTGATGATGAAGAAAGTACTTTCCCCATAGGAAAGAAAGAAAGGAAGGAAAGGTGGGGCACAGTCTTGCCTACCTAGCATGGGGCCAGAAAGGATTTGCCCAAAGTATACATGTTGGGGGAGAGGAGTGTTACACTCATGTTTCCTCCCTGAGTAGCATCATCCCCATAGTCCACACTCCTCCATGTCCTATCACCATCCCTCCTTTCTGCTGTCCCCTTAAATAGATGATGATCAAACTTATGCATCTCCAGCTGACTATACTCAAAGTCTAATTGTCCCTTAAGCACATTGCCAACCCCCCATTGTAGACATCTGGTTGCTGGGTTCTTTGCTGTTCTATCCCCCTGAAAATTCCCATCCTATTTATCCATTAAAGTCCTCCTCTGGGGGTGGCCAGGTGGCACAGTGAGCAAGAGTGCCGGCCCCAGAGTCGGGAAACCTGGGATTGGTATAACTGGCCATGTAACCTTGAGCAAGTTACTTAACACCAATTGCTTAAAAAAAAAAAAAAAGTCCTCCTCTGATGCCTAATTGTATTGTGTTACCGCCAAATCTTGGAGTTGGAAAGGCTCTCAAAAGCCTTCTCTCTAGTCCAAGCCATGCCTAAACAAATATCTCTTCTACAACATATTTTACAAATGATCTTCCATGCTCTGCCCAATGCCCTCCAGCAAGGCACTACAGTTTAGGCTCTTTCTAATTGTTAGTAAACTTTTCTTTATAAAACTTCTGCCCACTGCTCTCAGTTCTAAGAGGAAACAAACTTCCGCTCCCTTGTCCACAGGCCAGCCCTTAAAATATATGAAGACAGCTAACATCCTAGCTTTGCCACTTAGCAACTATGTGACTTTGGGCAAGTCATTTGCCTTGCTAGGTCTGAGTTTCTATATCAAATGAATATTTGAGATATTATAAAAATAGAAAGATAACTGGATATAAAGATGGATAGTTTTGGTTCAAATCTTAGCTTTTCCATTTGCTTCATATGTGGTTTTAAATCAGACCTGTACAACTAGGCAGTAGGTAGGGGCCAAATTTAAAATAGGCTAAATTTCTTCAGGCTGCAGATAAGATTTTAGGGGCTCAAAATCCTCCTCAGTCTCCTTGCTAGATCTCCATCCAGGTCACATCCACTAACTATGGCTTTGTTCTAGGCCTTCTCTTCTCCCTCTATATTATTTCTTTTGATGATCTTATTGGCTTCCATCGATTTAATTATAGGTATGCTGATAATTCTCAGATCTCCTTATCCACCCCTAAAGTCTCTTGACACATCACTAATTGTCTATTAGTCATCTTGAACTAGATGTCTTCCAAACAACTTAAACTCAACAAGTACAAAACTGAACTCATTATCTTTGTCCCCAAAATCTTCCCCTTTTTCTAATTTTCCTGTTATTGTCAAAGGCATTATTGTCTTCCAATATACCTAGGCTTGCAACCTGGGATCCTCAAATCCCTACTCTCATCCCACCCTAGATCTTATCTCTAGCCAAGTCCTGGTGATTCTTCCTGCACAGCATTTCTCCATACTCCCCCTTCTCACCTCTAACACTCTTGCTATGCTGGTAGAGACCCTCTTCATGCCTGTACTATCAAAGTAGCTTTCTGCTTGGTCTCCCTGCCTCAAACCTCTCCCCCACAGCAGACCATTCTTCACTCTGCTACCAAAGTGATCTTCCAGAATTGTACATCTGACCATGTCAACCCTTTTCCCACCATTAAATAAATTCCAGGGGCTCCCCCTCACCTCCAGGATCAAATAAACAATACCCTATTTGGTGTTTAGACCCCTTCATAATCTGACCCCTTCCTACGTTTCCCAGTCTTCTTACACCTTCTTCATCCCTAATTACTTTCTGATCCAGTGACTCCAGGCTCCTTATTACTCCTCTCACTAAAAACTTCATCTCTTGGCTATAGGAATTTTCACTAGCTGTCCCCCTTGCCTACAATTTTTCCCCCATCTTCCTTCAGCTCCCAGACAAAAATCTCATCTTCTACAAGAAGCCTTTCTCAGTTTTCCTTAATGCTATTGCTTTTCCTCTGTGATTTTCTCCAATTTATCTTGTCTCTATCTTGTTTAGACATAGCTATTTGCATTTTGTTTCCCCCCCCTTGGACTCTGAGTTCCTTACTATACAGTAATATATTGGGACATTGTTTATTTTGCTTTACTTTCTTTGTATGTCCAGTGCTTATCACAGTGCCTAGCCCATAGGAGCCTCTTAAGTGCTGATTGATTGACACATATGTGTATATGAGTCATTGTTTAGTCTTCTTTTCAGTCATGTCCTACTTTTCATGTTTTTGGGGTGTTTTCATGGCAAAGATACTGGAGTAGTTTGCCATTTCCTTTACCAGCTCATTTTAAAAATGAGGTAACTGAGGCAAACAAGGTTAAGGGCAGTCAATAGCATACCAGTCCTGGAATCAGGAAGACATGAGTTCAAATTCAGTCTTAGATGTTTACTAGCTATGTGACCCTGGGCAAGTCACTTAACCCTGTTTGCCTCAGTTTTCTTATCTGTAAAAATGGGCTGGAGAAGGAAATATCAAACCATTCCAGGATCTTTGCCAAGACAACCCCCAATAGGTTCACAAAGAGTTGGACACAACTAACTGATGAAATGACAACTTCCTGACTCCAAGCCAGGCACTCTATCTACTGTGCACAGGACAGAACCCTGAGGTATACCTATGGTCAGAGGGCATGATCTGAGAAAGATACAGAAAAGGAGACTGAGAAAGATATAAATGCTATTCATATTTCCACTCTGATCTGTTCTCTCTATTTAGTCACTAAAATGATTTTCCTAAAATGCAAGTCTGATCATGTCTCTCTCTGTCTCTCTCTGTCTCTGTCTCTATCTCTGTCTCTCTCTCTCTCACACACACACACGCGCGCACACACACACACACACACACACACACACACACACACACACACACACCCCTTGCCCCCCCCCCAATAAACTTTAGTAATTCCCTATTGCCTCCAAGAGCTAATACAAAATTATCTATTTGGCGTTCAAAGCCATAACCTAGCCCCTTTCTACCTTCCCAGTCTTCTTATACTTAAGGCCCCAATGTACTCTTTGTTCCCTTGACACTGGCCTCCTGGCCAGTTCTACAAAAAAGAAACTCCACCTCTTGACTCTGGGCATTTTCTCTGGCTGGCCTGCATGCCTGAAGCATTCTCCCTCCTCCACTCCAATTACTGACCTTCCTGGCTTCCTTTAAGTCCCTTCTTAATTCCAGTGCTTTCCCTCTTTTAATACTTTCCTAATATTTAGATATAGATGTCACTTTGTTATGTATTTGTTTGCATATTGTCTCCCATATTAGATTATGAGCTCCTTGAGGGCAAGAACTATCTTTTGACTCCTATTGAATCCCCTGCACTTTGCACAGTGCCTGGTACATAATAGGCATCAATGTTTATTAATTGATAAATATAAGGTGTTTGAAGGCACTAGAGCTTAAAGCTGCACTAAGACCTTTGGGACACTATACTCTCATATTTGGATTCCAAATAATTGTCTGTATAAATATAGATATGGAAGGCATGGCTAGAATCAAACAGCAACAAGTATTTATTAAGGGCTCCTCTGTATCCTAGGCACTGTGCTAGGAACTGGGGATGCAAAGAAAAAGACAAAAAAAATTAAGCAATCCCTCCTCTCAAGGGGCTTGCATTCCATTGGGAGAGACAACGTGTACATAAATAATTACATATAGAATAAATAAAAAATAAATGCTCTGCAGTTAGGGAGGAAGAGAGGGCACTAGAAGAACATAAGGAAAAGCTTTGGATAGAAGATGGTGGTGTCTTAGCTACACCTTGAAGGAAGAGAGGAATTCTTTGAGTTGGAAATGAGGAGGGAGTGCATTCCAGATACAAAGGCTTGGAGATGGGAGATGCAGTGTCATGTGTGGAACAGAGTGAAACCAATCTGGCTTCACCATGGAGTTGTTATTCAGTAGTCTTTTTTAGTTATGTCCAACTCTTTGTGACCCCATTTGGGGTTTTCTTGGCAAAGATACTGGCATGGTTTGCCATTTCCTTCTCCAGTTCATTTTGTAGATAAGAAACCTGAATGATTTGCTAAGGGTCACATTAGCTAGTAAGTGTCTGAAGCCAGATCTGAATTCAGGAAAATGAGTCTTCCTGACTCCAGGCCCAGCATTCTATACACTGCATTACCTAGCTGCCCATGGAATGTGTGTACATTTGGGGGGTGGGGAGAGTTATGTGAATAACTAAGACTAAAATAAGACTAAAAGAGTGCCCAATTTATGAAAAGCTTTAAAAACTAAGCAAGAAGTTTATTTTCTATTCTAGAATCAATAGGGGACTATTGGAATTTGTTGAGTATGGGAGTAGCATAGTCAGATCCGCACTTAAGGAATATCATTTTGACACCTTAGTGGAGAATAATTGGAGTAGGGAAAGACTTGAGACAAGATCAACTAAGAACCACTGCAATAGTCTAAGAAAAAGGTGATGAGGGACAGGCTATGTAATTGGAGAGAAAGGGTCAGAGGCAGTTTAGAAACCAGTTTATATTTTAAAATATCTAGTAAGGTTATTGGTAGCCTGGAGGTCAATGTGACCCAATAATGTCACCATGCAGCCAAAACAAGATAACGAAATCTGAGACTACATTAATACACATTATCTTATACTGCAGTATTAGAAATATAGTGTCCCAAAACTTGAAGAGAGGGGATAGTCCTGCTGTTCTCCACCTTGGTCAGACCAATTCTAGGCACTCCATTTTACAAGGGGTATGGACAAATTGGAGTCCATCCATGACATTGACTAGGAAGGTGCTGAAAACTCCATCACAGGTGTATTGATTTAGGGGGCACCTAGGTGGCACAGTGAGTAAAGCACCAGGCCCGTAGTCAGGAAAACCCAAGTTCAGATACTTAACACACACACACACACACACAAAAACCACCTAGCCATGTAACCCCAAGGTTACTTAACCCCAATTGACCTCCAAAAAAGGCAAAAAAAAAAAGTGTATTGATTGAATTATCTACTAATGTTTAGCCTAGCGGAGAGAAGACTTGTGGGAGGAGCCAGTACAATCTTGGGGTCATAGGATCATAGCATTAGAGCTAGAAAGAAGCTGTCTGGTCCACCCTCCTCCCCCCCTCATGTTGAAGATAAGGATACTGAGGCCCAGGAAAATAAAGCACCTTATGCCAGGTCAAACATAGTAAGTAGAATTTGAACCCAAGTCTTCAAATATTTGAAGGATTATCACATAGGAGAGGGATTAGTGCTGGCAGAAAAATGAGGATCAGTGGATAGAACTTATGGATAGAAAGTGGATAGAAAGGTCAGTTTTAATTCAGCAAAAGGAAAAACTTCCATAAAATGTTCCATAAAAAAAAAAGATTCCTGTTCCCTACTTTAAAGCCTATAATAATCTCTCTGCTAACTTGCTAAAGGGTAGAGAAATTCAATTTCTAAAACATCATAGGCATCTTAGAGCTGAAAAACAGAGTAAGTCTCAAATAACAAAATTAGAAATAATGAGTCTAATCATGTCTCTTCTGCCCCCAGCTTAGTGCTGGTCACCTCCCTGGTCTGCTTTTCCACATCCAATCCCACCCTCCCTTAATCTCTCCCTTTGATCCAGGCTCAAAGGAACTAAATCCTAGCTTCCAAATTGTACATGCCACCCCTCCATCAAGAATCTACTTCTGAGTAATTAGAAATAATTCTCCTTACTCTACTCTTCTCAACATTCAACATTATTTTTTAATCCCCCTCACTTATAATTAGGGTAACTAGGTGGCAAAGTAAAGTGTTAGCCCTGAAGTCAGGAAGATGATTTTTATTAAAATTAATTTGGACAAGGAAGGTGGCAAGCCTGAGAATCAATAGAATTGCAGGTGGAAAACTAGGAGACCCTTCCCCTTCCATCAGGTGTCAGCTGGGTAAGGAACTCAATATTTAAAGAAATATCGGTGAAAGTAGCCAAGGTTGTGAGTGTTGGAAGACTGGTGCCACAAAGAGAGAATCTTCAGAGTTTCTGAGCCAAGAAAAACACGGACAGAGAAGTAGTTGAAACCTCACTCAAGGCAGGAGTCAGGAGATATAGGTTCTAGTCCAAGTTCTGCCACTAAATAATTAGGTGACAGGCATTTATTTAACTTCTTTGGATCTCAGCTTTCTTATCTATAAATGAGGGATTAGATTAAGTGATGTCTAAATTCCCTTCTAATCCAAACATTCTACAAATCTAAGTCTATGTAACCTCTGATCCATTTCATAAGCTTTGGGTTCACAATGCCTGGGTTCAATCTTGCAGGTTTATCAATAATAAATCTGTGGTTCATTATTCCCACACACAGAAGTCCCCCTTAGGAACATCTAAATTTAGCTTACTTCTAGCTCTCCAATAGAAGTATAGAGTTTTATAACTATCAGACTAAGACAAGGAGCATAGAACAGGTTTTTTTTTTTATTTTAGTTTAGTTTTCAGTTTTCAACATTCATTTCCACAAGAATTTGAGTTATAAATTTCTCCCTGTCTCTCCCCTACACCCCACCCCAAGATGACAAGCATACTGAATACACCTCCAAATCTGTTCTCTCTTACATTCCCCCCAAAACCTCCCTTACTTTCTTGTAGGACAAGATGGCTATCTATACCCCATTGTCTGTATATCTTATTTCCTGATTGCATGTAAAAATAATTTTTAACATTTGTTTTTAAAACTTTGAATTCCAGATTCTCTCCCTTCTTCCCTCCTCACCCACCTATACTGAGAAGACAAGCAATTCAATATAGGTTATACATGTGTAGTTACAAAAAACATTTCCATAGTAATCATGTTGTGAAAGACTAGCTATATTTCCCTCCATCCTATCCCACCCCTCATTTATTCTATTTTCTCCTTTGACCCTGTCCCTATTCAAAAGTGTTTGCTTCTAACTACCCTCTCCCCCAATCTGCCCTCCCTTCTATCATCCCCCCTCTTATCCCCTTCCTCCCTACTTTCCTGTAGGGTAAGATACCCAATTGAGTGTGTATCTTATTCCTTCCTTAAGCCAAATCCAAAGAGAGTAAGGTTGACTCATTCCCTTTCACCTCCAACAGGTTTTATTTTAAAGAAATGCTAAGAAGGACTTTTAGCCTATGTGATCTAGTGAAATGGGATGTATTCTACCTTCCCAGGAATTTCATCCCTCCCCCTCCTCTAGGGTAAGTTTCCTGGGGATGAACGGTAGGAGGGGGGAGGGAGAAACCTCATAATACTAATGATGCAAGCTTCATTTGCATAAATAGAGGTGGTGACCTCACTGCGGATTCTTAATCACTTTTGAAAGCAGTTTAGTTTAATTTTGATTTGTACCCACAAGCATGTCTCTGAACACCTGCTTCCTATAGAATTTCTGAGCATCTAATCACCAAACCTATAGCCTGTCTGTCTCTGAATTCTTTGTTCTTTAATTCTTCAGCACTCTACTTGGTCCTCTCAGATTGTCATGGTTTTTGCTTCCCCAGGTAGGCTCAGACCTCCCTCACCACTTGCATAGTAGTTTCTGTATCCATCCATTGCCACTGGCTTGTATTTCTTCTTGGTCCTATCCAGGTAGCACTTTTCATAATCCCCATGGTTCTTCTTTCCAACTGCCTTGTTCCTTCTTTTTTGTATTTGTATTGTCAAGAGGATAAAATGAGATTATATTTGTAAAGTTCTTTGTAAAACATAAAGTAAAGTCTAAATGCTAGCTATTGTTATATTATTATCATCTCCTTTGATCTTCATAGTAATCTTGAAAATAAACAGGATTCTATTATCCCCATATTTCAGATAGGAAAACTGAGGCTTAAAAAAAGTGACCTGCTGAAGATCACATGGCTGCCAATTCCAGTGGCAGGGCTTTCTGTGTACATCCTCTCGTTTCTGATCCAATACTACTTCTATTTTTAAGTAGAAATAAAAAACAAGTAGTTGCCTGAGTAATAGAAAATGAGCAAAATATATTTTGTATATTTTAAATATAATCTTTTTATTATTTTTCTTTCATTTAATGATTTATTTTTTTAAATATTAAACTTCAGTGACTCCAGGGGGGTGGAGCCAAGATGGCAGAGTAGAAGCAGTAAATTACATAAGCTCCCGCAACAACTACCTCCAATACCTGTAAAATATGACTCTAAACAAATTTTAGAGCTACAAAACCCACAAAGTGACAGAGAGAAAAAAAATCTCCTGCTGAAGGCAGCCTGGCAGGCTGACAGGAAGGGTCTGTCACATTGGGCTAGGAGCTACACACAGTCCCATGTGAGCCACACAGGCTCGGGATGGCCCTGACTAGCAGCCCAGACCTGCCAGAGCAGACTTCAGAAGAGTGAACCACCAGTAGCTGTGGTTGTTTGTGGTTGTTTGAAACACCAGTGTGCCAGAGCTTGTGAGAGAGAGCACCCTCCTCAGACTTCTGACAACATTTGCGAAAACCCCAGTGATTTGGGACAAAGCTCTCCACTCTGGAAGCAGAGTTTTACTGTGGCAAAGAGCTCAAAAGTCAAGAAATTGGCTGGCAAGATGAGCAAGCAGAGGAAGTGCAATCAGACTGTAGAATCCTTTTTTGGGGACAAAAAGGATCAAAACGTGGAACCAGAAGAAGTCAACAAAGTCAAAACTCCTGCATCAAAAGCTTCCAAGAAAAATATGAATTGGTTATAGGCCATGGAGGAGCTCAAGAAGGATTTTGAAATCAAATAAGAGAAGTGGAGGAAAAATTGGGAAGAGAAATGAGAATGATGGAAGAAAATCATGAAAAGTGAGTCAACAGCCTGCTAAAGGAGACCCAAAAATACACTGAAAAAAAAAATAACACCTTAAAAAATAGACTAACTCAAATGGCAAAAGAGGCCCAAAAAGCCAATGAGGAGAATGCCTTAAAAAGATGAATTTCCCAGATGGAAAACTCACTGAAGAGAATAATTCCTTCAAAATTAGAATGGAGGGGAGGAGGCGGGACAGCACAGCCAGAACAGGGGCAGAAGAGGAGGGACGTCTGAGCATGTGCCTGCTGCTGGTGCCGCCACCTCCTCACCCTCACCATGATCATCCCAATATGCTACTTCACATATGGCAAGATTGTGGGCAACAAGTGAGAGGCCTACCTGGGGCTCCTACAGGCAGAATGCACCAGAGATGCCCTGGACATGCTGGACCTGACATGTTGCTGCCTCCAGATGCTGCTGGCCCACATGGACCTGATAGAGAAGCCTCTCAATTACATGCCGCTGGAAAAGTGAACCCAGCCCCCATCCCTGAAGGCCAGTGCAGCCATCACAGCCTAAGCACAAGAGCCCTCACCCCTGAAGGTCCTGATCAGCTATCTGCCATATGAAAGAGCCCCCATCCCTGAACACCTTTATTAGTCATTAGCCACATGGAGAAGCCCAAGGGAAAGAGCCCCCATGCCTGAAGGCCTGGCTCAGCTATCTGCCAGAAGGCCTCCAGAGATGGCAATAAACCAACTATTGGGGGGAAAAAATTAGGCTGGAGCAAATGGAAGCTAATGACTTTATGAGAAATCAAGATACTATAAAACAGATCCAAACAAATGAAAAAATAGAAGGCAATGTGAAAAATCACATTGGAAAAACCACTGACCTGGAAAATAGATCCAGGAGAGAAAATTTAAAAATTATTAGACTTCCTAAAAACCATGATAAAAAAAAGAGCCTAGAAATCATCCTTCAAGAAATTCTCAAGGAAAATTGCCCTGCTATTCTAGAACCAGAGGGCAAAATAGAAATTGAAACAATTCACTGATCACCTCTTGAAAAAGATAACTCGTAGGAATATCATAGCCAGATTCCAGAGCTCCCAGGTGAAGGAAAAAAATATTACAAGGAAGAAACAATTTGAGTATTGTGGAAACACAATCAGGATAACACAAGATCTAGCAGTTTCTACATTAAGGGATCAAATATGATACTCTGGAGGTCAAAGGAGCTAGGATTAAAACCAACAATCACCTACCCAACAAAACTGAGTATAATGCTTCAGGGGAAAATATGGTCATTCAATGAAATAGAGGACTTTCAAGTATTCTTGATGAAAAAAATCAGAGCTGAACAGAAAATTTGACTTTCAAATACAAGAAGCAAGAGAAGCATATGAGAAGGTAAACAGGAAAAAGAAACCATAGGGAACTTATTAAAGTTGGATTATTTACATTCCTACATGGAAAAATGATAATTGTACCTCATGAGACTTTTCTCAGCATGAGGATAGTTGAAGGGAATATATATATATATATATTTTTTATACATACATATATATGTATAAATAGGTATAGGTGTATGTGTGTATAGATGAATATGTGTGTACATGTATACATAGACAGAGGGCCCAGAATCAGTTGAATAGGAAGGGATGATATGAGAAATAATGAGAGAAGGAGAAAGGGGGAGATAGAATAGGGTAAACTGTCTCATAAAAGAAGCAAGAGGAAACTGTTACAATGGAGGGGAAGAACAGGAAGGCAAAAGGGAATGGGTCAACCTTACTCTCATTGAATTTGGCTTAAGGAGGGCATAACACACACACTCAATTGGGTATCTTACCCTACAGGAAAGTAGGGGGGAAGGGGATAAGAGGGGGATAATAGAAGGGAGGGCAGATTCAGGGAGAGGGTAGTTAGAAGAACATACTTTTGAAAAAGGACAGAGTCAAAGTAGCAAATAGAACAAGTGGGGGGGGGGGGGGGGGGGGGGGGGGAGGGAAATATAGTTAGTGTTTCACAATATAACTACTATGGAAACGTTTTGCATAACCACACATGTACAACCTATATTGAATTGCATGTCCTCCCACTGGGGGTAGGTGAGGAGGGAAGAAGGGAAAGAATCTGGAAATCAAAGTCTTAAAAACAAATGTTTAAAAAATTGTTTTTTACATGCTACTGGGAAATAAGATATACAGGCACTGGGGTATAGAAATCCATCTTGCCCTACTAGAAAGTTAGAGGGGGAATGGGGGAGGATATAAAAGAGAGCAGATTGGGGGAAGGGGTATTCAGTAGGCTTGCTATTTTGGGGTGGAGGCTAGGAGAAAGACAGGGATAAAATTTGTAACTCAAAGTCTTGTGGAAATGAATGTTGAAAACTAAAAATAAACAAAAATAAATATTAAACTTCATTATAGTCCATTAAATTTGCTTTACAACTATTTATCTTTGAATAAATAAAATTCAACCCATAAAATGTCATAACTTTTTGGTCCCTGCCTTTAAGTCTCCATGAGGTTTCTTTGTCCATTCATTGCCATTAGCTTTTATTTTTATAGAGTTTGGGTGACTGGGCAATTCATTTAACCTCTCTGTGCTCTAGGTAACTCTCAAACATGATGATAAGTTATTGATGAGGAGCTGACTTACATTGGTAGAGTTTCTTTAACCAATAATTCCGTGTGCCAATGAAATATGAGGTCCAGTGCCTATATCTATACCTGTCCAGTCACCATAGTTAATGTATAACATTTTGATTCTAGTTTTGGTGGGTTTTTTCTATATTTTTTTACTTTTTGATATTTTACAAAAGTCTTTCCATATTTCTTTATAATCTTCATATTTGTCTATTTTAGTTGCATTTTAGAGTTCCATTACATTAACATCCCACAATTTGTGCACCCATTTCCCATTATTGGACATTTGTGCTGCTTCCAGTTTTTTGCTATTATGAATAATACTGCTATGAAAATTTGAACAAATAACTTTTTTAGTTTGTTTTTCCAGGGCATAAGCTCAATTGCAGAATTTTAGGATCAAAAAATTTAGTTCTTTTTGTAACTTTCATTGTAAGTTACATTTTATAACTTATTACAATTTTACATAAATAAAAAGATAAATTTTACAATTTTAAATGTAAAATGACAAATTTTAAAATGATAAATCATTTGCAAAAAATATTATATAAGATTACACTTAATAAAAGAATTAAATTTATTTTGTTTATATTTTTGAGCTGACCATTTTAATATATTTTTAATCATTTTAGAGCAATTCAATTTAATGTTGTTTTAGATATGCCAGTTTGGTTGAGCTTCAAATTTCTTCCAAGATAAAGGTGGGTTCCTTGCCACAAAAAAACCATGGGGAATTTTAAGTTGTCTATATAGGTTGAAAGCAACAATTAGTCAACCAACTGAGAAGCATTTATTGCTTACTATGTGCCAGGCATCATACTAAGTTCTGGGGACACAAAGAATGATTAGCTTACATTTATAGCAAGATTCCATGTGTATCAAATAATCTTTGGTCCTCTTTTCCCAAAGCACAGCCAGCTGCAGCTCCCCCTAAGGGTTTTGGGGGTACACCTGAGAGGTTGGGTTTTCTTTTAATGCCATCAGCCAAAGTCAGGAATTCTGGTTGTATTCCTTATATGGTCAGTCACCTCAGTTCCATTTAATCAATAAGCATCAATTTGCTTTTATGATTCAGATTTTTCCATTTCCCACAAATACATCAGGGGGACACTATTCTCTATAATTCTGTTGCTCTTTTTAGTAACAGAATTACCAATATTTTCCTTAAATTTTTAAGTATTTGAAAGGATTCCTTTAATTCTAATGCTCCTAACCTCATAAACTATATAATTTTAAATGTGAATCTAAGGACTCATCTTTTATCCTTTAAAAATCATTCCTTTTTTCAAGTTAAATTTTTTTTTCAAAGATTAACCTTTTCTTCCTCCCACTTCCCAACCTGCCTTGAGAAAGCAAGAACAAAGCCTTTGTTACATATGAAGTCAAGAAAGACAAATTTTCACATTGAGCATGTATTAAAAAATATGTCTCATTATGCTCATTATCTGAGTCCGTCATTTCTTTGTCAGGAAGTGGACGGTATGTTTCATCATGAGTCCTTGGGAACTGTGATCAGTTTTTGTGTTGATCAGAGTTCCCAAACTTTTACACACTCACACATACATATACATACATATGCATATATACACACACATCCATCCCACATACACACACCCCACATGCACAAATATACATATATATGTATGAAATGTGTGTATATTGTTTTAATCAGTCAAGATCTAGTATACCTTCTCACCACCACCATAATTAAGAAAAACAAAACCCATTACAAACATGTATAGTTGATCAAAATAAAGTTCCATATCAGCCATATCCTTAAAAAAAATTCTTTTTATACCCTTCACCTTTCAGGAGGTAAGTAAGTTTTCATTAGTCCTGGAGAAACCTGGTTGGTCATTGTTTGATAACAGTTCAATATGATTGTATACCATCACATTTATATACCCAAACTTGTTCATCTATTCTCCAATTATTGGGCACTTCCTCAGTTTCCCATTCTTTACTTCCTCAAAAGAGCTGTAAATATTTTTACACATCCTTCAATTTTGTTTTGCTTAAGACTTAACCTTCCCTTAATCTGCCCTCCTTATAAGTCCTGTTGTCCCCTTTTCCTCTTTCCCTACTATTTCTCTGTTGAGAAAAATGTATTTCAGGACATATGTGGATTCTTCCTTCTTTTAATGAGTCCAGATGAGAGTGAAGTTCAAGTATCAACCACTCTTCCCCATTCCCTCCTCTTTATTTGTATATATATCTATACAAATTTGTGGATCTTAGTAACATGAGATAATTTTTCTTGACCTTCCTTTCCCCTCCCCTCCCCAAGTTTATTCCTTTTCCTCTCTTTCCATTCTTAATATCCTCAAGACATAACAGAGTCCCTCTTAGACCTTGTCTAATTGGATTCCCTCTATGAAATTTGATGGTGATAGGGACCAGAAGAGATACATGTATCATCTCCCCATATTTGAATGTAAGCAGTTTGCCCTGGTTTAGTTTTGTGTAATTCATTCCTGTTTATGTTCTTATGTTTCTTTTCACTCTTGTGTATGAGCTTCACATTTTCTGTTCAACCCTGGTCTTTTAATTTGGCATGCTTGAAAGTCTTCTATTTTCCCCTAGTAGGATTGTACTCAGATCTGCTCAGTAAATTATTCCTGGTTATCAGCCCATATCCTTTGTCTTTCTGGAATTTCATATTCCCAGTTCTCTACTCCTTTATAGTGGTTGCTGCAAAATCATGTGTGATCCTGATTCTGGTTCCTCACTGTTTGAATTCTTTCTTTCTGGCTGTTTGAAGTATATTTTCTTTGACCTCAAAACACTGAATTTTAGCTATGATGTCTAGGAGTTTTCATTTTGTAATTTCTTTCAGGAGTTGATGAATGAATTCTTTCTATTTTTACTTTGTCCTCTAGTTCTAAAAAGTGCAATTTTCTATTTCTTGAAATAATATATCTAGTAGATTCTGTCTTTAGTCATAGTATTCAGATAGTCCAATGAGTCTTAAATTTTTTTCTTCTCAATGGTTTCGCAGTTTGTTGTTTTTGCTATGAGATTTTCTTAATTTTCTTCAGGTTTTTTTTTGTATTTTGACCTTTTTTTAATATTTCTTGTTCCTTCATGGAGTCATTAGCTTCTATTTGGTCCATTCAAATTTTCAGGGAATTTGTTGCTTGGTCAACATTTTGTATCTTTTATGCCAGGCCATTAATTCCCTTTCCAGTTCTTTTTTCCATACCTCTCTTTTTTTTTCATTTTTCCCCTCAAACACTCTCTTTCCATTTAAATAAAGATTTTAATCTTAAAAAAAACTTTTAAAATAACCACCTCAGATACCTATAAAATATGACTCTGAACAAATTTTAGAGTTACAGAACCCACAAAGTGACAGAGAGAAACAAATCTCCAGCTGAAGGCAGCCCAGCAAGCCTACAGGAAGAGTCCATCGCAGCATGCTGGGAGCTGAGCCCAGACCCACAAGAGCCCACGGTTTTAGCCCCAGGGTGAACAGCAGCAGCTGGAGAGGACTTCAGGAGTGTATCACCAGAAGCTATGGTGGTTTCAAGAATTATCAATCCATAAATGCCAAAGACAAAGTAAGAGGTCAGTGTGGTTTTTGTGGGAATAGGGAGACCAAAAACATGGTCTGGCCACTGGCCCTGGGGAAAGAAGGCAAGAAGCAGAGGAGGTGCTGTGGCCATGCAGCCACGTTCACGTGGCTGCTTCAGAGCTCCTTGCCTGTAGAATGTAGGGGGACCAAGCAACCATTCAGAGGGTAATCGCTCTTCCTTTAACCTGCCTGGATCTGGATCACTGTCTTAGATGGAGGTCCTAGGGTGTGTGACCAGGTGCCAGAGCTTATGGGGGCTGTAGAAAAGGCACCAAATGAATAGCTCCAGCAGCTGTGAAAACCACAGAAATTAGGGATAAAGCTCTCCTCTCTGGAAGCAGAGTTCTACTGTGGCAAAGAGCTCAAAAGTCAAGTAATTGAGTAGCAACATGAGCAAGCAAAGGAAGCAAAGCAAGCACAACAATCCAACTTTAGATTCCTTTTTTGGGGACAAAAAGGATCAAAGCGTGGAACAGGAGAAGAAGGCAACAAAGTCAGAACTCCTGAACCAAAAGCTTCCAAGAAAAATATGAACTGGTTATAGGACGTGGAGGAGTTCAAGAAAGATTTTGAAATTCAAGTAAGAGAAGTGGAAGAAAAACTGGGAAGAAAAATGAGAATGATGCAAGAAAATTAGGAAAATAGAGTCAACAACCTGACTGAAGAAAATAACACCTTAAAAAATAGACTAACGCAAAAGAGGCCCAAAAAGCCAATAAGGACAAGAATGCCTTAAAAAGCTGAATTGGCCAGATGGGAAAAGAATCTCAAAAGCTCACTGAAGAGAATAATTCCTTCAGAATTAGATTGGAGCAAATGGAAGCTAATGACTTTATGAGAAATCAAGATACTATTAAACAGATCCAAACAAATGAAAAAATAGAAGGCAATGTGAAATATCTCATTGGAAAAACCACTGACCTGGAAAATAGATCCAGGAGAGATAACTTAAAAATTATTGGACTACCTGAAAGCCATGATTGAAAAACAAACCTAGAAATCATTCTTCAAGAAATTCTCAAGAATAATTGCCCTGATATTTTAGAACAAGAGGGCAAAAGAGAAATTGAAAGAATTCACTGATCACCTCTTGAAAAAGATCCCAAAAAGAAAACTCCTAGGAATATTATAGCCAGGATCCAGAGTTCCCAGATCAAAGAAAAAATATTACAAGCAGCCAAGAAGAAACAATTTCAAAATTGTGGAAACACATTAAGGATAACACAAGATCTAGCATCTTCTACATTAAGGGATCAAAGGGCTTGGAATATGATATTCTTGAGGTCAAAGGAGCTAGGATTAAAACCAAGAATCACCTACCCAGCAAAACTGAAAAAATGTTTCGGGGGAAAATATGGTTATTCAAAGAAATAAAGGACTTTCAAGCATTCTTGATGGGAAAACCAGAGTTGAATAGAAAATTTGACATTCGAATACAAGAAGCAAGAAAAGCTTGTGAAGGTAAATAGGGAAAAGAAATCATAAAGAACATATCAAAGTTGAACTATTTACATACCTACATGGAAAAATAATAATTGTAACTTGTAAATCTTTTCTCAGTATGAGGATAGTTGAAGGGAATATAAATGTATGTATGTATATGTATACATATGTATATGTCTTTATAGGAGGGTATATGTGCATATGAATACATATGTGTGTAGGTATACATAGACAGAGGGCACAGGATCAATTGAATAGGAAGGGATGATATTTTTAAAATAAATTAAAAGGTGAGAGAGGAATATAATGAGAGAAGATAGGGAGAGACAAAATAGGATAAGTTATCTCATATAAAAGAGGCAAGGAAAAACTGGAGGGGAAGAACAGGAAGGCAAAAGGGAATGGGTCAACCTTACTCTCATTGAATTCGGCTTAGGGAGGGAATAACATATAAACTCATTTGAGTATCTTACCCTACAGGAAAGTGGGGGGAAGGGGATAAGAGGGGGGATCATAGAAGGCAGGGAAGATGGGGAGGAAAGTAGTTAGAAGCACACATTTTTGAAAAGGGACAGGGTCAAAGTAGGAAATAGAATAAGTGTGGGGTGGGATAGGATGTAGGGAAATACAGTCTCTCATAATATATCCACAATGGAAATGTTTTGTGTAATTACACATGTACAACCTATATTGAATTGCTTATCTTCCTAGTAAGGGTGGGTGATGAGGGAAGAAGGGAAAGAATCTGGAATTCAAAGTTTTAAAATCAAATGTTTAAAAAATATTATTATTTTTACATGCAACTGGGAATAAGATATATAGGCACTTGCCTATATATCTTATTTCCCATCTTGCCCTACTGGAAAGTCAGAGGGGGAATGGGGAAGGATATAGGAAAGAGCAGATTGGGTGAGGAGGTTTTAAGTGGGATCATTCTTTTGGGGTGGTAGGTAGGGGACAGACAGGGAGAAAATCTGTAACTCAGAATCTTGTGGAAATGAATATTGTAAACTAAAAATAAACATAACATTTATTTTAAAAAAAAACTTTTAAAATCTTCTAGGAATTCCAGTAAAGTTTTTACTGAAGCTCTGTTTTTCTCTGAAGCACTGGTCTTAAATGCTTTTGGAGGCATTCTCTTTGGTGTTTGTATCTTAAGCATATCTTCTAACATAATAGCTCATTATGATGGAGGTTTTTAATTTTTTCATTTGCCCTTTCTTCCAGACTACTTCTTACTTCAGACTTGATGTTAGGGTTGGTCTGTCATACTTCTGCAGGGAAGGTCTAGGCTTGTCTTGTTGGTATTTTCTTGGGGATATTGAGTATTGTGTTATTCCAGGATCTTAGGGACAGGCTGGGCACCTAAGAGCTTTCAGTACTCCCAAAGAGGTTTGATAGGGCAAGGTCTATTTGCTTTCCCTCACTGTCTATGCTCTGCAAGTTCCTCTTGTAAATAATTCCTCATCTGACATAGTTTAACATCAAGATTAACTTCTAGTTAAAGGTTTTGGGGGAAAAATTAATATTTTCTTATACATGCATGTAGAAAATGAAAATTTGGGGAATTATTTTTAAAATGCTAAATAAGTAAGGTAAAGGCAGAGAAATATATGATAGATGGAGTTTGGAAGGAGGACTGAATGGTTTCATTTCCTTTATGCAACTGTTGTTGTGATAGAAATAGTACTACACCAGGAGTCAGGAAGACTTGAATTCAAATTCAAGATTACTGTAAGCCTCAGTTTTCTTATATAAAATTGGCACGTTAATACATCTGGTACCTCCCTCAACATTGGTGTAAAGTTCAACTAGATAATGTATATAAAGCACTTTGTAAACTTTAAACATAAATATCCATCATTATAATTAATATATACATCCTTATATATAACATTCAACAATTATTAAATACTTACTATGTGCAAGTCAGTGTGCAACTAACTATGCAAAGAGAATTCCAAATTGCCACCTCTAGTTGCCATTCTTTACAACTAGAAGGAGATGCATTATTTTTTATCTATATCCAAGTTATGACCCATTACAGGACATAGAAGAGAATAGGCTGTATGGTTCCTTGTTGTCAGAAAAACCTGAATTCAAATCCTGCCTCTCACACTTACTATGTGACCATGAACAAGTATAATGGCAAGCAAAGAAGTAGTTAACACCTTGTTTTAGCTATTCAATTAACACAGAAGTAATTAACACTGTGTTTCAGTTCATGATTATATCAAGTATTAAGATCCAGAACTTGTGAATCCCTCAACTTGTGAACCCTAGAACTTGTGAACTCCTGTTGCTGATGCAACAAGAAAGGGAGGAGATGATGACCATATAGAAGGAGAGGCCCAGGCTGGAGAGAGCAGAATTGAGAACAGAACTTGTGGTGACAGAACTGAGAACTGATCAGAATTGAGAACTGAGAAGAGAGTTGAGCAGAACTGATCAAAACTGAGAAGGGAGCTCTTGTGGTGGAGAAGAAGAAAATTTGTGGTATCCCGGAACTCTATGTTTGTGTGTTCTGTCTGTGTTGATATTTGTTTGTGATACTTTCTACAGAAGTCCTGAGACCTTACTGGAAGCCCTGAAAGAGGATTTTCTGGTTGTTCGTTTACAGAAGTCCTTGAGGAGGGTTTTGGAGGTCCTGGGACTTTACTGATGATTTGTTTTGACCTCTTGGACCTTGTTTGTAGGTCTTTGTTGATTTCTATGTTGATGATTTGTTTTGACCTCTTGGACCTTGTTTATGGGTCTGTGTTAATTTCTATACTGACGATCTGTGTTGAGTTCTCATACCTTGTTGGTGGGTCTGTGTTGATTTCACAGTCAGATAGTGAATTGATGATGGTGCCGGCAATGTGCATGAATGTTGTTTTGGCTCTGTTAAGCTTTGTCTTCCCAGAAACAGGAACTGTGAAGGACTTGAGGTGGATTGGACAATGTAAGCTTCAGTATGGAACAGGAACTGGACAAGGAATTGACCAGAAGCTGGACAAGGAGCTGGATGAGGAGCTGAGAGCTGCCTGCTTTTGAACCAGGTAACAGTTGGATAGTTTCAAGAGTGAGCTGGGACCATGGAAGAGGAACCATGGAAGCTGAGAGCCAGCCTTGAGTCAAGATAAAAACACCTCTTCTTGACAACCCAATGCTGACTGAGAAGATTGTGATTTACTATGACCTGGGGGTGGAGAACTTTGACCTTTGTGCTTTATGTACATTAAGGAGACATGCCTCCTTAAGGATGATTAAATTAAGAACTTACTGAATGATTGTGGTTTGTATCACTTAAGGAGAAAAATTAAGGATTTGCTAAATGATTGAGTTTACTAAATGATTGTATCTTTTGCTTAAAACTATGTGACCACTTTGGAGAAAACTATGTGGCCATTTTAGTGATAAATTGTTATTTTATAACATTGTGAATGCTGTACTTTGATTTCTGTAAATGTTTTGCCTTAATTTACTGCTGAATAAATAGAGAGTTCACTGTACTATGTAATCACAACTTTGAAGCTGTTCACAGCAGCAGTCCTCTGAAAAGCTGTTCATGCTTGGCTTTACAATAATCAACTTAAACCTCTCTGAGTCTCAGATGGGGAGGTTGAGCTAGAATCAATGGATTCTCGGGTTTCTTCTAGCTCTAAGCTTATGATCCTTAACCATGCCAAAACCATGTTTTTCTGCTCTAAATACAGCAGAGTACTAAGAGTTCTGTTTGTGTTCAAATATAATTTCTCAAATAAAACCAAAAGAAGGCATAGTTTAAAAAAAAAAACTTCATGCCCATTGAAACTAGCTGTGGCATAAATAAAAAACCATAGATTCTTTGTTTCAAGTTAGTAGTTTGGGTTGGAAAAAAAATAACTTCTCTGGCTTTACTTTGATTCTATACATAGGAGCTGGCACATAGAACTCATGTGAGACTCATAAAAAATATACAAAAGTAAATGTGTTTATTAGATGGTTTTTAAATTACTCCAGTTCTGCACTCTATGTTCCTTAAAGACTTATATTGAGCATATGTTGCATACAGTATAGGTGCCCTACTTAAAACATGGCATTGAAAAATCCAGAATGACAAAAACAATATGAAGGTGCCCAAATCAACAGTAAGTGCATCATGGACTCTAGAATTTCCCAGAAGAGTGAGAGACAAATGTGGAAGGCTTCACATATTTTCATGTCATTCTTACTGTGTCCATAAAGGAAGTATATGCATTTAATGGAATCAGATAACACTCCCAGTCCAAACAGTAACAGATTAAAATTCTCATTTCAACTAGTCCTATTTGACCCCAAGCCTTTTTGTTGTTGTTAAGTTGTTTCTGTCACGTCTAACTCTTTATGACCCCATTTTGGGGTTTTCTTGAGAGAGATACTGGTGAGATTTTCCATTTTCTTCTCCAACTCATCTTACAGATGAGAAAACTGAGGTAAATAAAGTTTCAGTAACTTGTCCAGGATAATAAAGCTAATAAATGTTTGAGGCCAGATTTGAACTCATGAAGACATGCCTTACCCAGTGCTCTGTCCACTGCCCCCCCCACCCCCAGCTGCCCAACTCTGAGCCTACTGGAGCTAAAAGAAACAGTTTAAGAAATAACTAGATCTTGGTTCATTAAGGTAATTAATCCATTTTTTAATGTAAGAATATCATTGCTCCTGTCAAAAAATGCAAATGTTTTGAGAAAGATGAAGCAAGTTCTAGGCAAAACCAAAGATGGTTAAAAATGAATACCCTGACTCCTCACAGTCAACTGTTTACCTGCAACTTTTTGCAAATTATGCATGTCCTAAATTCACACAAATTAATAATATAGTACTTTAAGATTTGCAAAGAGTTTTTCATATATTATATCATTTGACTAGACCCATACTATTACATATAAATTATGGAAGACTTTATTTTCCTGTTCTTTTGAGTAGGGAGGAGAAAGACAACTGGGTCTCCCTGTCTTGCCCAGACTAGAAGTACAGGGACTCCACACAAGCCCACATCTCACAGATCAGCACAGACACTTCGATGTGTTCCATTTCCAAAACAGGCCACTTTTTCCCTTCCTTAGGCAGCCTGAGGAGCCTCCCATTCCTGAGATTCACTACACTACTACCAGACTTAGTGTGAACACCTAATCAGCTTTAGGCCTACTTCAAGTCAAAACCGTAGAAATCCACAAGCCTCCACCTCCACAGATTGGCCATAGAAAACTTTTCAAAGGGCCTTCTTCCTTAACTCTCTGAGCACAGAATTCCTTATCCTGGGTCACAGTCTGGGATTCCCATGTTCTAGAATGTGTCATAACTTCTGGGTCCAGGTCAAAAAATAATGTATCCCATTCTAGCTGTGAAGAATGGTAAATGGAAGTTATTGCAACATTCCTTCACATAGTTGCATACTGACTTACACATTGTGCTTAATAATTGCTGAATGTTGCAAGGATTTGTATATTAATAATAGTAATACTCTATCAGGGATTATCAGATGAAAATGGGAGAGTTCTATTTTGGAATACCAACAAATTCAGTTCAGTTTCATTAAAAAGGCCTTTATTAAGTACGCCTATGAAGTCAGGCACTAGATTAGGCTATGGGTATTTAAAGGAAATTAAATTATTCCTGCCCTCAAGGAACGTCTAGTGAATTAAAGGTCACTAGAATGCAGTGATGGAAAAATGAATATTCTTTATTTTGATATCAGAGTAATGTATGTAAAGTACAAAGTACATGGAAACTTATTATTTATTCAACAAATGTTCATTGAGCACCTATGCATGGGATTATAAATTTAGATGGCCTATTTATTCCTTTATCTTTGCTTATACCTTAAATGCCCTCTCTTCATCAATCATTGCCCATAGTTCCTTTCAGTTCGAGACACACTTCTTTCAAGATGATTTCCCTTACTAATTCCATCACTCTTGTTTTGCACTGACCATTACATACATAGTTTGAATTGTATCATTCTTAATTTGACTATTCACCTACTTCTTGTGTAAGGGAAAGGAGATGATTCCACACCTCCAAGTACAACTAATACAATCACAATTACGTTGTACAAACAAGATGGTCTCTACTCTCTGACATGTTTATGAGGTCACAGATCAAGAAGGGAACAGCTGATTGGCTAACCAAACAAGCAACTATGGGCTTGCAAATAGCTGGAGGAATACCAGCAGTAGAGGACTTCAGGTCTATGAACTGAGGATTCCAGAACTGGAGCCAGGTTCTTAAGAAAGAATCCCCTTCGATCATGTCATTGAAAAGAACAGACCAGTTGTAGGTCATATATTCATCTGGGATCAAATTAACTGAAACAATAGGAAACAATGCCTCTACCTGGAAAGCAGAGGCTTTGAAGACAAACAGACACAGATAGTTACCCAAATTTAGAGGCAATTTAAAGGAGTATGACTCCTTCCATTAGAAAAGAACACTGGCTATGAACTCGAGAGACTTCCTGATCATAAAGCATCAGGAGTTGTGAGTTACTCTTTGTCAGATATATATCCTATCCCATGCATTTCACCATCATTGTATTCCAAGTTTTAGCCTACTCTTTTCATGATGTATTCTTGGGAAAGGGCATGTTTTTACTTTGGTGGAAGACACAAGGCACATATTTTGCACCAATTATTCTTATTATACCATCTTAGTTAATGTCTTTGCTAAAAACTAAGTCTACTTACTGATTGTTAGAAAACAGACTCAGAATTTGTGAGTTACACTACTAGAAATCTGGTCCCTCTGGGCTACCCCTCCAACCATGAGCATAATAGAAGCCAGTTGCCCTCTCTGGACCCCTCTTCAGAGTTCTAATGCAAGTTGGAGAAATAAGGGGCCCCTTCGTTGGAGGAGTAAGGAAGAGGGTTCTATACATGTATGTTTGTTTAATCTACTGCTTGCCCAATTAACCAGACCATGTTCTCTAAAATAGGGCCAGTGTTGTCAATTCCAAGTTTATTGGGGTGGCTGTGCACACCAGAAAGAACAAGGAGGCATTCTAAGTGTTTTTCCTTGATGTTTGCTGCTCTGCTCTAGTGATACCTCCAGTCTCTCCTGACCAGAACCAGCTGCTCATCAACCAGTTCCTGGCCAGAGGCCAGTCTTAACAGTAACCAGCAGGTTTCTCTGTAGAGCAAGGTTGGCTAAAATGTAGAGCTACTCCACCTCCTGACAAGAAAAGTGGAGGAGTTGAATGTTCCAAGACCACACCTCTTCCCACCTGGCAGCTCACAGAGTGTGACCTTTACTTTTGACTTTAGGCACCCATGTTCAGAGTAAACTGACTTCACTTCAAAGAGCTCTTGTACCATCATTATTCTATGAATAAAATGGTCCTCCATTCAATGTAGATTCTTTTTTTTTTTTTTGTAAAGCAATTGGGATTAAGTAACTTGCTCAAGGTTACACAGTTATTTCTGGGTGTGGTGCTAAGTATCTGAGCCCAGATTCCATCCCCAGGTCATCCCCACACTGGGGCCAGTGCTCTTACTCGCTGAGCCACCTGGCCACCCCAATTCTTTTTTTTTTAATTAAATTTTATGTTTATTTTTAGTTTACATAATTCATTTCCACAAGATTTTGAGTTACAAATTTTCTCCCCATCATTCTCCTACATACCACCCCAAAACAGTGATCCCGCTGTATACACCCTCCCCCTCCCCGTACTCTCTCCTATAGCCTCCCCCATCCCCCTTTCGACTTTCCAGTAGGGCAAGATGGATCTCTATACCCTAGTGCCTGTACATCTTATTTCCAAGTTGAATATAAAAATAATAATAATTTTTTAAACATTTGATTTTACAACTTTGAATTCCAGATTCTTTCCCTTCCTCCCTCATCACCCACCCTTACAGGGAAGATAAGCAATTCAATATAGGTTGTACACGTGTAGATACGAAAAACATTTCCATAGTGGATATATTGTGAAAGATTGACTATATTTCCCTCCATGCTATCCCGCCCCCCCCCAACTTGTTCTATTCTCTACTTTGACCTTGTCCCTTCTCAAAAGTGTGTGCTTCTAACTACCCTCTCCCCCAACCTGCCCTCCCCTCCATCATCCCTCCCTCTTATCCCCTTCCCCCTTAATCTCCAAAAGGGCAAGATACCCAATTTAGTGTGTATGTCATTCCCTTCCTAAGCGAGATTCAATGAGAGTAAGGTGGACCCATTCCCTTTTGCCTTCCTGTTCTTCCCCTCCATTGTAACAGTTTTCCCTTGCCTCTTCTATATGAGATAATTTACCCCATTCTGTCTCTCCCCATCTCCTCTCATTATATTCCTCCCTCACCTCTCAATTTCACCTTTTGATTATCATCCCTTCCTATTCAATTGGTCCTGTGCCCTCTGTCTATGTATACCTGTACACATATATACACACACTCACATATGTATTCATATACAGATATACCCTCTTATATAGACCATTTATATTCCCTTCAACTATTCTCATACTGAGAAAAGTTTCATAAGTTACAATTATCATTTTTCCATGTAGGCATATAAATACTTCAACTTTGATAAGTTCCATATGATTTCTTTTTCCTCTTTACCTTCTCATCCTTCTCTTGCTTCTTATATCTGAATGTCAAATTTTCTATTCAACTCTGGTTTTTTCATCAAGTAGGCTTGAAATCCTCTATTACATTGAATGACCATATTTTCCCCTGAAACATGATACTCAGTTTTACTGGGTAGGTGATTCTTGGTTTTAATCCTAGCTCCTTTGACCTCCAGAATATCATATTCCAAGCCCTTTGATCCCTTAATGTAGAAGATGCTAGATCCTATGTTATCCTGATTGTGTTTCCACAATATTCAAATTGTTTCTTCTTGGCTGCTTGTAATATTTTCTCCTTGATCTGGGAACTCTGGAACCTGGTTATAGTATTCCTAGTTTTCTTTTGAGGATCTTTTTAAAGAGGTGATTGGTGGATTCTTTCAACTTCTATTTTGCCCTCTGGTTTGAAAACATCAGGGCAATTTTCCCTGAGAATTTCTTGAAGGATGATTTCTAAGTTCTTTTTTTAATCATGGCTCTCAGGTAGTCCAATAATTTTTAAGTTATCTCTCCTGGATCTATTTTCCAGGTCAGTGGTTTTTCCAATGAGACATTTCACTTTGCCTTCTATTTTTTCATTTGTTTGGATCTTGCTGGGCTCTCCCAGCTCCGGCCTTGTCTTACCTTATACCCGGTCTTTGGACGTCTCCGGCTTCTTGTCTCCAAGAAGAACTCACCCCCACAGAACACCCAAGGACACGGAGGTTGCCAAGCGAGGCTGCTCTTTATTCAGTTACATCTTAACAGTGTGGCCATCAAAACACAGCAGAATGGAACCGTGGGACAGAGAGAGAGAGAGGGAGGAAGAGAGGAGGAGAGAGAAAAAGAGAAAGAGAAAGAGGGGGAGCCTCCCCTTGCTTTTTCCCTAATATCCTTATCATTCTTCTTACTGTCACATGCCATGTGGGAGCCAATCGTGCACTCTCCTGAGTGCAGGGCAAAGGAGTATGTGTTAAGAGGAGTCCGTGTTGATAAGGCACGTTCAATGCCACGTCGGCCTTTCCCAACCTGGCAAAGTCGGCTCCCACGGCCCTGCGCTCAATGCCATGTCAGCCCTTTTGGCCCGGCAGAGTCGGCCTCCACATCTCCATGCTTCTACCCCTCAGAGGTCACGTGCACCCCCTCCAGCATCTTGTGACTGCCACAGTGTCTCTCACACTTGTGGCTCTATCAGGATCTGTTTTAATAGTATCTTGATTTCTCATAAAGTCATTAGCTACCATATGCTCCAGTTTAATTCTAAAGAAATTATTCTCTTCAGTGAGCTTTTGAGATTCTTTTCCCATCTGGAAAATTCAGCTTTTTAAGGCATTCTTGTCCTCATTGGCTTTTTGGGCCTCTTTTGCCATTTGAGTTAGTCTATTTTTTAAGGTGTTATTTTCTTCAGTCAGGTTATTGACTCTCTTTTCATGATTTTCTCTTCCCAGTTTTTCTTCCACTTCTCTTACTTGAATTTCAAAATCTTTCTTGAATTCCTCCATGTCCTATAACCAATTCATATTTTTCTTGGAAGCTTTTGGTTCAGGAGTTCTGAATTTGTCGCCTCCCTCTCCTGTTCCATGATTTGATCCTTTTTGTCCCCAAAAAAGGAATCTAAAGTTAGATTGCTGTGCTTGCTTTGCTTCCTTTGCTTGCTCATGTTGCCACTCAATTACTTGACTGTTGAGCTCTTTGCCACAGTAGAACTCTGCTTCCAGAGGGGAGAACTTTCTCCCAAATTGCTGAAATTTTCACACCTGACAGAGCTATTAGGAGGGTGCCATCCTTGCAGCCCCCACAAACTCTGGCACCTGATCACACACCCTAGCACCTCCACCCAAGACAGTGATCTAGATCTAAGCAGGTTAAAGCAAAAGTGATTACACTCTGAATGGTTGCTTGGCCCCACTACGATATGCAGGCCAGGAGCTCTGAAGCAGCCACATGGAAGTGGCTGCAGGGCTACCACACCTCCACCACTTTTAGTTCCAGGGGCAGGAGCTAGACCCATTCCTTCATCACCCCCAGTTCCAGTAGAGTTCTACATTGGCCTCTCACTTTTTCTTTGGCATTTATGGGTTGATAATTCTTGAAACAAACACTACTGCTGGTGGTCTACTCTCCAAAGTCTGCTCCAGCCACTGGTTGAGGCTGCCCTGGGGCTAAAACCGTGGACTCACACAGGGCTGGGCTTACCTCCTGGTGTGCTGCCGTGAACCCTTCCTGTCCACCTGCCAGGCTGCCTTCAGTGGGAGATTTATTTCTCTCTGTCACTTTATGGGTTCTGTACCTCTAAAATTTGTTTAGAGTCATATTTAATAGGTATTTGAGGTGGTTATGGGGGGAGCTCATGGAGTTTTCCTGCTTCTACACCACCATCTTGGCTTTGCCTCAATGTAGATTCTTCACCTTGTTATTTTATGGAGGTTGTAAACAGACAAAAATATTTATTAATGAGGTCATAATATCTCACAAACCCCAAGCCAAGATAAAGTGCTAACTATTTTTAGCTGAAGTGCAAACCTCTTTCCTACTTAAATCCTGTAATTACCAAGCTAGTCACTGACATCCCCCATTTGCATTCCCCAAAATGGGATTAAAATAGGGACATGCAATGCAAAGCATTCATGAGAAATCATGAGTTTTATGTTAAGCAAAATTAGATTAATTACACAATGTTCAGTTTAATTTTTTTTTGTTATTATTGTTGTTCTTTCCATTTACAATGCTTTAGTCATTGGGTATCTTGTTCTGCTGATTCTGCTTACATCATTCTGCATCAATTCATGTAAGTCTTCCTATGTTTCTCTATAGTCCTGATAGTCACTATTTCTTTTTTTTACCCGAAGGGGGGATGGTAGGGCAATTGAGGTTAAGTGACTTGCCCAAGGTCACATGGCTAGTTTTTGTGTTAAATGTCTGAGGCCAGATTTGAACTCAGGTCCTCCTGACTCCAGGGTCAGTGCTCTATTCACTGTGCCACCTAGCCACCCCATATGGTCACTATTTCTTATGATAAAGTAATAGGATATTGTATTCATGTACCACAATTTGTTTAGTCCTTCCCCATTCATTTGGATATTATTTCTAGGTCTTTACTAACTATAATATTGGTACTAAAAATATTTATATGAGAAAATATTTATATGTAGGACCTTTCTTTCTGTCTTGGATCTCCTTTGGGTATGTGCCAAGCACTGGGATCTTTGGGTCAGAATATGGTCAATTTATCAAATGTTTTAGCATAATTCCACATTGCTTTCCACAGTTAAACCAATCCATAACTTCATCAGCAGTTCATTAGTGTGTCTCTCTTTGCAGAGCCTGTCCAATATTAACTGTTCCTATTGTATTCCTGCCAATTTTTAGGTGGAATTTCAGTGTTGCCCAACCTACCTTTCCTAAAGTCTGTCTCCTTCCAAGAACCTTCCCCAACCATCCCAGATCCCACTGATTTTACCTTTCTCTGAACTTCTATAGCATCCCATTTTATTTAGCTTTTTCATGCATATAAAATTTTACTTCCCACCTAGATTTCAATCTAAATAGATTTCTATATTGCCTACAAACCTTTATGTAAGAATATGTACATAGGGTTTATTTAAATACAGATCACAAACCTATCTATGCCCTTTCTTTTTTTTCAGTCAATAGATGTTACATTTAATATACAATTTAAATAGTTTTAAAATCTAGAATATATAAAAGGCACTTTAAAGTTGCACAGCTTAATAGTTTGATCATTATGGCTCAGTGTCAGCAAAGGAGGTAGACATTTCATGAGTACAATGGAATAAAAAGATTGGCTCATTAAGAAGAGTAGACAGCTCTGTCCCTCATACCTCTTCTGTTAGCTCACGGACAACGCAGCGCTGACTCTCCACCCCACTGTCCCCATTTTCTTTTCCATTCTTGTCTTTTTCCTCCGGGAAGACACTAGCAAAGACCTGATGAACGAGCTTGGTGGTGGTGGCTTTGGTTGGGGCTTTCCTCTTCTGCACTTTGATAAGGTGATTGATGTCTTGCCGCCTTGGAGCTAGTCTTTTTCCCAGGGTAAGACCACTCAAACGAATGATATATATTATACAGGGTACAAGGAGGAGAGACTCCTCATCATCATCTCGGGTTTCATCATAACTTTGCACTTGATCTATGATAAATTGGGAATGATAAAGGAGGGAATCTTCTGTGCACTGGCAAAAAGTCATCCCAGGAGGAGGAATTGTTGTTTCTATCCTCTCAATGAGGTCTTCATAAGTGGCATCAGTATTTGTCTGTAAAAATTCCACAACTATTTTACTCAGGTATATCTTCTCATGCATCAATGAAAATATGGAAGCGTATTCATCACTAGGTTCCATCAGAATATAGTCAGCAAAATCTGTTGAGAAGCAAATTATAGCTTTTTCTCTGTCATAAGGAGCAATCCACCACTGATGTATGGGACCAAGTTTTTTGGCTTTGATACCTCCCTCTGGACTTGAGTCGTGGTCATCTATTGGTTTTACCACACCACTGAAGAAAAGTTCTATATTCTTCTCAACTAGGCCTGTATCGAAGGGGCACAGATGGCCCTTTGTATCATAAACACTGAAGCATGTTATTCTATGTTGTGGTAAATAATTGTAGTTCTCAAAGCCATGTTCTCTCTCTTCAAAAAGGCGCAACCTTTTGTCAGCCAATATCTCTGCTTCTTCCAAAGCATCATTGGGGTCTCCTATGAAATGCATCAGTTCAGGGTCATCCAGACGCTGTAAGCACTGTGAACACCGTGAAGCCCTAGAAGTTTCTTCTTCAGATGAAGAGCTGGTTTCAGTAGACCATGCCTTCCGTTTAATGACTCTGCCATTCAAAAGAAGTCTTTTCTTGGCTCCAGTCTTCCTTTTCTTCCTGATATGTTCCCTAGAAGTTTCTTCCTCAGATGAAGAGCTGGTTTCAGTAGACCATGCCTTCCGTTTAATGAGTCTTTTCTTGGCTCCAGTCTTCCTTTTCTTCCTGGTATGTCCCCTAGAAGTTTCTTCCCTATCTATGCCCTTTCAACTTTTGTGATCCTTTTTCAAATTGTATCTGCAAATCTCCATTAAAGATCTACCAAATTCATGAGAGATCTTCTGGTTCTGATTAATATTTATACAATCATAGATTTAGAGCTGAAAGGGAACTTAGAAATCATCTATCCAACTTCCTAGATTTACAGGAGGAAATTGAGGCTCAAAGAAGCTAACTAGATGGCCTAAAATCACATAGATGAGTTGAGAGAATTAAAAATGTCCTGCGATGCCCAAGATATCTCACCTTTCCCCTTCACCACACTGCAGTGATGAGTAGAGCCCCAGTGCTGTTCGTCTGTTATTCTTGGTTCTTGCTGCTGATAACCCTACTTCCTTTTCTAGTCATAAATATCCTGGATGATATAGTTTGTATCTTATGCTACTTCTAGCTTACAAATCTTCTTTGGTAATATGCTTTAAGTTGCTCATATCCACTACATCATCTCTCTTGATCTTTAGACCTCCTACAATTTCAACCATGTCATTCTGTGATTTGTACTTAGTAGATCCTCCATAAGGACAGGAAGTCAGGAGTTAGGAAGGGTTGGAGGGAAAAGGGCAGACAGGGAGAGAAAGACAGAAGAAAAGGATAACTAAGGGCCTATGTAATAGTCACTATACTAATCACCTTATGAATATTATCTCCTCTAATCCTCACAACAACACAAAACAATTACAGGAGGTAGTTGCTATTATACCCATTTTACAGTTGGGAAAACTAAGGCAGACTGGATTTAAGTGACATACCCAGAGTCACACAGTTAGTGTCTGATGACAAATTTGAATTCAGGTTTTCCTAACTCCAGGCTGAGTGCTCTATCCACAGCACCACCTACCTAATAGCCTAAGATTTTGAGATAAGAAACTTCCTAAAGGCACAGAGAAAACAGATCACCATTTTAAATAATACACTGTTTACCAAATTTGTAATTTATGTAGTAATGTTTATTTGAAAAAATAACTACTGTATTACTAAACTGTCAGTTTATAAAATAGAAAGTTGTTTTATCTGGCTGTAGCAGCAAGCACCCCAGCATACCCAGGGTGGCTACCAACACAGGTTCTTAAATCTGCTCTTCTAAAGGAAAGCAATTCAAAATGGGTTAACAATCTTGCTTTGATCAATCAAACATATCATTTATCTAGTTCAGGGGAAAAAGTCAGCACCCCGAACTTCAGAGTATAGAGACAGGTTACAAGCAGAAGTTATAAGAAGACAGAGAAACATTTCAGCAGACAGGCTTCCAACTGTCTGACCATTACATCTATACCTAGTCAGTTACCAGAGAGGGAAGCACCAACATCTGGGTTTCCAAAGCTGGGGGGCTCTCAATGGCTACCCACAGTCTCATCTGGTCAAATCACACAACTCTTCTCAAAGTGAGCCCCAAAACAAAATCTCACATCAGGGTATAAAAGCTTCTCCTGGCTCAGAGAATGTTCTCAAGAGAACCCTCTTGACCCACTGCCCAATCACACAGCACCAAGGTGTGGGCATTCCTGAAAACCAAGCCTCCTGCCACAGGCTGGCTCCATGTGACCACATTCAGCCTATTAGGAGGTAGAGTATATTTTCAAATCAAGGAAGGTTCTCAGTCACTTAAGCCTATCAAAGGCCTACGGGCAGGGATGATCTTAAATTCCCATTCCTATAACACTGGCTTAGCCAAGCTACCAAACTAAGAGGCAAGGTAAGGTAAAGGATAGAGCCCTAGGTTTAGAACTGGAAAGACCCAAGTGTAAATCCTTATTGACACTTATCAGCTGAGTGATCCTGGACAAATAGTTTCACCTCCATGTGCCTCTGACAACTCCCTAGGATTCATCAACTATGTCATAGATGGATTGTAGTCTGCCTTGGTGGAAGGAGATACCAAAGTTCTCTAAGCCAATGAAATCTCAGATCCTTTAAGTGTTCACATATGAAAACTAAGAAATGCTGTATTTGAGAGGGTCACACATTTCACCTCATCCTCATTGTATGAATTGAGAAATATTGCTATCTAGGCCATATGCCATGGACTATGCCAGGAGCTTCTTTCCTGGCCTTTGTGGTCTAGTCCTCTAGCTGGAGGAAAACAACAAAGAAAAATGCTCAGTAGAATCTTCCTTTCATTCTTCTTGCCTTGCTCATGTTAAACAGCTAATGATACTGCATTTTGTTTTATTTTGGGTTGTTGTTTTTTCCTCAACCACCACAACAATGCTTCTAATGTTACCCATTCCTATAAAGCTTTCTACCAAATTATAGGATATGAGTTGGAAGAAGTCCTCAGATTCCATCAACCTCTCCCCACTCAAGAATCCCTGTGACAATATCTCTATGGTGGGAGCAGTATCCTAACTCCCAGACAGGCAGTCTTTTTTTTTTCCTTTTGATGGTATTGTTAAATAAATATATTTTTTAATGTGTAGAATTTATTATATACTTTTTAAATTTTTTTTTATTATCTAATATTCTATTTTTCCCTAATTATATGTAAAAACAATTTTTAACATTCTTTTAAATCTGAGTTCCAAATTCTGTCCCTCTCCTTTTCTCCTCCCCCTTCAATGAGAAGGCAGGCAATTTGATATGTTTTATGTGTACAGTCTTGCAAAATATATTTCTATATTAGTCATGTGAAAGAAAACACAGACCAAAAAAAAGGGGGGGAAGTATGCTTCAATCTGCATTCAGTTCTTTCTCTGGAAATGAATAGCATTTTTCACCATGAATCTTTCAGAATTGTCTTGGATCATTGTATTGCTTAAAATAGCTTAATCATTCACAATTGACCATCATACAGTGTTGCTGTTACATAAAATGTTATCCTGGTTCTGCTCATTTCTCTTTGTATCATTTCATATAAATCTTTTCCATGTTTTTCTGAGGGCATAATAATCATAATTTCTTCTACCACAATAGTATTCCATCACAAGCATATACCACACTTTGTTCAACCATTTTCCAATTGATGGGCATCCCCTCACTTTCCATTTCTTTACTACCACTAAAAGAGTGATTATAAATATTTGTGTACATATAGGTTCCTTTTTGTTTTTCTTCTCTTTGGGATACAAACCTAGTAGCAGTATATTGGGTCAAAGGGTTTTATAGCCCTTTGGGCAGAATTCCAAATTGCTTTACAAAATGGTTGAATCAGTTCACAACTCCACCAACAATGCATTAATGTCTCAATTTTTCCCACCATTTGTCATTTTCCTTTTCTGTCATATTAGCCAATCTGATAGATGTGGGGTAGTACTTCATAGTTATTTTAACTTGTATTTCTCTAATCAGTAGTGATTTAGAATATTTTTCATATGATTTTAGATAGTTTTGATTACTTAGTCTGAAAACTGCCTGTTCATACTCTTTGACCATTTATGAATTAGAGACTGATTTGTATTCTTATAAATTTAACAAAGTTCTCTATATAGCTGAGAAATGAGTTTTTATCAGAGAAACTTAGGGTAAAAATTTATAGTTATTATTATTATTATACTATATATTATTATTATTATTATGCAGTTATAAAGTATCAGAGAAACTTTATCAGAAAATATATCACAGTTATGATTACTAACTCTATTTCCCTCCAACCTATTTTCCCTGTTGATCCTACTCTCTCTCTCTCTCCTTTCACTTTGTCCATCCTCAGAAGTATTTTGCTTCTGACTACTGTCTTCCCCAGTCTACTCAGACTTCCAAGTTGTTTTGAGCTGCAAAATTGTTTCACCCTGTCCTTTTGTGGGTTCTGCCACTCCAGAATTTGTTTTGAGATGTTATTTAAAGTTGTTTAAAGGGGAAGCTGGGAGAGCTCAAACAAATTCTGCCATCTGGATGCTGCCTCCCACTCATTCTAGCTAATTTTTCCTTAAAAGGTATTGAAACTGTCCTTGCAATTTGAGTGGCTCAGGATTATTGATGTAGCTTCTGGTCACCTGGATTTAAAATAGCTAAGACTCCAGGGACTAGAGCCCAACCAGAATTTTCAGACCATAAACTAACAGCATGAAGAAGACTAGGGAATTTTACTCAACCTCATCCTGGATAAACATCCCTTCTTTTCTCTGGATCTCCTTTCCTAATTATGACTAAATAAACTTCCTTTTCTTAATTGTTAGATGGTTTGAGTATCTTATTCCATTCTGGTTTTGAATCAAAATTACCAGGGGACCAGCCCAACTCAGGCCTGCTCTATTTACAACTCCCAAAAGGTGGTCATTCAGTTTCTCCTTGAATACATGCAATGAAGGAGAAAAAAAAATTAATAGTAAGACCCAAGTACAAGTCTCAAAACCTTGAGAAAGCAGAAAGTGTTTCATTTTTGACTTTGGATCTCCAATCCATAGTACAGTGACTGGCACATGGTAAGCATTTAATAAACACATGTTATTGATTGATTAATGAATGGATAGATAGAATCCCAAAAGAAGTTTTTCACTTCTATTTAGGTGCTCAAACTATACTATATTGTCTTCTTTTTCAACCTGCAGCTGTGACTGTCCCAAAGGATGGAAAGGAGCATTTTGCACAGAGACAGTTTCTATCTGTGATCCTGAACATGAGCCACCACACCAATGTAGGCAGGGAGCAACCTGTGTTCCACTGCCCGAAAGATACACATGTCACTGCCCTCTAGGAAGGACTGGAGTTCACTGTGAGCAAGGTATGGTACAGGCTTCCTTCATTTTACTAGCCACACATTTATCTTCCTTTTTGCCTATTTCCTTTCTTTGAAAATTGAACTTTTAGTATTCTTTTACTACTATAAAAATTAAAGTTAGCAGAGCTTATGTTATCGTCTCTATAAGGTATGATCAAAACAAAGGTAATATTCCAGAGAATGTAGTAATGGAGACAGAACAAACCTTTGAATGAGGAAGACTTGAGATCTAGTGCTTCCTGTAACACATACTAGCTGTGTGACCCTGGATGAGTCAATTTACTTCTTGGTCTCACAACTCTCTAAGACAGTAAGTTAAAAATCAGTTGTTGATCTTCATTGGTGAAAAAAGTTTTAAGGTTGTGAGTTCTTCATACTGGTAAAATCACGGATGTAGACACATACATACACCAGCATACACATTTCTATGTAAATACACATGTGTTTGTAAAGTACCATGCCCTTAGTTTTCTGCCATCTTTAAGGAGCAGCTATTTCATTCTGAAAAAGATAGGGAAAATACTTTTTGAAAACATAAAGAAAAATAGCTAAATCAACTAATAAAGGATGCCTCTTTGTTGAGGGTCATCATAAAATGATGAGGTATAGGGTTAGGGGGGCTCGAAACCCCAAAATACCAACACGCCAGATCCTGCCAAATGAATTTGACTCGTCTTCTCTCAGCCAAAGAAAAGCAGTTTATTAAAAGCTGGCTATATCGGGTAGACAATTAAGGAGCCTCAGTGTCTGTGATGCTTGCATTGGGCAAGTAGACCAAAATCATCTGACACAGAGCAAGTCTCTGCTAGAATTCTATGGTGCTCTCACACCACATGGAGACAAGATGGAGTCTTATATACAGAAAGGTTGTGGGAGGAATCTAGGGGTGGTCTAGAGGAGGAGTTTGGGGAGGGTCTTCAGGAGGAGTTAATGAGGTCAAACTCCAGTAAATGAGTGATTAAGGGTGGGAAGTTGCTGGACAAAGGAGGGCTAAAGATTTGGGCAGATCCACAATGAGAGGCCTATGGCCTCAGGCAAATGCCTCATCAAATGGGAAGATTCAATCAGAATTCTAGGGGGTTACCAGAGCCTGTACCTCATCATCTTTTCGAAAAACAGTTTGTTGTCTGGAAATGATGGGAAAAAACTTTGGTTTAATAAAAACTACTAAAACTTCTATGTAAAAAATAATATTCACATTGGATTTGAATAGCTTGAAAAAAATAAACTGTGGTTATAAATAAATGCTTAAGACATCTTATAAAGGATATAGAGACATCTGCCTTATTTGCATGTGAACAGTTTTGTTTAAAAGAGCACATCTGTCTATTCATGGCCAAATAGACTCTGCCAAAATTGAAGAGAAGTTTTTCACCCTTAGGCTTGTTTCTTGTTCCAGTTTTCCCTGCCCAGGTATCAAGTAGGCCTGTTCTCTCAGTGTCAATCATTTAGAATTAAAGAATGTAAAAATTGGAGGAGACATTGGAAATAATCTAATCCAAACTTCTCCATTAATAAATGAAGAAACTGAGACTCAGAAAGATTAAAATGGCCACTTCAAGGCTATATAGCTAACTAGTGACAAAAGCAGCACTAAAACCTGGGCCCCCAGATTTCCAGGAAGATACTCTGTCTTTGCACCATATTGCTGACTGGAGACAGAAAAGGTAAACAGCTACTCAGAGCATAATTCAAACATTTTATCAATATTATGTTCATAAATGCACAGTTTTAATACCAAGAAACACCTAAGGACATTTACATTGCCAAAGACAAGCTAACTGAATGTAGTGGAAGGACCATTGGATTGAAGTGAAAGGACCTGAGTTCAAATCCAAGCTCTATTTCTCCTACAGTCTGTGTTGTTTAAAGTAAATGATTTTTGTTTTCTATAATGAGGTTAGACTAAATGATATCTAGTCCTTTCTAGTCTTATTTATCTATCTTTCTAAGTCTCATGTGTTAAAGTGAAAACCCCAAAGTTTTAGGGGGCCAGTCTTCAGACCCTGCTTTGGACAGACTCCTAGCTCTATTGCTTATTGTCTGAAAGTTTACAAAGCTTGCTTTTTTGTTTTTTAAAGTTGCTTTCATGAATTGCACATTGCATCTGCACATCATCTCTGATTTGAGGATGCAAAGGGAAAATTGGCATTATTCATTTTTTTCAACCAGTTGTAGTCACACTGACTGGTTATTGAACCTCATATGGGAAGGATAAGTTGGGCAATGGAAAAAACACTGAAAATCTTTTAAAACCAGCTATCCTAGAAGCTCAGAGTACTGATAGTAGTAAGTAGTGAACAGTTTTCTGGAATGGCTTTTGTCAGAAGTAAGATCTGCAGGCTAATTTGTCGTCTACCAAGGTTTTGGTTCATAGGAATTCATTCAAGAAGTCAGGAATAATCAGTACGCCTGACTAAAGAAGGATCCTTATTGCTGGTACATAGGGCTTATGGATCATGTTTCTTTGCTTCCTGGTCTATTACTGCTACACCTGGAAAGCTTTTCTTGGTATTTCAAAGCTAAATAGTATAGTAGAGAGAGTACTGGGCCTAGAATCAGGAAGACCTCAGTTCAAATACTGCCTCAGACAGGGATTATCTGTGTGGCCCTGAGCAAGTCACCTAATCCCTGCTTGCCTCAATTTCCTCATCTATAAAATAGGGATAATAATAGCTCCTATCTTCCTGTGTTTTTGTAAAGTTTTAATGAGATATTATTGTAAAGTGCTTAGCTCAGTATCTGGCACATCATAAGCACTATATAATGTTAGCCATTATTATTCTTAATTATTTTTCATTCATTTTAGACTTGAAGCCTCTTTGATCTTCCTAAATTAAAGAGTAAATACAGCTTGATGAAAAGAGAGAAAAGTATTTCATTAAGTAATTTTCTTTTTTTAATCTTTAAATTTCTTTTTTATTGTGAATTTACTCAATACATTCAAACATTTCAAGATATATAAAGTAAAGCAAAGGAATTGTTTTAGAAACTGAACTTATATAGCTTGTTTTTAAATATACACCTACATATATATATATGTACATATATATATACACATAAAAACAAAATCACTATATCCTTTTCTATACTTTTTTCTTTTTGTGTACTACTAAAAATTTTTTTTCCACTTATATATTACTACTCACTAACCCAGAAAGCCAAAGAGAATTCCTCCACCTCCTCCAACCATGTAACAAATATATGTGGTCAAACAAAACAAATTAACACATTGGCCATATCTGAGAAATTTCAGCCTTCCACAGAGTTTGTTCTAAAAAGCTGAAGTAGTGCACAGAGTAACACAGTAGCTTTGAGAGAGAGAGACCCCTGTAGTGGGTAGAGACAAACAAAGTGTGTCCATGTTTTAATTTCTCTCGAGCTGGTGACATGCATTACATGGGAGTCACAATCCAGAACTGGCTCAATCTGGGAGTTGGGGTGCCCAGTTTATATACCTTTACAACAGGGGCTGATAGCACCTTACTTCCCAACAGAGGAAATACCTTGTCTATCAGACTACCCCTCAACCATACCAGACCATTCCCAACCTTGGGCTATCTAGGTAGAATAATGTCTCCACCCAAGCCTGAGCAGAACACAATAAAGCTTCCAAATCTTTGATAAAATCAATTCAGGTTTGGGTTTGAGGTCTGCCCAGAATAAGACTCGATGCAATTGAGATAGCTAGGCAGTGCAGTGAATAGAGCACTGGCCCTGGAGTCAGGAGGACCTGAGTTCAAATCCCTCCTCAGACACTTAACACAAAAAGTAGCCGTGTGACCTTGGGCAAATCACTTAACCCCAATTGCCCTCCAAAAAGGAAAAAAAAAGACTCAATGCAATTTCATGTCCTTGTAGAGAACTGTAGAGAAGAAGGTTTGGGGGATGGAACTCTGAGTCTCCAAGATACTGATTCTAAGAAAAATCAGGGGTAATCCCCTTTTAAGTACAGGGACTATATAGATTAAAAGATGCAAAGGGAAAGGGTAAGCAGTGAATAAAATTGTCCGTTTAAGGCTCAGAAGTCTCATCTCATACAACTGTCTGATATTCGGGACATCATTTCATAAAATTTTCTAGCTGGAGTGTGGCTTAAGCAGTCTCTAGCAGACCATCTTTTTCTTTAAAGACTCCTTGTAGAGTTCTTCTTTCTGTTAAAATCGACAAAACTGATCTTAGCACAATTTTCAGTTACCCTGCCAATAACCAGGTCAAATAATGAAAGTTAACTCAACCCTTATGTCTCTATTATTATAAAATCAAAATTGGAACCTTGGCCGATGGTCATGTTTAAGAAACTCAAATAAAAAATTAGAACTCTTTTTTCATACTTTGCTTTTTCCTTGGCATTATTCATTCCCCCACCAGGAAGATACGATTCTACTAAAGAATTAATAACAGAAAAGTTGCCAGATTAACAAAAGGTTCAGGGATGGTATACATAAATACATTGAGCAATCAGTTTGAAAATGGTGCATATGAAGTAAGTTATTTATAATAAAACGTCTCTAACTTTCAGCCATGTTCAATACATAACCCCTAATTAAAGTGGATGCTTCTTTTGCAGCATTTACAGGACAGAACACAAGTAATTCTTTTAAAACTAACTAATTGTACTAAATAACACAATCATATTCTGGTTTTACAAGTCTTTGATCTAATTATCCTTAAATCATTATGAGGAATTAAAGGACCCTAACTTATAAAGGAATATATACTAGTAACAGATGTTGCCTAATAATTAGTTGTTTGGGCTAAAATTCTAGGCCAAATAGCTCGAACTTATACTTGCATCTTAGTATAGTAGCCTCAGCTGTTCTGGTATCAACCCATTATTTAATAGATTTAATATTGCTTTTACAAAACTTTTTGATTATAGAAAATTGCCATAAAAGAATAGGGACATAACTATAGTAAGGGAATAATGTTTCTCTAACTTCATGTTAATTCCAGGCAGAAGTTATGTAGATGGCCAACTATATTGAGCCAGGCTTAAGGTCTGGCAAGTGTCATGCTGGGGAAATTGAGTCAGGAGAATTATGCCTCAGCCCATGCAGAATAGTCGTTCTCCAAGTACACCCTCTGCACCCGCATCGTGGATCATTGGCTCTGTAGTATTTCTTGATGATCATACCTGGAGTCAGACTCAGAATAACAGTCACTTAACAGTCTCATAAGGTCTTGAATAGCAAGTTCCAATAATCAGAATTTCAGGTATACAACAGTCATCACAGAAAAATACTACTGCTCTCAGAATCACTTAAACAATGGGAACGTCTTTAAGGTGAGTCTTAAATAGTTTGCACACACATTCTTATACAAGTACTAGTTCCTGATTAAATAACAAACATAAGTAAAATCAAATTTCCCATTAAGATAGCACAAGATAGTTCATAAGTTACTACTCTAATAGATTTGCATCTCTGTTTCTCAAGCTTGTTTACCCTTGTCTAACCATACTCAATCTGAAAAAATGAGATACTTCAGGAATTGAATCGTATACATACGGTAAGTTCAAACACTAATTTAACTCTTGCTAGACCATGGAATGAATTCAGAGCTAAACAGCAAGTTCTTTCCCACTTAACAACTCAGAGTAATTTTGATGCTTTAATATTCATCACTAACTTTAGATCTCTGAAGCTGCTTCCATTGAACTGCTGACTCTGACTCTGTTTCTCTGTAAGCACCCATTTACTCAGTAAGAATTCTACAACACAAAACTCTAGAACAGGGTTGATAAGAATTACAAAGGAGAGTAAACAAGGTCTTTTCTTTGCATAATTACCAAGTTTCCTTTCACAAAAATACTTTGGTAAATACTTGATTTAAACAACTCCAAATAGCTTAGTTAGTCTTAATTTTCATAAGTAATAGTCAAATAATTTTAACTGAAACTTACCTTTTAAATATAGACAAACCTCAGAAGTTTGTGAGTTCTTAAATTACAGTACTTAAGAATATTAAAACACATAGTCAGATAGAATGACCTGACAGTTTCCTAAATGCATTCATTTTTTTCTCTGACACCACAATTTTTAATCAAACATCTAGATTATAAGATCAATTGCTTTTCAAACAACATAGGTGATACAATTGTTTACCAAATTACACTATATAATAAAATTTAGCAATATAACAATACCATAAACAATTATCAAGTATTTAATACTTGAAGCAAAATCACTTAATTACCAATAAAGTAACCTTAATTTGGTTTATTATGTTTCTAAATTGCTTTACAGAGAAAATCATTCATCTCATCACCATTGGTATACTGATCACATCTAAAAACTCATCAAGTTACCAAGAATGAAACATTTAACATTTAATTAAAACAGTTAATATTCAGATAGCATTTGTCCTATGCCAGTCATGTGATCCTTACAACATCCCAGAGAAGTAGGTTCCATTACTATTACCTTACAGAACAGTAAAATGAGGCAAATAGAACAAAGTTCTTATAACAAAGTTAAAGTTAAAGTAACTTGTAACAAAGTTAAATAACAATATCTTTTCTCTGCTGGGTTACCTGGGTTAAAACCCCAAGACTCTTGAGTTGTATTGTCATTTTTAGCCCAGGCAAAAAGAGACCTAAGGAATTTGATTTAATGCTGACAGGGTGTGGATAGTTTCCCCAGGCAGAAAACTCCAGAGCTTCCAGAATTAATATTAATTGAACAGTACAAGGAAATATTTTAAGATTTCATAATAATCTCAAATCACAGTAACCAATATCTTTACCACAGACAATATTTATTTAATGTTAGATTTAATAAGGCCTTTCTACAGATTTATCCTGAATGGCAGGACATAATTTCTTCTAACCCTCTATAACTTTATTGGTTTTCAAATCAAGCTGCAAAATTTTCATTTTCAATATTTCTACATAAAACAAAATCAAACCTCTTTACAACCTTTCAACATGCATTCAACAACATTCAACTATTGTCTGAAGCAGGCACAAGGGCACCCAGAACTATCCAAAACTGGGGGGCTTGGGGGGAGCCTTTTGAGTATATGGGCTTACTGCTGCCTACCCCCATCAGTCCCCAAACTGTTTTTTTTTCCACCTTCTATATTTTCACTCAAGCCTTTATTTTCTCTTGCCTAATCTTTCAAACCCATTACTCAGACTGCACCATATCCCAGACTGCACATACAATTGTCAGACATGCAGTGGTTTGTGTTCCTGTTGAAACACCAGAGTGGGATTCTGGCTACTTCAAACCTTGTTAACAGATTACAAAAGGCTTGACTGCCTAATTATATAGTTTTCCAAATTAAAAATCATAGGGGCAGCCAGGTAGCACAGCGAGTAAGAGCACCAGCTCCAGTGTCGGGATGACCTGGAGATCGAATCCCGGGCTCAGACCCACCCACCCAGAAACACCTGGCCGTGTAACCTTGAGCAAGTTACTTAACCCCAATTGCTTTAAAAAAAAAATTAAAAATCATACTCCAATTTTGTCCACATTGCCCTGATATCAAATACATTGGTTGGAGGGGTGCAAAGACAGTTCTTTAGATTTAATTAAAATATAATCTACAAACTTTAGCTTTAAAATCTAATTAAACCTGAATTCAAACTCTTAGCTTTTACTCTCTCAGCCCTTGCTGTCTTAGGCTGTTGGGTCTAGATTCTTATCAGTCTAAAGCTGCTGCTAGCTGATTCCACTTAACAACTAACTTCTGGGAGAGTCTTATCCTGTTTTTTCAATTCCATTACTTGTTATCTAATTTTATTCTTGTAACCTCAACTTGGCCAGTGTTTGGGCCCCCTCCCCCCAAAAAAGTCTTAATCTTGCACTGAAAGCCTGAAGCGGGTTTTCTTTCCCAATGTTGTCTCTAATTATAGACCCTAGAAGTTTTTCTAGCTGCATTTTAAAACTTTCAGTATGAACATGAAACATGACAACCACAGAGACACAGACAGTGACAAGACAGAGGTGCCCAGTTTATATATCATTACAACAGGGGTTAGTATCACCTCACCTCCCAACAGAGGAAATACTTCTATCAGATCACCCCACAACTGCACTAGACCATTCCCAACTTTGGGCTATTTAGGCAGAATAATGCCACCCAAGCCTGAGCTGAGCACAATGGAATTTCCATACTTTTGATAAAATCAATTTAGGCTTGAGTTTGGGGTCTGACCAGAATAAGACTCAATGCAATCTCATTATCAGTAGTGTCCCTCATGAAGGACTTTAGAGAAGGGGGCTGGGAGGGTGGAGCTCTGAGTCTCTGAGATACTAATTCTAAGAAAAATCATTTTTCACAGAACTTAATTCAGATTATTTTCCAAATGTCAGTCTAAGACTTTGTAAGAATAAGAATAAGATGCAAAATAAACCCCTAGGGAGATGAGAGAGAACAAAGAGATTAGATACTGTATAAAAATAAAAATTAAAAAACCCAACCCTTGGGATTTTAAATTGTAAATGTATGGCAGAGCCTATTCTTCTCAAAAGAAAGAGAAAGGACTACAAAAAAAGGACTTTAGCAGAAACTAGAAACTGGAAGTAGAGAAAACTCCACAACCACGTGTTTCTGGTGGCAGAAACCCATTAGTGTTAGTGTTTAAGTTCAGAATTTTTAGAAAATAAAAAAAACCTTTGTCCTGTTTCCATATGGGAAGAGCGGACCTCACCATACTCTTTTAGTTTAAATCTTCATAGTTTTTGTTTGGTTTGGTTTTTTTATACCTTTTTGGGAAAAAGGCAGCCAGCAGTCATGAACAAGCAAAAATCTTTCTTGGTAGGGTGAAATCTTTGCAGCTTTTTTCTTTAAGGAGTGGCCTTTTTCCCTCAGAGCCCTAGCTAGACAGGCTTTCATCCTCAGCAGGAGATTTTTTTGCTCTAGAAATTAAGATGAGCATAGGCATTACTAATTAATGCTTTCAGGCTTAATCTTCCCTTTAAAATAAATTCCTGGCCCAGGATTTGAGTATCTCTGTCAAAAATCTCACTCAGTTTAGATTGAGTATTCTGTGTGCTTCCCTGTTTGTTCCCACTGTTAGATTGTACCTAATCAGCCTTTGCTCTAGCAGCTACCCTCCAGACAAACTGCTAAGGTGTCCAAGGTTCAAGGACCTCAGCCCTAGGTTTCTGAATTCCTAAACCTCTTCCACTTTCCCATACAAATGAAAGGGTGAGGATTGGGGACAGAAACAAAGTCATGGGGGGGGGGGGAGTAGGGAAGATTGTTATCTCCTTTGCCTAGTTATATTCTTGACATGTGTGTGTGCATGTATGTATGTGTGTGTGCACATGTGTGCGCATGCAAAAATGAAAGTCTTATTTGAAGTTAAAGCCTAATGCTTGCTTTAAGATTTTAGTTTCTTTACAATAATGCTAGGCTTGGAGTCATGAAAGACCTGAATTGGTAGCCCACCTCTCACATCTTCTAGCTGAGTGACTATGAATAATCATTCAACCTTTCCAAGGCCATTTTCCTCATCTGTAAATAGTAATAATGGATAATAATATCCATAATTTTTACCTCATGTAATGTAATGCCAAGCAAAGGCAACTTCCCAAGGTTCAAAATACCAGCATAGGTGCTCTCCATTTTATTCAGTGACAAATTAAGAACAGAGAAGATCAAAATATGACAATCATTCAAAATACAGCATTTACTAAGTGTGATTAAATAATCTCCAAGTACTACCCCACCCCAGGACCTTACATTCATTCAATCAATTACAAAGTCCCTGTTTTAAATACTACTCCACCCCCAGGCTGTACCTTCATTTAGTCCATCACAAAGCCCCTCTTCTCAAATGGAGATTAGTTTCCAAATCATAAGTAAAGTATATTCATTTGTTCAATCATAGAACACAAAAAGGTCAAAAGTTCCCCACCCCTGGATCACAATTGAATCTACCCCAGAGTTACAACAAGTTTAAGCACAGCACTTAAGTACCCAAATGGAGGTCTTTTCTTCATCTTGACACAGGCAAGTTCTCAGCAATCTTTGTTCCTGGGGAGACAAAGCTTAGCAAGGCCACAAGATACATTGCCAGTCTCTTCATTAATTCATCCTCTGTCTTCAGAACAGTCCTAGGACCCCTGAAAACATTAGCAAAACCCTCTCCCAGGATTTCTGTAAACATACAACAAGAAAATCCTTCTTCAGGGCTTCTGAACCAACAGCAAGGTTCTAAGACTTCTGCAACAACAGCACTGTCCTTCACCAGTGGACAAATCTGGCAAAACAACATCAAAACAGACAGACAAAGTACCAGCATAACAGCCATGTCTCCTCAGTCCTTGGCAGCTCTGGGTGGCAAGTCTCAAAAGTCCTGGGCAATTCAAAGTGGCCCTCAGCAATCCTCTCAGTCTCTCTCTGCCTCCAAAGGTGCTGCTTCCAAAAATTCTTCTGCCTCTCTCTTGTGTCTCTCCAAATCTATGTCACCAGCTCCTCCCAGTTCAGCCCTCTCTTTTCACGTCAACAAGTCCATCCCATAAGTGGGATTAACAAGCTCTGGGTTTTAACACAATCAAACCAAAAACCAAGCCAATACAGGGGAATCTTTAAATGCCATTACTATTACACCTCAGTAGGTCATTGTGAAGGGAAAATGTGATAATACATATCAAATGAGTGCTCTGCAAACCTTAAAGCTCTGGGTCAGCTGTTACTATTTTAAGTGATTATAAGCATTAAACATCCACAAACTAATTGAACTTAAAACTGATGAGGGACAGGATCCCAATAGGTTCAGCAGGAATTACGATCTTATCTAAGACCAGAAAACCTGCAATAGCAGTCTGGAAAGAATTCAAGGTCTCAGGCTTAATTGGAGTGACAGTTGTAGAAGTTTATTGTTACACTTCTATGAGAATCGGGCAAGAGTCCTTTAGGGGACCTGCAAGTGAGAGGGGTACATGCTTTTACCTTTAAAGGGTAGGGCTGCCATTGTCAGGGCTGACCAGACAGGAGGGGCCTCAGTGCATAGAGGAAGGTCAGAGCTGACCAAGAGGAGCATGTGAATAGATAGTTTAGATAAGATTTGGGCCAGGTCAAAGAGACAAATGTCAAGGATAAAGGAGGGTGTGGGCCAGGCCCAGAAGAAATGAAGAGATTAAGTAAGAACATAGGGGTCACAGGGTGTTGCCTAGGTGGAGTGTGGGATAGGGGGAAGGGGCAGAGCTCAAGGGTGGGAAAGGACAAATTGTAGTTACAACTTCACAGACTGGTTTTACAAGTTGGTTTGACCGAGACCCCAGATACCCCATCAAAACTACCTTTGAATAAAATTTATTTTAACATATAAAACGCTTATAGCAACTTTTTGGTTTCTCAGTTTCCTTCAACTTCTTATGTTTTTTGTGTAACTCCTTAAACATTTTCTTTTACATAATCATAGTATGTTTTTGGTCCTTTTTTCTTATAAACTCAACAAACATGAACTTTTCTTTCTTTTCTTTTTTTTTCTTTTTGAAGGGCAATTGGGGTTAAGTGACTTGCCCAAAGTTACATGGCTAGTAAGTGTGTCAAGTGTCTGAGCTAAGATTTGAACTCAGGTTCTCCTGACTCCAGGGCCGGTATTCTATTCACTGTACCACCTAGCTACCCCTCAAACATGAACTTTTCAATATACAAATAAGAATAGAAAAGAATAAACTTTAACAATATACCCTTTATGTCTATGTCTGTTTCTGAACTTCCTTCCATCTTCTATACTTCTTCAGTGTTGGTGCTTTTCTTTCACTTGTCCCCCTTGTGTGCACCCTAAAAACTGTGTGCAACAGAAATCCTTACCCAAATAATACTCAGAGGTTTCTCAAGGTAGGAAGCACAAAAGAATGGTTTATTTACAATCTCGAGAAAGGGCCACCCTCCTGACAAATGGTCAGGGAGGAAAAGCAATTTACAAAAGAAAATAGTGAAGTTATAAAGCCCTAATGTGGAATTCTCCCCCACTTCCCTCCTGACCCTTTTCTTCCATTGGCTGGAAGTTAGGTGTACAATCTAAGCACAGTAATCTACCTCACATACCAGAAGAAGGAAACAGTAGATCACCCAATGCATGTTTGAGAAAGCACTTCTGTCCTTATTTGGCATATCTTGTGTTGAGGTGGCACTGGGGAGGTCTCCATTGCTCTAAGTCCCAGATTCCTGCAAGGTCAGATGACTTCTAACCTTAGGCCTAGTGGATGCTAAAGCCACTCTAGATTTTTCAGAATGGGGAAACTTCACTGCAAATTACCCATCACACCCTTTTCTGCCCCCTCTCTATAATACTACTTAACAATCAACCTTCCAATAGAAGCCCTCCTTTTTCCATTGTTTTAATTAATCTGTCCCTCTCATTACACTGAATAAAGATATATGCTGTACTCTGATCCTACTTTATTCATTACATGTTATTTCATAAATGTCTTTTGGAATTTCTTTATATGTTTCATACATATAGATATTAATTGCATTTATTATTCCTTCATATTAGTAATCAACAACTGATTGAAATATTCTTTGATTTTTGTACATTTAGATTCCATACTTTTACAATTATACTTCATACAGCTATGAATAGATAATTGACAATAAGCCCTTAGAGTGCTGCTTGAAAAATTTCTATCCAGGGGCGGCCAGGTAGCACAGCGAGTAAGAGCACCGGCTCCAGTGTCGGGATGACCTGGATCAAAATCCGGGCTCAGATACTCAGCACCACACCCAGAAATAACTGGCCATGTAACCTTGAGCAAGTTACTTAACCCCGATTGCTTTAAAAAAAAAAAAAAAGAAAAATGTCTATCCAATGGCATTATTATAGAATCAAAAAAGGCAGTTAGTTGCACATGGAGTACCAGACCTGAAGACAGAAAGACTTATCTTCCTGAGTTCAAATTTGGCCTCAGATATTTATTAGCTGTATGTCCCTGAGCAAATCACTTAACCCTGTTTGCCTCAGTTTCCTCATCTATAAAATGAGCTAGAGAAAGAAATGGCAAACCACTCCAGTATCTTTACTAAGAAAACCCCCTCTGGTCTTCCTGACTGTTAGACCAGCTTTCAAATCATTGTTCCAGGTTTCCTCTCATTGTGATCCTAGACTGAATTAATTCCTCTCATTGTGATCACATTGAGAACAAGCAGATTTATGCTCCTGTTGTACTCTACCTTGGGCCCATCAAATTGGGAGTGTTACATTCAGTTCTAGATCCCACATTCTAGAAAAACACTGACAATCTAGAGCTACAGTAGGAGACAACAAGAATGATGAAGAGACTCAAAACCATTTAAGGTTCAATTCAAAGGCTCTGATTATATTTCTCATAGTTAAGTGAAGACAAGGCAAAGTTTCTTACTTTTTTTGTCTGATCACCTCTGGCAATTTGATGAAGCTTATGGTCATCTTAGAATAATATTTTTAAATGCATATAAATTGGATAGTTGTATTATTTTCCTTTGTAATACTATTAAAATATTTTTTTAAAAGGTCACAGATTCCAGGTTGAGAACCCTGTCCTAAAAGAATGTAAATTCCATTCTTGGGAACTAGAGTTCTTAGATTTAGAAGTAAAGTCTTCAGGTCCCCTAATATAGCTTCTATTGGTCTCTCTTTGTCAAAGGCATACAATCTGTTATATAAAATATATAAAATACAATCTGTTGCTTAATCTCAACCAGGACAGAGCAGAGATTTCTAAAAATTCTTACATGACACTGTGCTACTTTGAAGGTTCCATGAATTCCTGTGAAAGCTCCATCTATGATGACAGATTATAACCTTTCCATGCCTCAGTTTATAGTTTCTATGACTTGCTATGGCCAGAAAAATCCATATCTTGGAAGCCAATTCTCCATCAACAAATTACTCTACACTGGTCTAAGCTGGTCTTTGAAGGACAAATTGAGTTTTGATTGAAGTTTTTCTAATTTGGGAATACCTACCAAAGCATGTAAACAGCTTGCACACATTAGATGTTTATTAAAAACGTTGAAATAAAATTGAATAAATAGCCATTGACAACCCAGGGTTCCTACATGCAATAAAGAGGAATCAGAAGTATTCTGTGGAAGATTAATATTATTATGGCTTATGCTTCAATAATTAAAGGATAGTATCAATAAGAGTTATGACTAATCACTGATTATTTGCATATAATGACAAGAATCACTAATTAATTATTAATATAAAACTTTGAGATTGTAAAGCACTCTGCATAGACTATCTTATTTGAGCTCTACAAAAACCGTGTGAACTATACACAGTTCTAACCACCTTCATATTAAAGATTAAAAAATAAAATAAAATTAAGACCTTGGGAAAAAAAAAACCTAAATGGGGTCATGAAGAGTTGGACACAATAAAAATGAAAAAACAACCATAATAGCATCAAAAGGTCTAATTGTTTTGGGAAACATCAAAAAATTAATAGATCATAGCTATTATGAAATTCTAGGGACTCATGATCTGATTACTTAAATATCATAATTAAATATTTACTTCATACATGTGGTGCCTTGAGTTAAAAAAACATGCACACTAGAAATGCCTTGCTATTTGGCTAAAAGTCAGTGACTTTTATATATATATATAATCATTTAGCAGCATTAAATTCAGACAATCTGTGAATATTAATAGGAAAAGTCAATGTAATGTGAAAGTACATTGATTTGAGTCAAAAGGGTATTTATCAATATTGTCAAAAATTATCAATAAAAGCACAAATTCTTTTCACTTGCTTAATACAACCTTTTATTTTTATGATCCTAGTAAAGACATTAGGTATTTATTAAATACCTAGTATATATGTACACAACTTATAGGCCTACAAAGAAACCATATTTAATTAACAAATTATGATTCTGTAACAAAAATTAAGAATAACTAATAATGTGAGGAATAGCACCATTAAAAACAAAATAATGGTAATGTTATAATGTTTATTTATCAGAATCCTAGAATTGTTTTATATTGGAAGGCACTTTTGAGATTACCTGGGCCAGTCAATCCTTTTTATTGATCAAATAATGGAAACCCCAGAGAAACTAAGTGAATTGTCCAAGGGCACACAGATGATCGGACCAAGTTTAGAATCTGATAGCTAAGCCAGAGCTTTCTCCACTTTACTATATTTTCTGTCCAGAATTTAGGAATTTAGGCGATTTTTTATTTGTTTGGTTTGTTGAGGGTTTTTTTTGGGGGAGAGTGGGGGGTGAGAGGAGACTGGTCCTGTCATTTCATTGATATAGGGAATTCCTGTCAGTAATTCTTACTAATGCCGGTCAGAGCATGCTATGTAACTTGTTACCTTAGAGAGTTGCCATAAATTGCCTTAATTAACTAAGAGGATAAGTGACTTACCCAACCAATGTGTATCACAGGCCAGATTTGCACCTAGGACTTTCTGACTCTTAGGTCAGCTCTGATACACTGTATTACAGCTGCCCCTGTTTAAAGCAGTTATAATTTAAGATTAAACTATTTTTAAAAGGCAGCTATATGGACTAATTAAGCTATTCCAAGACCAGCAAAATTGGTGGCTGAAAATGCTCTCAGGTAAATGCTTTTCAAATATTCAATATTGAAAATGAGTGAAAGATAAATATATTTAAAAAGAGAATAACATAACTTGATTAAGCCCTTACCTTTTAACCAAAACTTTAAGTTTCTTAAAATATTAATTCAGTACTGATAATAAGAGGTGTGAAAAACTTGCCACTATTCAGAAGTGAGAAGGCAGAAGAAATGTCTGACTGGAATAATTTGTTAACATCTTGCAACTACCCAGATCTATTTTTAAATTTCTCCATGACAGGCATGGCAAAAGGGTGGCTGAAGGAACAGCAAGTTGTCTAAATTAAATTGCTCTAAAGATCACAATCACAGTAATTAATTCCAAAGATCTCTGCTCTGTCTTAGGGATGAAGACATAGCCTCCACATTGTCTGGATCTGGAACTATATTCTTTAAATACCAGGGGGTCATAAATTGCCTGGAAGAAAATTAAATAAGAGTAGAAAGGGTCTGTCTGGAAATATTCACATATTGGTTGGTTTTACAAGTATGAACCCTAGTTAAAGAAATAATGATGGAAAAACACACCTGGAATATTGAGTAATCCTGATTGACCATTAAAATATCTCACTAGTGAATAATTCTCATTCTCAGCCCTTGAATTTGGAAGGAGAAAAGACCTGATAGTGCTAGTATAATATTCAAAGAGTCCATGGTCAAGATAAATATACCCACATAGTTCTGGAGCACAAAATATAACAGACTCTCCATATAGAAGACAAAACTTAAACATTTATTCAGACACCAGAAAACCAAATCCCAAAACCAGTAAGCCAATTCCATCATAGTAACAAAGAAGTTAAAAAGCCACAATAGCACAGAGAGCCACAGCATCCTTTAGCCTTCCTAAAAACCAACACAAGACCAATATTTACTCACAAGCCTATCTGTCTCCCTCAGAAATGTGCTCTCCTCCCAACCATATAGCTGGTGCTGACTCCCAGCTTCCTGTAGGCTCTGTTCCACCCTTCAGCAAACTATTCTCACCATAGGCTCCATGAGATTACATTCAGCCTATTAGGGAGCAGAATATATTTTCAGAGCAGGTAAGGTCTTCAAATTACCTTAGGCTTATTAAGGGGCAGGGAAGATCTTCAAATTCCCAGTACCATTACAGGTTTTTATGTGAGGTTTTTATTATATGGCTACAATCTGTCATCTGATCTTTGTAACATCTCTTAAATATTTCCCCTTCTCTCCTCTGACCCTGCCACCACTCAGGTGGATGCCCTTATCACCTCAAATCTGTACTCTTGGAATAGACTGCTGGTGGGTCTGACTCAAATTTCTCCCCATTCCAATCAATCCTTTATTCAGCCACCAAAATGATTTTCTTTTTTTTTCCAAAAAATTTATTTTATTTTTTTATAGGTACAATATCTATTCTTTGTCTACTTTATTTTTTATTTTTTTTAAATTCAATTTTTAATTTATTAATTTGTTTGTTTCCTTTTAGTTTACAGGATTCAATTCCACAATTCCTTGAATTTCACATTTTGTCCCCCTCCTTCCCCTCTCCCCCATGGCGTCTTATAATCAAGTATAGGATCTGTAAATACTTTCACATTATACAATGGTCAGGTTATAAGGATGGATTGTACCAGCTGGAATGAAAAATGGTAAAGAGGACATAAAATCAAATAAGAGAATGAAAAAGATCAGGTATTTTGCTTCCACCTGGATATAAATTTAGTTCTTTCTAGTTCTTTCTCTGGATGCACGTTTTTCTCTCCATCATGCGTCTTTTGGGATTGACTTATATCCCTGCATTGTTGAGAAGAGTCCAGTCTATCAAAGTTAGTCATCACACATACGTTGTGTCTGTAATTGTGTACAAATTCCTCCTGGTTCTACTCTTCTCACTCAGCATCAGTTCTTTTAAGCCTCTCCAGGTAAATATGAAGACTGCCTGCTCCCCGTTTCTTATAGCGCAATAATATTCCATAACATGCATATACCACAACTTGTTCAGCCATTCCCCAATTGATGGACACCCCCTTAATTTCCAATTCTTTGCCACAACAAAAAGAGCTGCTATAAACATTTTTGTACATATGGGTCTTTCTCCCATTTCTATGATCTCTTTGGGTTATAACCCTAGGAGTGGTATTGCTGGATCAAAGGGTATGAAAGTATTTATAGCCCTTTGGGCATAGTTCCAGATTGCTTTCCAGAAAGGCTGGATCAGTTCACAACTCCACCAACAATGCATTAGTGTTCCAGTTTGCCCACGTCCTCTCCAGCATTTGTCATTTTCCTGTTTTGTCATCTTAGCCAATCTAACTGGTGAGATGTGGTACCTCAGAGTTGTTTTGATTTGCATTTCTCTAATCGATAGTGAATTAGAGCATTTCTTCATGTGCTTATAGATAGCTTAAAAAGATAGCTTATAGATAGCTTAAAAAATTTTGTTAGACTTAAACACCAGAACACAAATACAGAATAGAGAAAAGAAACAAAAGCATACCAAAAACTTAAATACTAGATCTTAAATATGAAATATAAAAGAAAAAAAGGATGTCTTGTGCATAGCAGAACATAAGACAGGATTCAAAATATATAACAATAAATTTTCATTTCAAGAAAGCCTGTGTGATAAATAATGCACTTTGTGTCAAGAACTGTCCATCTTTTCTTTGCTTCCTTGTAAGTTTTCTTTTGTTCTTTGTTGTATACTTTTTAAACTTTGTTCTTTTTTTCCCCATCCCTTCCCACCAGAAGGCTACAATTCAAGTTTGGATATGTTTCTCTATAGTTATAGATATATACATATACATGTACATATATACATACATACATATATAGACATATACTTTCCCAAACAAATTCTACTCCTAATCTTTGTTTTTATGTTTGCAAAGGGATTTTCTTAAAGCATGTCTGACCATGCCACCCTCTACTACCACCATTTCAGTAAACTCCAAACAGCTCCAATGGTTCCCTATCATCTCTACAATCAAATACAAAATGCTCTCTTTGGTATTTAAAGTCCTTCATAATAACCCAGTCACGTACTACCTTTCTAGTCTTCTTATACCTCACTCCCCAGCTCTTTGATCAAGTGACAGTGACTTCCTTACTGTTCCATGAACGAGACACCCCATTGCTTGGCTCCAGGCATTTTCTCTGGCTGTTCCCCATGCCTGGAAGACTTTCTCTCCTCTGTTTATACAGCTGACCTCCATGGCTTTCCTTAAGTTTCAACTAAAATCCCACCTTCTACAGGCAGTCTTTCCTAACCCTGCTCCCTTTAATTCTAATGCCTTTCCTCTATTATTTCCTCTTTACCATACATATATACATGTATGTGTGTTTGTGTGTATGTGTATATACACACATATATTTTATACACACATGTATATGTTTAGATAGATAGATAGATAGATAGATAGATAAAAGGGAGAGGAGAGAGTGTTTGTACAGTACAGAACGGGAAATATTTAAGAGATGTTACAAAGATCAGTACTGTACAGTACATTTTGTCTGCTTGTTGCCTCCCTCCTTAGATTGTGAGCTCCCTGAGGGCAATTTTTGCCCCTATTTGTATTCCAAGCACTTTTCACAGTACTTGGCCCATGGTAGGTATTTAATAAATATATATTGATTGGTCTATCCAAAGGCATAGTTACAAATCTGTAGTCAGTTACTGACAAACGTTTTTATTTTCTCTACATTTCACTTATTACATGTCAGGTACTGGAGAGACAAAAGCAAAAACAAGTCCCTGCCCTTAAAAGGAGCTCAGTCTAATGGGGTAGATAATATGTAAGTAATTCTATAAAACCAGGGTTGTAGGAGACAAGAGGACATGGATACAAGAGATTTTGTGAAAATAGAAAGGACAGGACTTGGCAACAGACTGAGTATGTGAGAGAAATATGAACGAGGAATCAAGGATGCCACTGAGGTTTCCAAGTGTGGGTACTTGGAAAGATGATGGTAACCTTTGCAGTAACAGAGAAGTTTCAAAGAGGAGAGTGTTTTAGAGGAAATGTGAGCTCCATTTTAGAAATATTGAATTTGAGATGTTGCCCAGTATGAGAGATCCAGTAGGTAGTTGGTGACATGAGACTGGGTTAGGAATTTTTGTCCCTGAGGCAAACAGCACAAAATATGCCTTAGACAAAAGTGTCTGGGACATTGGGGGTGGGGAAGGGGGTAAGAGGACTAGACAGAGACAGAAACTGGCGCATAAGCTCTAGGAAGCTCCTCATTGAAAGGATAGGGTAAGGGTGGTGTTCATCCCAACCATATGGCAGTTTTGTATTTTAACTGGCAGTTTTTGCCAACTAGATGTTAAGTCCCAATTGCTTCCATGATGAGGAAACAAATGCTGTGAGTATCCTAAATATGGTATCTTCTCATTTAAACAACTTGGAGCAAAGCCATAGTCACCATACTCTAGTTATAATTCTGCTCGAGGTTAACCTACTTCCATATCACAACTGCTTTTCCTATTAAGATTGAAAGATTGTCTGCATTTAACACTACGAGATAAATGACCACTGCACTTCCTTGACTTTCAGCTAAATGGCAAAGCATTTCCTAGTATGCATATTGGTTTGTTTTTGTTTTTTCAAATTGGGGCACAGCATATATTTAAACTTTGTTGTTTATCTTCAAGTCTTCCCATTAATATTCTGCAAGGTTCCGTAAAAATCTATTTTCCATCCAAATGAAGAATCCCTTGCTGCCAGTGGCATTAATATTAATATAATAATAATGTTAAAACACCAGGGCATAGAGATTTGGGCTTAGACCTGCTTCTGGCACTTCCTAACTGTATGACCCTGAGCAACGCACTTTAACCCCTCTGTATTTCAAGTAACAAATCATAGAAAAGGTGTAATGGAGGCAGACTAAATTAGGAAGTGAGGGCCTTTGGACATCCCAAGATTTCTGCCTACTACAAATATGGTCATCCAGAAGAAGAGGCATAATATTGAAGGGGGGTAGGACACAGACCTCAACAAGGGAGAAAGCTTGTTGCCATTGGGGTCCTCTAGCCTCAGCTTCCTTTACCCTAGTTAAGAGCCCTGATTGATGAAAGGAGTTTCCATGCTATAAGTTCTTGATACACATTTACTTAATAATGATAATAATAATAAGTGACAATTGTAAAACTCTTTGACAGTTTGCAAGTCATTTTGCATACATTATCTCCTTTGACTCTCACAACAAGCCCGTATGGTAGGGACTGTATCTATTATAAGCCCCATTTTATAGACAACAAAACGAAAGCTCAGAGTTTTTAAGTGACCATGGTCACATAACTAGTGTGAAAGGCAGAATTGGAAGAACTACATATACCACATTGCATCACACCATGAATGTGAATGAAATACGGTGATCTTTCCAGATTGCACCACTTCCTGGTAGAACCCAACTTTCTTACTAATTAATTATAGCTAGTAGGAAGAAGTGAATTTTCCCAGTTCTTTTGACAGTGAGCCTGGTTTTTTGGCAGGGTCATTGATGTGCTAATACTGGAGTAATGTAGCAGAGCAATGATGTATTAATAGTGAAGCTGCTAGAGCTCAGAAGATGGCAGTGCTGGAGTAACTATCATATCCTCCTCACTCAGAGCTTGGTTGTTCCCCCACTGTATCCAGCCGCTGCCCCAGCATACCAAGTATTTGGCACACTTGCTTCACAGAAACAATACAGAGACTGTAACCTGGATTCCTTCACCTATTTTCTGTCCCCACAGGAGCCCTTCTAGGGATGTGGCAAGTTGTCTAATAATAAACACTTGAAGACAGCGTAATGGAAAGAGTATTGGTCTTAGAGTCAGAGGACCTGGGACTGAATCCCTTCTATGATGCTGATGACTTGTATGATCTTAGTCAGGTCACTTAGCCTTTCTAGGTCTTGGTTTCCTCATCTGTTAGTTGGGAAATAAACCTGGAAAAGTATTTTGGGGCCATAGGTAGTCTTTGAAGATTTTTTAACAAACAGATGATATAATCAAATTCTAATATTTAGGATTATTCATTTAGCAAATGTAGAAGAAGAAAAAGGCATTGATCTTAAATAGTTATTTGGCTCAGATGAAAATATGATCTGAAACCAGGAGTAATTTAGGGTTTGGGTCAACTGACATGAAGAAGTCATTGTCTAGGGCTATTGTGGGCTACAACAATGGTATTCGGTGAGTTGATTATTTAAGTATAAAGCTGACTAGGGCTTTGTCTTTTTTTTTCATAGCTAAGGTTTGGGGGGTTTTTTTGTTTGTTTTCATGGAGAATGAGTCAAAGAATAAATTGCAGAATAAGCAAAAAAAAGATTTATTTGACAGCAGTATGGAAGATTGGGAGATAAACTGCATAAGGAAGACAACAGGAAAACCAATTAAATGACTCTTGTAGTAATTTATATGAAGTAAAATAATAAAGCCCTAAACAAGGGTGAAAGCAGTGGGGATTGAAAGGAAGGCATGTATATGGAAAAGATTGGTGAAGGAGGAATCAGAGGACTTGTTGGATGAGGGGAAAGATGTTATCAGTATAGTTTTAAGAACAACTTTGAGTGGATAAGTCATTTTGACTATTACAAATACCCAAATTGACTAAAAGGACATATTAAGGAAGAGGCTATATCTGCAGCCAAAGAAAGAACTGATAAATAGGAGTATATACAAAATGGTTTCACACACACACACACATATATATGTATGTATATGTATATTTGTGTCTAATTATAGCCATTTCTAGGTCAGGGGGTAAGAGGAAGAAAAAAAGGGGGGAAAGTCATATGATAACTTTATTATAATTTAAAAGGAATAGCAAGTTATCCATAATAGGTTTGCAGTTTTGCGTACAATCATCTTTTTTTCTTCTATCCTACTATGTTATGGGAATACTTGTTTCATTTGTCAAATTCAGAATAAAATAATTATTTTTAAAAAGATAACTCCCCCCCCCAAAAAAACAAACAGGTTGGCTAGGTGGCACAGTAAATAAGAGCACCAGGCCTGGAGTCAGGAGGACCTGAGTTCAAATCCAGCCTCAGACACTTGACACACTTACTAGCCATATGACCTTGGGCAAGTCACTTAACCCCAATTGCCCTCCAAAAAGCAAAAACAAACCAAAAAAAGATATCTCTGAGGTTTCAAGTCTTTGGTACAATTTACTCTAGCTTTTCACAGACCTTAGCTAGCATAGAAATAGCCATAAAGCCTTCTATAAATTTTAGCTGACGATGGTAAAGAATTGTGATCATTGTGTTTAAAATGTCCAATAGGCAGCTGGTGTTGAGGGAGCTCAGGAGATAAGTGGAAAAATAGATCTAGGAATCATCTACACAGAGATAATTAAACCCATTGGAGATGATGAGCTCACCAAGAGAAGAACATATGTAGAATAAGGACTTGCACAACACTCACATTTAAGGGCACAGTATGGAATGGAAGCAAAGAAAATTGAGAAGAAACTGGCAGAGCAGTGAAACAAGAAAAAGTGTTGTCACAAAACCCAGAAATAAGAGAATATCAGAAATGAATGGCCAACAGCATCATAAGCTAAAGAAAAGGCCATCAAATTAGACAATTGAGAGATCACTGAGAGGCGGCCAGGTAGCCCAGTGAGTAAGAGCACCGGCCCCAGAGTCAGGATGACCTGGGATCGAATCTGGGCTCTGATACTTAGCACCACACCCAGAAATAACTGGCCGTGTAACCTTGAGCAAGTTACTTAACCCCAATTGCTTAAAAAAAAGAGATCACTGATAACTTTAGAGAGAATAGTTTCATTTTAATGATGAATTCAGAAGGACATGTGATACAGAATTTTGAAGAACAAGAGGTGAAAATCAGTAAAGACAACTCTTCTAGGAATTTGGCTAAAAAAGAGAAGACAGGTATAGGATGATAGGATCAAGTGAATGTTTTTCAAGGATTAGGGTAACCTGGGCATGTTTACAGGCAATAAGAATGAACCAGGGAGAAACTGAAGATTACAGAGGGAGACATGGCATGTGGTGCAGACTGCCAAATAGGATGGAAGGAGGTGGAATAAAGACCACATATAGAGAACATGTAGAGGCCTTAGTAAGAACAAGAGTTACCTCTTCAGTGGAGATTGGAATAGAGGAGAAGAGAATGAGTTATGATTTTGTAGCAGCAAGCACCCAGGCGTCCTCAGGGTTTGCTGCTACCACAGGTTCTTGGATCTGCTTTGATAAAGGAAAGCAACTCAAAATGGGTTAACAAGCTTACTTTAATCAGTCAGACATATATCGTTTACCTTGTTCAGGGGAAAAAGGTCAGCACCCCAAACTTCAAGAAGTATACAGGCAGAATTATCAAGACAGAAACAGATCAAGTAGACAGCTTTCCAAACCGTCCGGCCATTACATCCATACCCAGTCAACATCTGGGTTTCCACATCTGGGTTTTTCAAAGCCGGGGGACTCTCAACAACGGCTTCCCAGAATTCAGATCAAATCACAGAACACTTTTCAAAGTGAGTCCCAAAACAAAGCTACACATCAGGGCTTATATAGCCTTCTCCTGGCTCAGAGAATGTAACAACCTTTTGGACCCACTGGCCAATCAAAAAGTATCTGCTGAAAAACAAGCCTCCCACCCCAGGCTTCAGGTGCACTTTAGCCTAGGGGCAGGGAAGATCTTCCAAATTTGCATTCCCATTACAGATGGTAGGGGGTTGTGAATCAGTGCAGAAGAGTCAAATAGGGAGTTCAATTTATTTGGTGGGACATTGGGGATGTTATCTTAGAACTATTAGGTTGATGAAAAACATTTTGAGTTTCACATCATAAGTTTAAGATAGGTCACTGTAATGGTAATGTAATTTGAATTTGAAGTTCCTTTTGTATTACTAAGCTGAGAGGTACTTAGCACTTAGTAATTAATCAAGCCTCTGTTAAAGAAACAGAAGGTATGACCGCCTGTTGCTGACATAACAGGAAAGGGTTAGGTGAAACAGGAAGAAGCTAATGCCATGTATGTATATAAGGAGAAGTCCCTGCTGGGTCAGTCAGATCTTCTTTTAGCTAGCTAAGCTTCCTGGAGAAGACAGAAGCTGCTGCCACTGGGGAGGCTGAAGAAGAAAGGCCCCCCCAGGCTGGAGAGAATGATTTTGATTTTGGGAACCTGGGTGAAGTGATTTTGATTCTGGGAACCAGAAGGAGCTTCTGCTGAGGAGCTGCTGAGTCTGAGGGCCAGCCAGAGCTTCTGGGAATTGCCAAAGACATCCAAGGGCCAGCTGGAGCTGCCAAAGACTGAGGAAGCATAACTGTGATGCTGGTACTTTGCATGAACCTGTTTGTGGCTTTGTTAAGCTTTAACTTCCCAGGAACAGAGATTGTGAAGGATTTAAGGTAGACTGGACTCTGTGAGCTGCAGGGTAGAACAGGAAGTACTCTGAGAGCTGGACAAGGACCTGGGAGCTGTCTGCCTTTGAACCCAGATGACAGTTTGGTGGATCCAGGTAGGACCTGGGACCATAGAAGGGGATCCAAGGAATCTGAGAAATCACCCCAAGTCAAGCTGAAAGAAGACTTTACTTGGATACTGTGTACTGACTGAGAAATTGTAATTTACTAGTGACCTAGGGGTTGAGGGCTTGTGTATTTTCTGATGACTGAATAGTAAATGATGACTGAATAATAATTGATTTCTAACTTGGTGTGCCCCATGAATGGAGAATTTTTACTTTTGTATTTTGTGACCCCTAAGGAGGCAAACCTCCTTAAGGATGATTGAGATGATTGAATGATTGAGTTACTAAATGATGGTTCTTTGTTCAAAACATTGTGACCACTGTGGTGAAAACTATGTGGCCATTTTAGTGGTAAACTGTTATGAATGCTGTACCTTGATTTTCTGTGAATGTTTTGCTCTGATTTGTTATTGAATAAATAGAATGTTCACTATATTGTGTAATCGGAACCTTGAAAAGCTCTTCACAGCAGCCATCCTCTGGAAAGCTTCTAGTGCTTGGCTTTATAGTCACCATGTATGAATAGGCCCTCATTTGAGGTACTGGAAGCCAGAAAAATATGAAAGGGATGGAATACCAAGAGAAGGAAGAAACCTTTAAAAAAATATGAAGGTAATGATTTGAAGTTTCTTAGCCTGGATTTCATATCAATAGTACTATCTCTCTAGGATACATATTTTTAAAAAATTTTTCTTTATAACAAAGCAGAATATGATGTCATTTTGCTACCAAATACATTGGCCACCAGCTATGTTTATTAGTCACTTCCTCTTTGGCATATATTTAATAGAGTACTCCTTCATTCAGCTGTAGCAAACCAATTCTCATTTGTCTATGAAATTTTTCTTATCTATTTTCATCTATAATATGCTTTTCCTCTAATATGCTTATTAGTTTACCCTAACAAACAGAACAATCCTTAAATGTTATAGGGTGGGGTGTTTAATAAATGTCTCCTGAATGGAAATTATCAGACCCATAATTTTTTTTCCAGTCTCTCTAATTGGGTAATAGGTGGAGTCATAAGGAATTTTACTGTATATCTATTCTAACCCAGTCAGAGGAGAACAGTAAGACCTCAAGAGGCTAAGTAACTTTCTCAAGATCCAACATTCACTGGTTACTAATATTTAAAAATATTACTCTTTCTTCTTTTACCCTGACACATTTACTTCTCCTACACCTCGGGCGGAATCTAATTACCAAAAATCCTTTATCATAGTGTGAGAAACACTTGTGGGAATCACAGGACTTCCCAGACAAAGTCAGGAAGTTAGCCCAAACAAGCTTCTGCTGTTTACTGCTTCCCAGATCATTTGCCCTTAGGAATATCCATGTGGTAGACCTATTCTCAATGAAAGAACTCAGAAACAGAGTGGGCAGAAGAAGGTGTTTATTACACTTTTACTAAGGAAGCCATTGTGGTGCTCACTAGGAACCCACACTGATACAGAAGCAGGAATGAGGTTAAACAATTCTACCATTCCTGCCTGAGTTAGGGTTATTACGTGCATTCTTCTTTACCCTGCATTCCGTCCTTATGCAGATTATGTAGGCATGTGTAATAGTAATGGAATTTAAAGATCCCCCTGTATTGGCTTGGTTTTCGGGTTGAGTGTTGAAACCCAGAGCTTGTGAATCTCACTTGTGGGATTGACTTGTTGACTTAAAAAGAGAGGGCTGAACTGGGAGGAGCTGGTGCTGTGGATTTAGAGAAGGCCCAAGTAGAGAGAGAAGCAGAAGAACTTTTGGGAGCAGCATTGTAGAGGATCACTGAGGGCCAGTTGGAGCTGCCCAGGACTTTTGAGAGCTGGCACCTGGAGCTGCCATGGACTGAGGAGACATGTCTGTGATGCTGGATATTTTGTCTGTCTGCTCTGATGTTGTTTTGCCAGATTCATTCACTGGTGAAGGACAGTGCCATTGTTGCAGAAGTCCTGGAACCTAGCTGTTGGTTCAGAAGCCCTGAAGAAGGATTTTCTTGTATGTTTACAGAAATCCTGGAAGAGGGTCTTGCTGATATTTTTAGGGGTCCTGAGACTGCTCTGCTGGCAGAGAGTGAATTGATAAAGACACTTGCAATGTATATTGTGGCTTTGTTAAGCTTTGCCTTCCCAGGAACTGAGATTGCTAAGAACTTGCCTTGGGTCAAGATGAAGAAAAGACCTCTCTTTGGGTATTAAATGCTGTGATGATATCTTAACCCTGCAGTAGCTCACAGGTAGATGGCCCTTGTACTCTCCACTGCCCCTTTTGAGAAGGTGCTTGGCATTAAGTGATGATAATTGTAATTCAGTTGTGTTCCAGCGGTGGGAAACTTGACTTTTTTGTACTCTGTGATTGACCAAATGAATACACTTTCTTTATGATTGGAACCTAATCTTAATCTCCATTTGAGAAGAGAGACTTTGTGATTGACTAAATGAATGTACTTCTCAGGGGTGGAGTAGTACTTGGAAATTATTGAATCACACTTGGTGAATGCTATATTTTGATTGTCTCTGTTCTGTAAATGTTTTGCTTTAATTTGTCACTGAATAAAATGGAGAGTTACTATGCTGGTATTCTGAACCTTGGAAGTTGCCTTTGCTTGGCATTACAGCATAGTAGTGAGCATATTTGGGATTGAGGCATGACCCCTAAGGTTTGAACCAGCTGTTCCATCCCAACCTTTCTAGTCCCCCTGGTGCCAGGATGGCCATTGTCTTGGTAAAATAAGATAAGCAAGCTTCCCCCACAGCTTGGGAGTGTTAATTATCTCCCAATAACATCTGTGGGAGCAAAATAAGATACCATAATATCCCCTCTTACAATAGGGTCAGATTTAAAACTAGTAAGGACTTAGAAGCCATCTGTAAATGCTACTACCATTCCTTCTAGTTACCCAGGCTCACAACCTCAATCATGCTCTATTTCTCATGCTTCCTTGCTCCTCACATCCAATTAGTTGCAAATATTTGTCATTTCTACCTCTTCACCATCTCATGCTTCTGTCTCCTTTTTTCTCTTCACAAGATTACCACCCTAGTTCAGGCACTCATCACCTCTCACCTAGACCATCTTAATAGCTTCCTAACTGGTCTCCATTAAAGTTCTCCTATCTCTAATCCATCATCCACACAGCTACTGAAATGATTTCCTAAAGTACAGTTCTGACTAAGTCACCCCCTTGGTCCATACACCCCAATGGTTCCCTTTTATCCCCAGGATCAAATGCAAACTCCATTTTGCATTTAAAGACCATTACAACTTAGCTCCAACTTATTATACATTACTTCACTCCACATGCTCTTTATACCTATTCAATTAAACTAGCCTTCTTGCTGTTATTCACAAATAACATTCTATCTCACATCTCTCAGCCTTTGCACAGGTTGTCCCCACATACCTAGAATGCTCTAACTCCTCCTCACCTTTAGCTCTTACAATTAGAAACCTTTCAAAGCTCAACTCAAATGCCATCTCCCAAATGAGACTTTTTCTGATTCTCCTTCCCATACTAGTGCCTTCCTTTCTCACAAATATTATATCCCAAAAGTCTTAGTGCAGTTTAAACTGCTGAAGTTAAAACTACACCAAGATTTTTGTCACACTCAGTATCTACTTTGTATATATTTTGTAGTGCACTACTTGACTTGCAATCTGGAAGACCTAAACTGAAATCCTGCCTCTGACCCTTAGAACTGTGTTAGCCTAGGCAGATTTCCCAAGACTCTCTGAGCTTATATTTACTGATCTTTAAAATGGGATAATAACTAGTGACTACAACTCTGGCTTCTTTTGAGGATCAAAATGAGATCCCAAGCACTATCTGGAAAGTGTTTAGCAGACTGGAAAGCTCTGTATCAATGTCAGTTACTAAATACATCAATGAGGATTTTTTTTACTGTCTTGCTGTTTGTTAAAGAGTCATAGATACACCTATAGAGAAGATATAGAACCAGTACGATCCCTAGACAGTAAAATTGAGCAACAAAGAGTAGTTGTTCTGAGGAAATTAATATTCATCTTGCTTCTAGGCTGCTAGCCAGCTCTTCCAGGAGCAGCCACTTCACTAGAATTAGCAAGTATTTGCTAACTTCATTCTCTTGATTGGGAGAAAGACAAATCATGCTGGGTGGATTTTGCCCCTTGGCTATCCATTCCCACTCCAGGAAGCAAACCTCTTCCTAGCAGCTTTCTGTCTAGTTCCATTTCACTGTATATACAGCAGGAGAACTTCTGGGGAAAAGAACTCAATTCTATTCCCACAACAAACTTCTATTCTTCTCTTTTTTCCCCATTGCTCTTTCCCTAGGAGAATGTAAGCTTTTTGAGGGAGCGACTGGTTTTCCATTTATATATCCCCAGCCCAAATGAACAACCCCTGAAACACATTGGGAAATAGTAAAAACGTGTTGATTTGTTCTGTATTACATTCCAGTAGACTGGAACCTCCTTGAGTATAGAAACAACTTGATTTTTTTGTCTATACTTCCCCAGCACAGAGTAAGTGCTCAGCAAATACCTATTGAATTTAATTGAAGGGAACATAAATGCAATTGGGTTGAGACAGCCAGTGTAGGTGAAAAGTCTTAGCTTCAAAGAATATAGTAGTTGAGTGAGCACAGGAGTAGCATTGCTGAGGACTGAGAATTAGTAGGAAAGGAAGATTTGTGGGTAAAGGGAAGCAAAATTACTTAAGTATATAAATATGGATGTATCTCTCTAGGGAATAAAGGACTGTATACATTTAGGAGGTGGAGAAGGTATAATACAGGGGAAAGGGAAAAAAGTATTAAATTTGGAATCAGTAGACCTGGATTCAAATTCTGACTCTGCTATGGAATGATACTACATTTTGAATTTAAGCAAACTCCCCTTCTAACTCTCTCCACTTCCATTTGCCCTCATCTGGGATTCTGAAGACCAGAGTCTGTACTCCAAATTATCTCACTCACTCCAGCTTTACTTACTTTGACCCAGTAGAGGCAAACAATGAAATGCAATTTTTAGATAGCTAGATTGAGAGATATAAATATATACTTGCATATATATTTTTATATATACATGTTATATATGTGGATATATAACATACATTTTTACATATATACAGATGTATACATGTATGTATTTAGAAAAAGGAAAGCCTGGGTTCAATTTCTACCTCTTAAACATACTGGTTATGTGTAACTATAAAGCTAAACACAAGCAGCTCTCCAGAGGACTGCTACTGTGAATAGCTTAAAGATTCTGATCACATAGTATAGTGAACTCTCTATTCAGCAGTAAACTAAAGCAAAACGTTCACAGAAACCAAAGTACAGCATTCACAATGATATAGCATAACAACTTATCACTAAAGTGGCCACATAGGTTTAAACAAAATATATCATTCAGTAAGTCCTTAACTCAATCATCCTTAAGGAACAAGCCTCCTTAAGGGATACAAGGTACAAAGTTCTCCCACCCCTAGGTCACAGTAAATCATGATCTTGTTAGTCAGCACTAAGTACCCAAGGAAAGGTCTTTCATCTTGGCTCAAGACTGGCTCCCAAATTCCATGGTTCTTCTTCTGTGCTCCCAGCTCTTGTCCAAATTCACCCAACCGTCACCTGGACTCACAGGCAGCTCCCGGTTCCAAGCTCATGGTGACCAGTTCACTTCAAGCCCTTTGAAGCCTCTGTTCCTAGGAAAAGAAAACTTAACAGAGCCACAACAATATCTACACACATCAAGCCTAGCAGAATTACAACAACATTCACACACATTGCTGGCACTATCATCTCAATTCACTTTCTGCCTGTGAAATCAATACAAGTCAACAGACAGGGTGCATCTGTCTGACAAAGTAACACAATTCAACAGATAGAATGCTTCTATCTGACAAAGTAAAACAACAGATAGAAAGCTTCTGTCTGTATACAAATCAACAGACAGAATGTTTCTGTCTGACAAAGTAACAAACACAAATCAGCACAGACAGAACAGACAAACAGAGTGCTGGAAAGCACAAATGTTCTCCTTCTCAGTTCTGCTCTGTTCCAGTTTGTGCTCCTGGTTGTATAGGGTGATTCTCCTTCCTGTTGCATCAGCAAGTTCTTCCCACCTTTAAATCAAAAGGTGGGAATCAAAGGCAATTGAAGAACTGAAACAAGGTGCTAAGTACTCCTTTGCTCGGCATCACAGTAACCTTGAAAAAGTCACTTAGCCTCTTAAGAAGGTACTCACTGCATTGGTAGTGGGAGTTTCCTTATGGGCAGTTTCCTATACCAAAAAATCACTGGTTCAGTTCCTATCCCATATCTACTTACTTTTTTTTTTGTCTTTTTGGAGAAGGGAAGTGTAGCAGCAAGCACCCTAGCATACACAGGGTGGCTGCCAACACAGGTTCTTGGATATGATTTTCTAAAGGAAAGCAACTCAAAATGGGTTAACAATCTTACTTTAATCAATCAAACATGTATCATTTACCTAGTTCAGGGGGAAAAGTCAGCACCCTGAACTTCAGAGAATACAAACAAGTTACAAGCAGACAGAGAAATATTTCAGCAGACAGGCTTCCAACTGTCTGACCATTACATCAATACCTAGTTAGTTACCAGAGAGGGAGCACAAACATCTGGGTTTTCAAAGCCAGGGGGCAAAACAGCTGCCCAGAGTCTCATCTGGTCAAATCACACAACTCTTCTCAAAGTGAGTCCCAAAACAAAACCTCAGATCACGGTATATATAGCCTTCCCCTAGATCAGAGAATGTCACAGCCCTCTTGACTCATTGCCCAATCACAAAGCAACAAGATGTGGGCATTCCTGAAAAACAAACTTCCTGCCACAGGCCCCATGTGACCACATTCAGCCTATTGGGGGTAGGATATATTTTCAAATCAAGGAGGGTTCTCAGAGTCACTTAAGCCTATCAAAGGGCCTAGGGCCAGGGAAGATCTTAGATTCCCATTCCCATAACAGGAAGGCAGGGCAATTGGGGTTAAGTGACTTGCCTAAGGTCACACAGCTAGTAAGTGTGTCAAGTGTCTGAGGCCAAATTTGAACTCAGGTCCTTCTGATTCCAGGGCTGGTACTCTATTCACTGCCCACTGTAATAAGAATGTAAATTTTAAAGATCTTCCCTGCCCCTAGGCTAAAGTGCACCAGAAGCCTGGGGAGGGAGGCTTGTTTTTCAGTAGATACTTTTTGATTGGCCAGTGGGTCAATAAGGTTGTTACATTCTCTGAGCCAGGAGAAGGCTATATAAGCCCTGATGTGTAGCTTTGTTTTGGGACTCACTTTGAGAAGTGTTCTGTGATTTGATCTGAATTCTGGGAAGCCGTTGTTGAGAGTCCCCCGGCTTTGAAAAACCCAGAATGTGGAAACCCAGATGTTGACTGGGTATGGATGTAATGGTTGGACAGTTTGGAAATCTGTCTACTTGATGTTTCTGTCTTGATAATTATGCCTGTATACTTTGAGATTCAGGATGCTGACCTTTTCTCCTGAATAAGGTAAATGATATATGTCTGACTGATTAAAGTAAGCTTGTTAACCCATTTTGAGTTGCTTTCCTTTGACAAAGCAGATCCAAGAACCTGTGGTAGCTGCAAACCCTGAGGACGCTTGGGGTGCTTGCCGCTACACCCACCTAGATGCCTCCCCCCCCCCCCATATCTACTTACTTTAAATAGATCTAGGGACCTATATAAATTCGCTCTTCCTTTTAAAAATTTATTTCAGAAAAGGATATTGCCAGGAATTGCATGAAAATTTTAAAACTACAGCATCAAAAAGTGTACCCTTCTTCCACCCTGACAGTCATTCCCAATAGAGATATCATGGTTTGGAATCTGAGATTATTATAAATAAATCAAGACAAAACTGACTGTAGACATGTAGTTCAACAGGTCTCTTGCTAATCTATATGTTGTGTGTGTGTGTGTATGTGTGTTTAATTTGTTTTTAAATCTGACACTGACAAGAGTCCCGATGTTAACAACAGAGACTTCTCCAGTCTTTCCAGGGTTATGTTCTCTGAATGCAAGAGAGAATTTCCCAAAGTTTGAAAAGCCTTGAGAATTTCTCTGTCACTGAAAATATCTCAGAGGCACATGAAGTATTTTCTTCAGGTAAGTCTTTAAAAGAAAGAGGCCAACTAGATAAAAAAAAACAGCTGGATAATGAGATGGTGTCTAAGAACAGATATTAAATTCATAGATCATGGTTTTTTTGGTTGTTTGGTTGTTGTCTACCCCTTTAGACTGTGACCTCCTTGAGGGCAGGCACTGTCTTTTGCCTCTTTTTATATCCCCAGGAATTAGCGCAGTGCTTAGCACGTAGGAGATGCTTTATTAATGTTTATTTGATTGATGTCTTAAAACATAGGAAAGATGTGCTCTTGGCTAAGTGTAGGATGCACCTAATAAGGGATGGCAAATCTGTGTTTGCTTGGAATTAGCAAATCTAATCAAAATTATTTTTAACTGAAAAGGAAGCAGGATGGAAGAGAATTACCTATGTACATATACCAAAAAAAGTAGCTAGATAGTTAGAATAGCAATAAAGATGCCCAGTAATTCACAAGAAGAAAAAAAAAATCCAAGAAGAAGCCACCCAGTACTTCAGATGTTTATAAACATATGCAGAGTACAACAGGTGTACTGAAAGAAAAACCTTTGAAATGATAGGAGAAATCCAAAAGTACAATGGTTTATTTCAGGAGGTTTTTTCTTATCTCTGTGCTTCTCATCACTTGCCTTTAAACTAAAACTTCTCAAGGCTGTTGTAGAGTAAATTATTATTCAGGCAGCATGGAGTCTCTGAAGTGCCTTCAAATTCTTGAGATTCTTGGTTTAATACTTCAGTGCTTCACTAACCATCACCCTAGAAGTTGTTAACCCTTTCAAATTCTGTTCCTCCTAACCTAACCTCACCATTTGAATTCTCTTCTTTCTCCCTGGTTATTCATTATCACTGGAGTAATTCAAGCAGGTTTCATTTTTTTTTTTCACAAATTTATGGTGCATAACCCCACCTTGGAAGGGTAGGAGAGGGAAGCTAGATGGCACAGTATATAAAACACTGGATTTGGAATCAGGAAGATCCATCTCCATGAGTTCAACTCCAGTCTCAGACACTAGCTGTGACCCTGGGCAAGTAACTTAACACTGTGCCTCAGTTTCCCCATTTATAAAATGAGCAGGAGAAGGAAATGGCAACCACTCCAGTGTCTTTGCCAAGAAAACCATAGACAGAATCACAAAGAGTCGCACGTGACTCAAATGATAGAACAACAACAGCAAACCCCACCTGGGCCCTCGTTACTGCTCAGAAATCCTTCTACTCTGGTCTTACTGCCTCTTTCTCATTCCTTACAATGGGTACCACAGATCTTTTCCTCTTTCCTCAAGCCCCACCAAACTTAGGATAAACTAGTTGTCCTAGTTCAGTGAAATCTTCAACTATCCTCCTCTACTCTTCTGGATTTCTTAGGGTAATGCCCCTCTCCATTAAGGTGGATGGGGTGGGTGGGGGTGGGATTGCTAGGGAGCTACATTTACTATACAATTAACTCAAGAAAGTCTGAGGTTGCCATGATAATATGTGACAAAATGGAATTTAAGCCAGAAAATATTTAAAGAATATATATAAGAAAATTGTCATATTTAAAGGTACTACAGATTATGAGAGTTATAAAAATATTGACCTAGAATATTAATGCACCAATATTTGGGGGACCTGTGATTTCATTTATATAAGAAGTCCCAATGAGAAATTTCTTCCCCTAATAAAGAGCAGTACCTTCCCTGCAACTTACAGTGTAAGAGAGTTGCCAAGAACACTGAGAAGTTATGACTTGGTCAAGGTCACACAGCTAGTATATGCCAGGGATCAGACTTCAGCCCAGGTTTTTTTTTTTTTTTGTTTTGTTTTTAAAGCAATCAGGGTTAAGTAACTTGCTCAAGGTTACGCGGCCAGTTATTTCTGGGAGTGGTGCTGAGTATCTGAGGCCGGATTTGATCCAGGTTATCCCGACACTGGAGCCGGTACTCTTACTCACTGAGCCACCTGGCCGCCCCTAAGCAATTGGGGTTAAGTAACTTGCTCAAGGTTACACGGCCAGGTGTTTCTGGGTGGGTGCTAAGTGTCTGAGCCCGGGATTCGATCTCCCGGTCATTCTGACACTGGAGCCGGTGCTCTTACTCGCTGTGCTACCTGGCTGCCCCTAGCCCAGGTTTTCTTGATTATAAAGCCAGATCTCTAAGCACTTATGCAAATCTAACTCTTGCACCAAATAATTTGAAATTTTAATAAGGGAAAATATAATAATTTTGTAAGAAGAAATAGATTAGTAATATCTCTGCATCATAGAATTTTAGGATTGGAAAGAACCTCAGAGACCACTGAGTTCCAAGCCATATCTACCCCATATTAAGCCCCACTATGACATATCAGACAAGTGGTCATCCAGATACTGCTAGAAGATTTCAAAAGAAGAAAAACTCAACACAACTAGGAAATTAGCAATCCCTCCTAGATATGTTAAATCATGCAAAAAAAAAAAGACAATAAAGTTACAAAGTGTTGTAGAAATTAAATTTTTTTAACATATGGAAAGAACTTAATGAAAACAGCAGATAATATACATTTCCCCCTCATAAACACATGGAACATTCACAAAAATACATAATGTTTTAGATCAAATTTTAAAAGACAGGAATCTTAAGCACTATATTTATGTCTCATAATGCAATAAAACAATAAGTACACAGTGTGGATATGTTCAAAAGATACAGGCCTTCATGGGAAAAAAATGATTTACTGGATGATCCTGGGTAAAAGAATAAATTATAGAAGTAATAACAGATTACTTCAAAGACAATGACATAAATCACAGTGTATTAAATTTTAGATGATGCAACCAAAACAACACAAAGGCAATTTCATAGTCCTGGGCAGCTATATTAACAAAAGAAAAAAAGGAGAAATATAATTGTTTGCCTTAAAGAAATTAGAAAATAACATACCAAAAAGTGCATGGAAAAAGTAAGAAATAACACAGAATACAAAAGACCCATTGAATTGATAAAAAGAAATAGATTCGTTTATTTTCTGTCCCTTATGCAACCAAATTTCTCATGGTCTATCCAAAAACTGTTTCTTTGCAAATAAATTTTTAGCAATTTTTCTCAAACCGAAGTTCTTTTCCTGTGTCTTTCAGGTACCAAACTATTTGCTTATGAAAGAATTCATGCTTCTCATTCTTGTTGATTTAGTTCCTAAATTTTCTAATTTGATGAATTTTCTAATTAAACTAGTTGGTTTAATTTAGTAATTTTTTCTGCTCCTTTCAACACCAAACTTCTCCACAGGGGAGGGCAGTGCTTTCAAATAGCTAATAGGAATGGCTAGGATTTATATAGTGCTTGCTATATGACAGGTACTTTTGCTAAGCACTTTACAATTATTTATTTCATTTGATCTTCACAACATGGGAGGTAGTTTTATTGTTACATTATTATAATTCTCTCCATTTTATAGATGAGGAAATTGAGACAAACAACAGTTAAATGACTTGCTCACAGTCACATAGCTAGTAAGTAGTGTCTGAGACCAAATTTGAACTCAGGTCTTCCTAACTTCCTGCTCTATCCACAGTGCAGCCTACTTGCTTCTAGGGACAGTAGTTTACACAGGATTACAGAAGTGATAGTCCCACTGTTCTCTGACCTCCTCAGACTTTATCTGGTGTATGGTGTTCAGTTCTGAATCTCATGGCTTAAAAAGGACACTGGAAAATTCGAAAGTGCCCAGAGGAGTGGAACCAGGTTGGTGAAGGGCCTTAAGACTATGATATAATAAGATCAGAGGAAGGAACTGGCATATTTAACTTCGTAAAGTAAGCAGAACCAGGGGAACATTGTACACAGTAACAGCAATATTGTATGATGAAGAACTATGAATGACTTAACTATTCTCAGCAATACAATGATCCAAAATAATCCCTAAGGACTCATAATGAAATATGCTATCTGCCTCCAGAGAAAGAGCTCGTGTTGTCTGAATACAGGATGAAACATATAACTTTCTTTCTTTCCCTTTCCCTCTCCCTTTCCCCCCTCCTCTCCCTACACACACACACACACACACACACACACACACACACACACACACACA
>NW_027187351.1:15888100-15895006 GCF_028583685.1 Petaurus breviceps papuanus | reverse complement strand
ACACACACACACACACACACACACACACACACACACACACACACACACACTTTCTCTCTTTCGAAGTCTTGTACAAAATGACCAATAGAGAAATGTTTTACATGATGGAACATGTATGAACTATATGAGATTGCTTGCTTACCATTTCTGGGAGGGATAGAGGTAGGATAGAATTTGAAACTCAAAACTTAAAAAAAAAAGTTTTAAAATTGTTTTAACATGTAGCTGGGGAAAAAAAACCTAAAAAAAAATTTAAAGCCTGAAAGTGGGGGGAAGAGGGAGAGTAGGGAGAAGATGTAGGGAGAGAGAGGAATGTGACAGACATCTTCATATATTTGAAGGACTGTCATATAGAAGAGGGATTAGACTTGTTCCTTTTGACCCCAGAGAGCAGAACCAGATGCCTGGTAGAAGTTGCAAAGAGGCCAGTTCCAACTTCATGGCAGGAAGAAGCTTCCTAACAATTAGAGTAGTCTAATAGTGGAATGAAGGTCTTCAAGGACAAACTGTTGAGCATAACATAGTTGGGATTCCTTTTTATAAAACCTTCATAGAAGATCTACCCAATATGCTACAGATCCTCCTCTAGTGAGGGATATACTAGAACCATCTTCAATAAGATTCTAAGAGCTAATTGGTAAATTTTCACTGTGAGCCTTTCTTTATACCTGGAAAATCGCTGAGTGTGAAGGCTTACACTGAAAATATGTATATCCACACATACATACACATATACACACAAACACACAAAATCAGCAAATGTTACATAATACACACATATATAACATATGCAAAAAGCAACAACAGAGTGTGACCTTAAGTCAGTTGTTTGACTGTAAAGGCATGGTCTTCCATATTAATAATATAATTTGTGAAAGCCTATTTTTTCCTCTCTCAAAGGGTTTCAGGATGGTGGTGATAAATGTTAGTCGTATCATGCTTTGGAATTTGCAAAGCATTTCACATACGTCATTTCACTGGATCCTCCTAACACTCCTAGAAGGAAAGTGCTGCCTATAGCAGTTATTGGTCAGGAATACCCAGATTTCTTAGACTATCATCATGGACAACATGGTGAAAAATGAGCTGGATGACCTTCCAATTAGATGTAGTCAGAATTGTCTGAATTACCTTGCCCAAATTAATTAACTGATTGACATTGAGTCAGAGAGATGGAGAATGTTACAGGGTCTGGTCCTGGACCCTGGTTATCAATTTTTTAATCTAAAGTATGCTTGGTGAATCTGCAGGTGACACAAAGATAAGAAGGCTAGATTATACATTGAATAACGAAATCATGTCACCTGACTGGAATTAATGGGAATAAAATGAAATATAACAAAGATAAATGTTTCAATGGAGATAAAATCTTAAGGGTGTAAAAGATTTCAAAGAAACTCAAAGATAACAAGGACCTTAGAATACATCTAACCCAAATCATACCCAAATACACATTCCTTCTACTTCATGTATCTTCCTATATTTCCATTCAAAAAACCAACTATGCAAACACACTAGACATACTAAACATACCTGTTTATATATCATAAAATCCTAGGTCAAAGGAACATAAATGTAGAGTTGAAAGGTATCCTGGCCATCACTTCCAGAGATGGGAAACCTGTATAGCCTTCTAGGTTCTCAGGTGCAGCCTTTTGACTGAGTCCAAGTTTTACAGAACAAATTCTTTTATTAAGGGGATTTGTTCTGTGAAGTTTGAATTCAGCCAAAGAGACACACTTGAGGACCTAGAAGGCCACAGGTTCCTCACCCCTGACTTGGTCCAATTTGCTCATTTCATAGATTTTGAAACTTGGGTCCAGAATAGTCACATGACTTGTCCACTGTCTCATGGGTAGTAAAAGACAGAATTCAAACTCAGATCTCAGGTCCTGTGACTCCAACATAAGTTCTCTTCCCAGTCTAATACATCTAGCCAACAGTTGATGTTAAAAATTAAAAAGAAGAACTTTTTGGGTTTAGTGAACTCAGTGAACTTAGTGATCACAATAAATATCAAAAAGCACTGTTTTAGACTACATTAATAGGTCTACAATGAATGAGAGAAGTTATAATTTTAATTTACTGCTAATCAACTGGACCTAAAACAGTGGTGTCAAACTCCAATAGAAACAGGATCCACTAAACCATACATAGGGGTCCCTGAATTTTTATCTAGAAGACCCCATATTAACATTATCTATGATCTATTATATTCTTATTTATTTTGCTAAACATTTCCTTCCCAGTTACTTTTTAATCTAGGTCCCACAGCATTTAGCAAGCATCATATTTGACACCTCTGACCAAGAAAACATGTTCAATTCTGGCCACCAATTTTTCATGGGACATTGACAAACTAGAACCAGCCTAGAACAGGACAATCAGGGTGCTGAGAGGATTCAAAACCATTTGAACTGAAAAACATTTGAAAGAACTAGGAAGACTTAGCCTTAAAAAAGGAAAATTGTTGGAGGGAACATGAGGGCTATCTTCAAATACTTTAAGTTATTCCCACTCCTCCCTAAATTTTATCATTTTCCCTCTGAGATTAGCTCCAATTTATCCCAAATTTACTTTGTTTGTATGTAGTTATTTCCATATTATCTCCTTCATTACACAGTGGTCTCCCTGAGGGCAGGGATTGTTTGTTCCTGTTGTCTGTTTTTTTCTAATCTTTTGTTGTAACCCCAGCACATAGCACAATGCCCAGCATTTAGTAGCACATAATAAATTCTTGTTAGCTTGACTTAATAAACAAGAAAGATTAAGAATGTTCTACTTGACCACAAAGGAGAGAAACAGAATCACTTTGTGACAGTAAGAGAGAAGCAGATTTTTACTTAATACAAGGAGAAGCATTTCACACTATACAAAATTAGAATAGACTTCTTTGGGAGGCAGTGAGTTTCTATCAATAGAGATATTCAACCTTAGACTGGATGACCACTTATATAGAATGATGAAGAGGGAAAGGAAGAAGCATTACTGTACTTACTGTACACCAAACACTGCTCTAAGCACTTTGCAAATTTTATCTCATTATGATGAGGTGATTGGGTGCCTGTACTTGAACCCCAGTTTATAAAATCACATCTCTCCCTAGCCTCAAATTTCCCTAGCCTCAGAGCATTATCTCTGACCACTTCTCCCCATGCCAGTATTCTGCCTAGCAACCATTCATGATCAAGTCCCAGCCAAATGTTTATCTCCCCTTGGTACAATAACAGGCTGCACCTATGGAATCCTTTACTAGATTATCTATAAGTAATTCCCTAGCTCATAATATACATTCTGAATCCTTCATTATGTATGCTTTAGGCTTGGGACATATGTTGGGACATATCCCAACATCCATCTTGTCAAACATGACATTGATGGGTGGCAGCTTGGTCAGCCCTGACCGCTAGCTGACTTAGTGACATTCCAAGCCTAAAACCACACCTCCATGCAGCCCCACTTGGGCTATTTCCCAGTGAATTCTGGACAATACGCCTGTGTAGTAAATATTAAAAGTGCATGTTCCTTTAAGAATTTACCACTCCTTAACTCCTCCCTAATCCCACCCTGACTCAGTTGGCATATTTGGCACAGGTTCTACTATAGATTATCCTATATAAACTTTAACTATACCCCTTTAAGGTTGCAGGTTCCCTAAGAACTCTTGCCTGCTGTATAGCATAGCAATAAATCTTTGCCACCTTGACTTAAAGAATGCTTGAGTCTGTGAATTCATTCCAGACTTCTTTCAGGGACTACAGTTATTGGGGTTTCTGGACTCCCTAAACTCCTGGACCCCTGCATCAATTTGATTCTCATAACCCTGTGAAGTAGACAGTATTATGATCTCCATTTTACAGTCGAGGAAACTGAAGCACATAGAGGTTAAGTGACTTGCCCAAGGTCACACAACTAGTAAGTGACTGAGACTGGTTTGGAACTCAAGTCTTCCTGACTCCCAGCCTTTCTGGTTCTATCTGCTAGACCAGCTATTTGCCTTAAGTGGGGGAGATTCATATTTCAGATGAGAACTGCATAAGGTGTCCTCTAAGATTCTATGTTCTTCACTTTAGGTGTCCTTTGGCTGACTCAGGCCAGACTCTATGAAATTCTAGATATCAGAAAAGACTCAGAAGTTCAGATCAATACTACAATACTAAAGCAGAGGAAACAGTTAGATATAGTCATCAGGTCTACCTGACTACGCACTCCCAGGACTAAAGGTCCTTTGGGGGCAGTTCAGTTCCCCTTTGCAGTCTACTTTGTCATGATGGGTAGGATACCTAGTATGAAATAGCAGTTCTATGATCCTCAACAGAAGAAATTGTCTTTGTAAGCAGCCTTTCACTCTGAGCTTGTACTAAGGCTGAAGTATGTCTGCAGAATTTGAGAACACTAACCTAAATAGAACCTCTGTGTGTGTGTGTGTTTCTCACATTAGCCTGTTTTACTCAGTAAAATTTTCTTAAGATGACTCAAAGCCAGTGCGACTTTTTGATGATTCACTTTGCCAAGTCTGGGCCTCACCAAAAGAAAAAAAAATCTCTTAAAAAAGCAAGAATGTTATCAGTAGCTAGGTGGATGATGATGCTCTGGGGGGTTATAGACAAACCTAAAAGGTTTCATCGGTACCACTCTGCCTTTCTTTTGAATAGGTTTGTAGGCTCTGGTTGCTTTGACAACTGTAGCTAAAAAAGACTAGAAATCTCCATTGCACTTTTAAAAATATACACTTACATTTGTGAGCCCTCTGTAAAACCATATACATCATATGGGAGAAAAACATGGGCTTTTTATCAAACCAAATAAAAAACTGAAATTCCCAAGCCAGCAAGAAAACTGTTAGTTCAGGGAAGCACTGAAACCAGTTGCTTTCTAGACTTCATCCTCTTCCTAATCATTATTAGGAAAGTGATAGAGAACAGACTTGTGATTTCATTAGCAATGGGAAACTCCTAGATGAGAAAAATCCCTCCATTACAGGTGGGGGGTACCTTCCCTGCATCTTATAGCCTGAGAATTGCCTAGAACACTTAGAGTTTAAGTAATTTGCCCAGGATCATCCAGCAAGTATGTTAGAGGATGGCCAGACTCTGGTTCTGGGGCCTGTATCCAGTAAGCCCTGATGCCTCTCCCCCACAGTAAAGTTTCCATGAAGAAAGACTGCTAGGGGTCTGTGAAACTACTTTTACCTGTGCCACTTCCAGGCAACTACTGCTTCCTGCTATCAGTCTGATCTCCCATCAATGATGCAGAAGAAGAGCAACCTTCCCTTTTACCTCAGATCTTTAAAAATTTTTTTTTTCTAATTTTGAGTTCCAAATTCTTTTCCTTTTTCTAGCACCTCTACCACCCATTGAGAAGGCAAGCATATATCAATACCTGTGAAATCATGAAAAACATTTCCATATTAGCCACACTGGGGGAAAAAAGCAAGAAAAGTAAAGTGAAAAAAATATACTTCAATCTGCCCTCAAAGTCCATAAGTTTTCTCTCTTTCTGCAGTTGGATAGCATGTTTCACCATGAATCCTTTAAAATTTCATAGATCATTGTATTGATTAGAGGAGCTAAGTTCTTCCACAGTTGACAAGCATTATAATATTGCTGTTAGTATATACAATTATCTTCTGGTTCTGTTCACTTTAATTTGCATCAATTCATAGAGGTCTTCCCAGGTTTTCTAAAGTCAACTCTCTCATCATTTCTTACAACAGGGCTTCTTAAACTTGTTCTACTCCCAACCCATTTTTGCCTGAGAATTTTTATGCAACCCTAGGCAAATAAGTTTATATAATAGGTATCCAAATCAAACATTTACTGATAATCATAAAGAAATGTATTTAAAACAATTTTTTGGTATACATATAATTTTATCATTTATTAAAGACAAAAGCAAATTTTCATACTAATGAGATGGATGTGCTTGTTTATTTTTACATAAAGAATTAAATCTTGGTGCAATATTTGATGCTGCAGGATATAGAGCATCTTCAAGGTTTTTAGAGTTCGTCGATATTTTTATTTTATAATCATCAATGCTGAGAATGACACTTTGCATAAATATGTAGTACAAAATGGCAGAAATGTTTAGGACCATTTCAGAAATGGTTGGAAATTCTGTCCTATCCCAAGTCAAAATTCATTTAATGATTTTTTTTTTAGGAAATTCAAGTTTTAAACCTGTGTCATTTGATAACTCCAACAATTCTTCTTGAACTTTTAATGGCAGATGCCTAATGATTTTATTTCAATTGAGTATAGTTTATGGACCCAACTTAGTTTTTTAGAATCAAAATTTGAAGAGAAGTATTTCTGAAACTATATCTCCAGGCACTTCAGATGATCAATTATAACTCTTAAAATTAAATCTTTGGGAAGGTTATTTTCAATTATAAAATCATCTGTAACTGTAAACATTTCTAAAGAACCATTTTCCACCCTATTCTTCCATATGTTAACTTTTTTTAGAAAACTTTCAATTTTATCTTTTAACATAAATGTTACACTTTTTTCCTTGAAGTGGCATGTTTAAATCATTGATTTTTTCAAAAGCATCCAAAAAATAATACAGTTTTGAAAGTCATAAGCCGTTATGAAAAAAATTAACAAAACTGGATTTCTGCTCAGTCAAAAATATAACAACTTCATCTTTCAATTTCAATAATCTGTTCAAACTTTGCCCTCTTGAGAGTCACATGATTCAACATAATTTCTTTTTCTTGTCAATTTAGGTATACTACAACCTGGTAGCAAAGACTCTCCACGTTGTCCTCAGTATTTTTGCCTCTTCTGTGTAAATTTATCCACTTAGGCCGGGGCAGAGTACTGTTGTGGCTGCGGCGGCCACGCCGGAACGGCCTCAATGGCAGATGAGATCAGCAAAGCTCAGACTGCCAAGCCGGGA
>NW_027187351.1:15859299-15888000 GCF_028583685.1 Petaurus breviceps papuanus | reverse complement strand
CTCAGACACTTAACACACACAAAAAAAACTAGCTGTGTAACCTTGGGAAAACCAAAAGACCAAAAAAATAAAAGGCTCAAAAGGGGTTGTGGCTGCGGCGGCTGGGGTGGGGAAGCAGCTGCCATGGCAGATGAGATAAGCAAAGCTCAGACTGCCCACCCAGGAAAGACACCATCTTCAGGAAAATATTTCGCAAGGAAATCCCGGCCAAAATCATTTCTGAGGATGACCAGTGTCTTGCTTTCCATGATGTTTGCCCACAAGCCCCAACTCATTTCCTGGTGATACCTAAGAAAACCATTACTCAGATATCTCTTGCAGAAGAAGAAGATGAAAATCTTCTTGGACACAATGAGTGATGGCAAGAAATGTGCAGCTGACCTGGGTCTGAAGAGAGGTGATCAACAAAGGTGCAGATGGGGGGCAATCTGTCTATCATATCCATCTGCATGTCCTTGGAGGACGTCAGATGACATGGCCTCCTGGATAAATTTTTGGAATGATTTATTTAGGGAGCAAGGCAGGTTTACAACATATATGTTAAGCTGAGTATACTTAATGATTTCTGTGAAACAAGAAATTGGGAAATCGTTTCAAAATGTACACAATAAAAGACAGTTATCTCTAAAATAAACAAATAAATAGATTTATCCACTTATCCATAACTGAAAAAATATTTTTGTCCTAAAATATAAATAAATATTGCTAACAATTTCTCAAATATTAGCTTTATTTTATGAAATTACATATGTTTGTACTTAATTTTAAAAATTGATTTTCACACACACAGCAGTGATGGTGGAGAAATTAAGTGGCTTTTGTCTTTACTTGACTCAATTAAACACTTATATTTCTGTAAAAGAAAGGGATATCAGCAATTTTCAAAATCAAACATTATGACACAATACAATCCAAAGTTATACTAATTTGATGCTTATATGCTGAGGAATAATAGTAGGAAAGTATTAGAAGTCTTTCTTTTCCATAATTAAATTATTATGTTTCTGCAAGAGCATGCCCATGAGCAGTTAATATTTCTTTTTAAAATTATTTATTTGATTTTTCAACATTCACTTTTATAAGATTTTGAGTTCCAATTTTTTTCTCCTTCCCTCCCTCCCTCCCTCCCTCCCTGACTTCCCAAGGTGTTCCCTTGATAGCAAGCAATCTCATATAGGTTATACATGTACAATCATATTAAACATATTATCATGTTAGTCATGTTGTGAAAGAAGAATCAGAACAAAAGCAAAAAACCACAAGAAACACACAGAGAGAGAATATCAATCTGCATTCAGACTCCATAATTCTTTCTCTGGATGTGGATAGCATTTTCCGTAATGATTCTTTTAGAATTGTCTTCGATAACATTGTATTGCTGGAAAGAGCTAAGTCTATCAAAGTTGGTCATCACACAATGTTGTTGATACTGTGTACAATGTTTTCCTGGTTCTGCTCATTTCATTTTGTGTCAGTTCATAAAAGTCTTCACAGGTTTTCTTTTTAATCTGCCAGTTCATCATTTCTTATTGCATACTAGTATTACATTACATTCATATACTATAGCTTGTTCAGCCATTCCACATTTGATGGGCCTTCCCTCAATTTCCAATATTTTGCCACCATGAAAAAGGCTACTATTAATATTTTTGCCATGTGTAGGTCCCTTTCCCTTTTGTATGATCTCCTTGGGATACAGACCTAGTAGTGGTATTGCTGGATCAAAGGGTATGCACAGTTTTATAGCTCTTTGTGCATAATTCCGAATTGTTCTCCAGAATGTTTCACCCACAATGCATTAGTGTTCCAATTTTCCCACATCTTCTCTAACATTTGTCATTTTCCATTATTGTCATATCAGCCAATCTGATAGGTGGTGCCTCAGAGTTGTTTAATTTGCATTTCTCTAATCAATAATGATTCAGAGGGACAGGTAGGTGGTGAAGTAGAGCACTGTCCCTGGAGTCAGGAGAACCTGAGTTCAAATGTGACCTCATGTACTTTACACTTATTAGCTGTGTGACACTGGGCAAGTCACTTAACTCTAATTGCCTCTTAAAATAAAAAATAGTAATTTAGAACATTTTTTCATATGACTATAGATAGCTTTAATTTCTTCATTTTAAAACTGCCTGCTCATATTCTTTGACCATTTATCAACTGAGAAATCACTTGGATTCTTATAAATTTGTCTTTTTTATCTAGATATTTTAGAAATGAGGCCTTTATCAGAGACACTGGCTGTAAAAATTGTTTCCCAGCTTTCTGATTTCCTTCTAATCTTGGTTGCATTGGCTTTGTGCAAAAATTTTTAATTTCATGTAATCAAAATTATCCATTTTGTATTTCATAATGTTCTCTATCTCTTGTGTGGTCATAAATTCTTCCCTTCTCCATGGATCTGACAGGTAAATCATTCCTTGCTCTGCTAATTTGCTTATGGTATCACCCTTTATGTTTAAATAATGTATCCATTTTGACCTTTTCTTGGTATACAGTATAAGATGTTGGCCTATGCTTAGTTTCTGCCATACTATTTTCCAGTTTTCCTGGCAGTTTTTGTCAAATAGTGAATTTTTATCCCAGAAGCTGGAGTCTTAGGATTATCAGACAGTAGATTACGATAGTCATTGACTATTATGTCTTGTGTACATAACCTATTCCACCTATCCACCACTCTATTTCTTAGCTAGTACCAAACAGTTTTGATGATTGCTGTTTATTATACAGTTTTAGATCTGGTACAACCAGGCTACCTTTCCTTGCATTCCTTTTCATTAATTCCCTTGATATTCTTGACCTTTTGTTCTTCCAGATGAACTTTATTATGCTTTCTAGCTCTATAAACTAATTTTGTGGTTGTTTGATTGGTGTGGTATTGAATAAGTAAATTAGTTTAGGTAGAATTGTCATTTTTATTTCATTAGCTCACCTATCCATGAGCAACTGCTATTTTTCCAATTACTTAGGTCTGACTTTATTTGTGTGAAGTGTTTCATAATTGTGTTCATATAGTTCCTGGATTTGTCTTGGCAGGTAGACTCCCAAATATTTTATAATGTCTACAGTAACTTTAAATGGGATTTCTCTTTCATCTGGTCTTGGATATTTTTTTCTTGGGGTACTCATTTATGCTTTGTTCAACTTCTTTTTCTAAGATAAATGTTTTCTCTCTCTCTTTTTTTTTTGATGGGGGGAGGGGGTGAAGCAAGGCAATTGGGGCTAACCCACTTGCCCAAGGTCACACAACTAGCAAGTGTCTCATGTATCTGAAATTTGAACTCAGGTCCTCCTGACTCCAGGGTCGGTGCTCTATTCACTGTGTCATCTAGCTGCCGTTAAGATACAATTATGTTTTCCATTTCTTCTTCTGTTAATTCAGGTAAATTATAAATTTTTGGTAAATTTTGGTAAATATTTATCCATTTTCTTTAAAGTGTTAGGTTTTTTGGCACATAATTAGGCAAAATAGTTCCTAATAATTGCTTTAATTTGATCTTCATTGATGGTGCAGTCATTCTTTTCGTTTTTGATACTGGTCATTTGTTCATCTTTTTTCTAATCAAATTAGCCAAAGCTTTATTCCTTTATTTACCCCCCCCCCCTGCTCCCCCCCCCCCCAAAAAAACAGCTGCTAGTCTTATTTATTAGTTCAATAATTTTGTACTTTCAATTTTATTCATCTCTTCTTTGATTTTTCAGGATTTTTATTTTGGTATTTAATTGGGGATTTTTAGTTCATTTTTTTTCTAGTTTTTTTTTTTTAGTTGGGTGCCTAATTCATTGATCTGTTCTTTCTCTCTTATATTGATATAACTCTAGAGAAATAAGTTTTCCCCTAAGTACTGCTTTGAATGCACCTACAAATTTGGACATTTTTGCATTGTCATTATTTTTTGAAATTATTGTTTAATTTGTTCTTTGACCCACTCGTTCTTCAAGATCAGATTGTTTAGTTTCCAGTGAAAGGTTGGACTCTCAGGTCCCTCTCAATTCTAAGTCTGATTCTATGGGGAGCAGTGAGCTGTGATTTCATCAGCTTATAAGATCTTCAACTCTGTGTTAAAGAAGTGACTGGGGCACTTGTGCCTTGCCAAAGCTCACTGAGCTTGTGTATCAGAGGCAGGATTTAACCTCAGGTCTTCCTGACTCCAAAATGGACTCCTTTATCTACTTCACAGTGAAGCCTCTTCATCCACCTCATAGACCTATGAAATTTTAGAGCTGTGCTCCTACTGTCACACATTATTAGTCTGATGATGAAATTGGGTTTAGCTCTCCTGGAGAAAAGAAGGGAAACAAATAAGCATTTATTAAATACTTACTATGTGCCAGGCAGTGTACTGAGTGATTGCATATATTACCTCCTTTGATCTTCATGATAACTGTATTAGGTTAGTAGCTATTATTATTATTATCCTCATTTTACAATTAAGGAAATTGAGACAGAGGTTAAGTCACTTGCCCAGGATCACACACAGTGTCAGAAATTAAATTTGAACTGTTCTTCCTCACTCTAGACCAAGTGTTTTATAAACTGTGCCATCCGCCTGTTAACACTACTAATCATACATAAAAATAGGAAGGGGCAGTTGGGTGGCACAGTGGATAGAGTGCTGGGCCTGGAGTCAGGAAGACTCATCAAATCTGGCCTGATACACTTCCTAACTGTGTGAACCTGGGCAAATCACTTAACCTGTTTACCTCATTTTTCTTATCTATAAAATGAGCTGGAGAAGGAAATGGCAAACCACTCTAGTATCTTTGCCAAGAAAAACCCAAATGGGGTCTCAAAGAGCTGGGCACAACTGAAACAACTGAACATCAACAAAAAGTCATTGATAGAAAGCTTGTATTTAATTTAGACAGGGTTTTACCTGCTCTTCATTCCTTTAATTTTTTTGTTTGCCTTTCTGAGCAACCTTTCAAATCTGACAACCTTTAGTTGGACTCAGTATTCTAATACAATCTGATGAGTACTTAATATGGTTGAATTGCATATGTAATTACATTCCTAATTTGTGAATGTCCTATTCATATTTATCCTAAGATCATGATCTTTAATTTAACTTTGTTAAAATATATGCTACAAATATATAGGTGAAATTTTTAAATAAACTACATATGAAAAGAGCACTAAAAGGAAGTTGAACTCTAAACTTCAAGGCTGCTGCTTAAAAGGGGGGCTCAGCATAATGTTTCTGCCCATTTCCCAGCTGCTGTACTGCTTTTAGACTTTTCTGGATCTCACCATCATGCCTTCCTTCCCCAGGAAACTCATCTTTAGGAAATCTCATTATGCAGAAAGACTGAATCTGCTCAATAGCCATATCTTATCTGTACTCTCCTCTTCTCCCTCTGATTGGACCCCATGACTAGAGGGCAGAGCTATGGACTCCAAGGTCTCTCCTTAAGGAGAGGACTTACCAGTCCTTTCCTCCTTCCCTACCAATTCCATCACAAATCCAGCACAATTCCATCCTTCCCTCCCCCAACTGATCCGGGAGCAGGGATTTCAGCCTAGGGTAAAATCCCTGCCCGATATTTCTCCATTCTCTCCCCTGGCCCCCCCCCCCCATGATTCACCATTCTTTCCCCCTCCCCCCCCCAATATTTCTCTATTCTCTCCCCTGCCCCTCCCCCCCTATTCTCCATTCTTCCCTGTCCCTTGCCCCTCCTACCGGATATACCCCATCTCCTCCCATTCTAGGTTCCCTGTCCCTCAGCCTAGGATAAACTTCAGGGGGGGAGGAAGAATTCAAAAATACACTGTCAAATCACTGATTGTAGTCTCGGCTTAGACTCTCTTTAAAAACCGGTACATTGTCCATGCCAACTCACTGTCTGATCTGGGTATGTGACCCCGAAGCAATAAAACCCACTTCCAAATTTTATTTTCAGGGATCTTTTGTCTCGTTCCTTTCAGCTCAACACTATCCTGTTTTTTGATGCCACCTTACTTTGTGACCATGCACCATTTTTCTTCCCTTTTCATCTTCCTTTTGTGTGGTATCTTCCCCAGTTAGATTTTAAGCTTCTTGAGAGTGGGAACTGTCTTTGTTTTAATGTGTGTGTGTGTGTGTCCAGCAATAGTAGGTGCTTAATAAATGTTTTTTGACTGAATAGTAGGGGAAAAAAATCATCTAGTCTCTGGAGAAGAAAAATCTCTTTTCTCACTATAAAGGTAACCAGGATAAGATGTTTTACACGGTTATTTTATCAAATGTTTTTGTTATCATTATTTTTGTCACAATCTGAAAGGAGAACTGGCATAAGAAAATAGTTCTTGTGTTGCTAGCACAGTACCTGGAAAGTATAGCAAAGTCCCTAATAGGAGCTTATTGATTGATTAATATGTACATTTCATCAATGTATGACTATATAGCTAGTCCCCTCTTCCTCTTATTTGTGACATAAGGATAGCAGCTGGAACGATAATTTCATTAGGCTCGTGATCTCCCAGGTGAGGAAATTCTAGCTATCAATGAAGGCCAGCATTTTATTTGGAAGTAATAGTCTTAGAGAAATTGCCTAGAGCATGAAGCGGATAAGTAATTTGCTCGGGACTAGAATGAAGGTCTTCCAGGTTTCAAACCTGCCTCTCCATTCTAGCACACTTGCTCTCTCTCTGACATAAGACTCATCATGATATTTTTCCCTGTTGAGTTTATTTTCCTTTCATCCAGGAAATAATTTACACAGACACAAAGAAAAGAAAAAAAATCTTTGCTTTAAAATTCCTGTCTTCCTATCCTTTTGTTATAGTTTTAAAATGTGCAGCTTGGGCTTTTAAAAAAACCAAACCATCATACATCGTGACATTTACAAAAGCTATAAGCAAACACCTTTAAACAAATTCTGCTTGTAAGAATGCATAGCATGAACCTGAAGACAGAAAGCAAACCTTAAAGGCTTTTCATATGAAAAAAAGAAAAAAAAGATTTAAAAGTTCTCTTTTCTATTCTGTTTTTGTTTTGTTTCCATGGATTGAGGATCTGAGAGTAGGATGCATGAAGTTTCCATGTTTTCTTTAGATGACTGTTCCATTAATATGTACAAAGCCCTCAGTTATGATAAAAAATGTTTTGATGTATGGTTTCAGTCTCACTCTTTAGGAAGAGATCTGCATACAATGTAATCATTTCCCTACCTTTGAATGATTATTTTAAAGTGTTTCTGCAAAAACTGTTATGAAAACAAAGGAGGCTTGTTTTGAAGAAAGCACTTTGTAAAGATAATTTATGGCTTTTTAAACCCACAAAAGGAGCCAGTCATTGATATGCAACCAACTAGAAGTCAAGAGTTGCCCTAATGTCCATTTGCCCAAAGGGCATAGCTATCAGAAATATTAGAAAGACCTTATTAGTTACATTAGAACTTCACTTATAATGTAGGCTCATAGATTATCAGGGACCCTGTGCCAAAAATAACGAATCAAAGAAGGGAGCATATTATTTAAAAAGTAGGTTCTCTATCTGGCCATTCAGTTAACTTAAGAAAGCTTTGTAAAATGTCAAAATCAGGCGAGCAATTCAAGAGTAATATCAATTTCTATGACAACAAATGACTCAGAGAATTTTATTGATTTTTTTGTAGCCTTATCTATAAGTGATCCATCTTTCAGAAGTAATGAATCATCATGGATGTCATTCGCTCCCTTTCATATTCGACAAAAGACGTATATTCAGTTACAATTTCAGCCTCTTTCTACAGATGGCATCCTGTTTTATACAGCACAGTACCTCAACAGTCGGTCAGGTAAGAATGTACTATTCACAAGCATAAGACCTTTATTTTCCTCCAATGAAATTCTGTGAAATGTTCTTTTTTTAAATAAACTCAGAAATTTTTGTATTATACAGTATGGTTAAAGATAATAATAATAGCATTTACAGAGTGCTTTAAGGTTTGTATAGCACTTTACATGTTACCTTGTTTTATCCTATTATCATCAATATCTGCTATTAAAATTTCCTAGCAGCTAATGAAAGCAAAGTTTGTTAGATCTAAAGCTAAGGAATTCAGTTGACCTTGAAAAATAATGGTCCTATTGAGAGTTTGTAATTATCTGTTATCAATTACCATTTTCTTCTCTGGAAAGAAAAAAAAAGTCCCTTCCCCTTTCTGCCTTCTGATCTGAAAGTCCAAGGGGTGGGGTGTGTAGGGGGTAGGGGAAAGGAAGGAAGGAGAGGAGGAGCAAATCAAAGGGGAAAGGTAGGGGAGGGAAGAGAGATGGGGCATGTGATCCAAGGCCACACAGGAAGTAAATTGCAGAGCTGGAATTTGAACTTAAGTCCCTGTACTCTAAAATTCAGCACCCTTTCTACTTTATCCACCATCTCTCATACTGTCTATCATAGTAGATGGCATTTTTAAGGCTTTGAATTATGATGAGACTGGAGTGCATATGAGTATGTAAACTTTACAGAGTCAGCACACAAGACTGATCTTGGAATTGGGAAGACTTGAGTTCTAATCCAGTCTATGACCCACACAGGAGCTGAAAGACATCAGGCAAATCACTTAACCTCTCAGTACCCCCAGGCAACTCTCTAAAGCTATAAATTACAAATCAGATTAGCCTATGAGATCCTTGAGATTAGGGACTGTTGCTTTGATTTTCTGCTTTTCTTTTCCAGCACCAAGCACAATGCTAGATACAAATTAGGGCTTAATAAATAATTGTTAATAAACAACTGTTACCTTGGCATGATGATCTGAATCAGTAGAAGTTTCTCCACATGGAGTTCCATATACAATGAACCCTATATCATAGTCCTAGAAATCACACACACACGTATGTGTAACTACATTATATTTATCTTAAAATATAGAATGAAAATATTTAAATGACAAATTTCAAAATTTGGCAGTTTAGTATGTCTCAAATTCATCTTTATTTGCATTTGCACATTTCTCCTCTCCAGAGCTTTACCAAATATTACACTTGTATGTATTATCAATGTATGTTATTAGTTTATATACTACAAGCCACAATATTTTAAAATGTTCTATTTTGGCACTCATTCGTAGTAATCTAATCCTAAAAAGAATAAAAGGAATTTTGGTACCAGAAAAAAAAATTCCATCAGGTACTTACTGAAGATCTGTTCATTTTCAATTTCTTAAAAAGAATGGTGTCCCAAATTCAATGGCAGTTGCATGGTTCAATAAATGTTTGTAATGTAGATGTCTGCATTCCTCATAGAGAATGCTTAATGTGAGAGATGAGACTGTTGAAAGTATAAGATGATACTGTTAATATTTTGGTTGTCTTGCTAAATGAAATTACCCTATAGTCAAGCAATAGTAATTGAGTCCCAGATTTTCAATTGGAAGGAAGCTTAGAGTCATCTAGTCCATTCCCCTCACTTTATAGATAACTTATTCAAGGCCTTATTGGTTTTAAATAACAAAACCTGATCCTCTAACTTCAAATCCAACATCCTTTCCAGTGCACCATACTGCCTCTGAATTGAACACATATTTATTCAGAAAAAAAAGCACTTAAGACTAATTATTTGGTTTTTAATTAATGATTAACTTAAACCTCATAAAAAATGCTAAGTAGTATTAAATTTCTCTTTCTGCAGGAAAAGACACTTATAAAAATCTCAACTGAGTAGTATAAAAAAAAAATCTCAGACCATGTCGAAACCTTTCTTGGATCAAAGGAAGAATAGAAATGATCTGGACTATGCCAAGTTAATCGTATTATAATTCTAGTTTTGCCCCTAGTATTCATGTTAAATACAAACGCTACATGTATACATAATCAGACATTTTCCTGAATATGCTATGCACAGGCAAGTAATTTAATTCATAGCCATGGTTTCCTACTTGCCACAAGGTACAATCTCTATAGGGTTGTAATGATTTACATTACACTGTGATCTATGATTTATTTGACATTTCCAAGTATCCAAAAGGGAGTAATGGAAGGTTTAAAATGGTCACTCATAGAAGACAAAATTAAAGTAATGGAAAATGCAGTTATTTTGGTGAATTAAGAGAAAGTTGTCTTTAGCTATTTGGTTTGATACAATGTATATGAGTTCCGTTCTTTTTAATATAAGATTTAGTCAGTGACTCACACATTTTCAGATATGTTCATCTCTCTTAGAACAGTAATTTGTATGCCTTCATATCCTGTATTTTACTAAGGTGAATAATTATTTTTAAAAAGATACTAAATATACACAGAAAAAGATACTATCCATACAGGTTTTCCCAAAAGGCAACACACTTTCTTGGGTGTATGTAATACAAATAAGCAAATAAAAATCTAGAAGCTAATTAGCAATATATACATCTATGTGTGTACCCATTTAAATGTCATATTTTTAAAATGTTTTGAGAAAGGTCTTATTTTAAATTTCTTGGATAGCTAGTCATTCTGATCATACTAGACACCTAAAATTTGGGGTAAAATGGGAGTCAGGAAACGTTCAAGTAGGCAGTACAACTTCTACCTTGAAAAGTAACTTTAAAGAGCTGTCTAAATTCTATTCCTTGTTTCAAACCATGGAAATAATATATCCACTAAATATAGGTTATTGAATAGCAAATGATCTTTTTAAGCAATATTTTGTGAAACCCAAATGAATCAAATCTAGCCTGAATTCTTCTTGAAATATCTTTCCTCCTTAGCTAAAATATATATTTTTTAAAAACCCTCTAATTATTCCCAGATAGGTTCTCAAGCAATTAAGTCTTTAAAATAAGATCGTTTTTATAAAAAGACACAATGATTTGAACTGGGCAAGAAATTTAGATTGAGTAAATTTCTAAGGAGAGATTGCTGAGTAATGGAGGTAAAGGAAAAGTCTGGAAGTAGCATTAGGGAACAAGGAGTACCCTAATCCCCCTCCAAGACCAGTGCATAGTCATGTGTGAAAGTACAAGCAGAACCAGAGAGGATCAGCAGGGATGCAGTGTCATAAGTGGAGAACCAGATCTCAGTGAGGGATAATAGATTTGCTAGTGGGAGAGAGAGGTCCAGGATAGAGGAAAAACTGTTAAATGTGGATGGGGAATTCCAAAGGGCTCAGGGGAATTAGTAAACAAGTTTATAGTAGAACATGGATTGGGTAGAGTTGAGGATGGACACTAGAATGTGACATCGATGAAGTAGGGTTTAGAAGGATGGGGATGAGAGAACAAGAAGTAACCCAATCCCTACCTCTTAATTGGTAGGGATGATTTGCTAATATGGTTGGTGATAGGGAAATAGGAGAAATTATACAAGTGGAAGGAAGTAGTAGTGTATCAGGACATTTCAGATAAGATTGGGTGGGACTTGATGTGGGTTTAGCTTCTAGACTTCTGTAGCAGCTACTTCTCTTCTGGGATGGTTGGAAGTAGTGGGCAAGTGTTCTTTCCCCTGAGTTCATCCCTGGCCTTAATGATACAATAGAATACCTTTGTTGGCCCTTTCCAATGTGCCATACTTCCTTAAATATATGCACTTTGGCCTTTGATCGTCAGAGTGGAACTGGTTGTAGTATACAAAATACCTTTGCTTCCCAATTCTTTAGATATCTTTTACTCTTATCCTATCCTCTCTTAATTTTTTTTTACTCTGAGGACAATCCTATTAAAAGGGTCCAACAAAGACCTGTCATAGGAAGAAAAATGAATGCATATTTCTGTGTAATTGTCCTGGTTTGGATTATTTTTGCCCTCTAAAAATTCCATTGGGTGATGCTAATGTTTATGGACTTAGGATCATAGATCAAAGACCAGCATAGAATTTGAGATCAACCAGTTCTATCCCTTCTCATATAACAAATGAGGAAACCGAGTCTTGTGGAGGCTCTGAAATGTCTTACCCCAGATCACACAAGGAATGTGAGGTAGGATTCAATCAGTGATCTCTCAGTTCAACACTGAACATTGATGCCACTATGTCATGCTATCTATAATCAGTATCATCAAATTTTCAGCGGTCATATTTTTATAAGACCTTGTGATTCTTTGCTGATATAGAAATTTAACATGACCCAAACTGTACTTTGTATTGTCATTATAAAGTTTTGCAGTTTGCATGTCTTTTTTTTTATTCTTGAAATGACTCTTCTTTCTAGAAATTAAGTTTAAGAAATGGAAAAATTCTTTCCCTAGATACAGGCACTCAGGGAAAAGGGGAATTTTCATAGTCCAACATTAGTAGAAAATTTAAAGCTCTTTACTGCCAACAAATACATAAAATAGGGGGACCACACACACATTTTGTGACTTTCATTCAAATGTAGTGCTTGCTTCTATTGTATCAGTCCTTTCTAATATCTTTCTAGGACTGTAGATTAAGAGCCAAATGGGCCCTAAGAGGTCATCTAAACCAACCCCCTCATCTCACAGATGGAGAAAACTAAGGCTCAGAAAGAAGTAAATTATAAAAGATCACACGGGTATTAAATGAGATAGCTGGAATTGTTCACCTTGTTCCTGACTCCAAATCCATAAATTTTCCATTGTACGACTTTACTCTTTCCCTTCTCTAAATGAATGAAAAAGCATTTAGTAAGCACTTAATATGAAATACAAACAGAAGATACAGTTCCCTGCTCTTAATCCAAAATTCTAATTAGAAGTGACAACACATAAGATGTCAAGTAGATGCCAATGCCCAAAGATTCTTAGTATATATTTATAGGTCAAAGAGGAATGGGGATAAGGGAAAGTGGAATTGGAGGGCAAAGGAATGGGGCAGAGTAAGGCCTGGTGGCTAAAGGGTATAGTGATTGATGAGAGAGCTCCCTGATCCTTTATCTTACTAGAAAGATTGCAGTTGATAATTTCCTACTCATCCAAGTCTGTCCAGTAATTTGGAAAAGAGGTTTTGGGTTGGAATACAGTGGAAATTACAGGTGCCCCCTTAGCAGAGAAGCAATGTATATGGGGGTCATTCTTCACCCACAAGGCAGAAAGGGGAAAGTGGAAAGCAGCATCGGAAGAAAGATGTGCAAAAGGGTTGTTTGGAAGAGCTTCCCATAGTTCCCACTTTTGCTGGTACAAGACTGGAGCCTGATGAGCAAGCTATCTGAGGGGCCAACTGAATGATGAGTTGTAAAGAAATACCATTTTTATTTCTTCATCTAAATACTTGTTTAGTCAAGGTAAAACTGTAGTTTATAACATAGAAATCAATGTTCTATGGGCAGTATCTATATTTAACAGGAAGAATTTTTAATTAAATATGGTAGGCTCAAGAGATTGATTCACAAAAAGAATAAATTGCTTCCAGCTCCCTCATGTAATTAGACCCAGTAAGAGCTATCATATATTCATATGAACCTCAGAAATCTAGTCCACACTTCCCCCTCTTATTTTAAAGATAAAAGAAACTAAGGACCAAACAGTTTAAGGGAAACAGCATAGTTTTTTTTTTTAATCTTTTTTTTTTTAAAGCATTGGATTTGGAATCCAAGGATCAGGGCTCAAATCCCAACTCTTCCACTTATTAATTTTGTGATCTTGAGTCACAACCACTGCTGGGCTTCAGTTTTATCCTACATAGATTAGAAAGTCTCTTTTAGCCTTAAATCTACAATCTAACTTTGAATTCAAGTGGTCATTTTTCTTCACCACTCTTGCCTCTTGTACTTTCCCTTCTAAAATAAAGCATAGAACAGAACAGAGTAGGGCAGCCAAATGATTTTTACCCATTTTAACTCCACTAAAATATCACAATGTTATCTTTTCTTGGCAGGTGATTTTTTATGTCTATCATTAGCTAATAGTTCTGTTCAGTTACGCTACAACCTTGGGGACCAAACAGTCATTTTGCAGTCCTTACAAAAAGTCCACACTGGCAGGAGTTTTTGGCATGTGGTTAAGGCAGGAAGAGTCGGTAATGAAGGTTACCTGGAGCTGGATGGGATCAACATCACTAAAAAAGCCACTGCTGGTATGAGAGCCCTCGACACAAGTACAGACTTTTATGTTGGAGGAGTATCATCGTTAAGCCTTGTCAACCCTATGGCCATAAAGAACGGACCTGTTGGATTTAATGGTTGTGTTCGAGAAATTCTTATAAATAATAGGGAATTAAAATTAACTGAGAAAGGAGCTAAAAGTGGTTCCAACGTAGGTGACTGTGATGGAACTCCCTGTGGGTACAAGGTATGTAAGAATAGAGGAAAATGTATAGCACAAGACTCAAATTTCTCTTGCAAATGTTTACCACATTGGATAGGGAAGACATGTGAAGAGTCAATATACTGTAGGAATAATTTGTGTCTCCATCAGTCTCTTTGTATACCTATTCAGCCTGCTTCTTATATTTGTATGTGTCCACTGGGTTGGGTGGGTAGATACTGTGAGACTGAAACCTCATTTCTTACAGCAAAATTTGTTGGTAACTCTTACATTAAGTACATTGATCCAAATTATAAAAAGAGAGACCTTCAGTTCACCGCTGTATCCTTAAATTTTAGCACAACTGCAGCAGAAGGCTTAATTTTGTGGATGGGAAATGCTGAACATGAAGAAAATGACTTCCTGGCCATTGGTTTCCACTACCAAACTCTAAAAGTGGTGGTTAACTTGGGAGAAAGAATATCTGTGCCATTAATGAATAGCAGTGCTCTCTTATGTTGTAAACAATGGCATCATGTAAGGGTAGTGCAAAACCAGACTTTTATCAAAGTCTACCTCAATGGTGATCTAATTATCTTTGAAGATATTGATCCAACAAAAAATTACATTGCTTTAAATTATGGTGGTGTCAGCTATTTGGGTGGTTTTGAATTTGGTCGAGGAGTAAAGATGGTTACTCATGGACTTTTTAACCAAGATTTTATTGGCAAAATTAAAGATGTGTCATTTTTTCATGATCCAAAAAAAATTGAGCTAATTAAATCAGAAGGATACAATATTTATGATGGAGATGAATAAGGCTAATTGCTGAGTTGGTTTGGATACCCAAAATAAACCTAGACATTAGAATCTTTAGTTACCTTGACTTTGACTAGGTTACTTAAATTGTAATGGTTATGAGTTCACTGAAAGTTTAATTTTCTTTGGTAATACTTTATTGGGAAAACATTGAATATCACAATTTAAAACTGGTATTGCATTTAAAATTTAAAGTTATTGTTGTTTTAAATGTTTTACCTTATTTAGGGTTGTCTTAGTGTTTATACCGTGGTTTGCTAAGTGAATTTAGTGTTAAATTAATCATCTATCAAAAGATCTCACTTCTTATACTACTAGAAGTCCTATATATATATATATATAGGACTATATACCTATACCTTTAGAATTAACTTTTAACATTGTTCTTTAAACATGTCATAAAAGTAGCAGTTGCTCAAAATGAATTTTTAGAATCTTGTTTTCCAAAGGTAGACTAACAATTTTACCAAAAATAATACCCATCTATGTTGTAGTATGAAATTGTGCTTCATTTTAGAATGTGAGCTTTGAAGTCAGTAACTTTTCATTATTTTGACTTTGTATCCCCAGACTCATATAGTAATTAGGTTAGGCACTTAATAAATATTTGCAGAACTGGACCAGACTGAATTCTGTGTTTTGACTATAAAGTTATCAGTGTAACATATTAACATCATTTCTCAATAGTCTTGATTAGTATTTTCAGTCATCATGTTATTCTTTTGCCACCAAGAAAGTTAACATGAAATTGAGATGCCAATATCTGAAAAAGAAAATGTAAAAACTTATTTTGATAACCAGCAATGCTTAATTTTTTAAAGATTTTAGGCCTACCAGGTAAATAATTATATGCATGTTTTTGTATCTTTACTATATTTGTGTGCAAATATTTGCTTACTGAAATGTTTTCCAGTTCATTTGGTATAACTGCTTACTATTTTCCAGACTCCTTTTCCTTCCCCTTGCCTACTTGCCTTTGGATTACAGCAATGCTCACTGGATCTGTTCGGAATTAATTGTGAAGACATCACTCAAACAATTAATAGCTCTAGTATAACATTTAGTTTCAGGAGTTTTAACTTGAACCAAAATGGGAGTTTTGACAACACGGACTTGATTTACTTATGCTATCAAAAGCAGGGTACAGTTTCACATGTTGACCTAAAAATTAGGAATTACCTATCTACGGAAGTTTAGAAAAGTTTTCTATTCTACAAGTTCTAACCATTTTTTTCCTTCTATTTTTTAAACAATGTGGATGATTCTCTTTGCCTCATTCAGGAAGCAGTAGAACTGAAGCTTGGTTAAAATTCTTGCACAATTTTCAGGAGACATTGCACCACAGTGGCTGCTGTACAAACACATCCCATGCCCTCGTCAACACTAAAAATCACATCTGGAGAGCCACAATGGAGTAGTAGTATTTAAAATAAAGGGCAAGACAATTACATAATAGCTTTTTAAAAATACAGCAGGATTGATTTTTAAGTCAGTGAAAGCTTGTTAGCAAGATTTATAATGGCAACCAGAATCTAGACAAGGGGTGGACAAAATACTCAAGCAATTTACTGCTTCATGCACCAGTATGAAAAAAAGGTAAGTAGATACAGGGGAAGGGGTAAGAATGCCATTGTTTATTAGTATACCTAGGATTTAACACAGGAAAGGGACCTTAGAAATCATATCTGTAATGTAGGAACATTTTGTTCTCCATGGTGAGCTGCTATTGTTTTACTGGTGTTGTGTGTATATCATGCATGGCATGGGCAAGCACAGATGGTTTGCAATCTTCTATCACTGAAGGGATCTCTTGGATCAATGAGAACACAGCTCTATTTGATTATTTACATATGTAACAAGCACATTACAGGAGGTCTGGCAATATAGTTGATAAAGCATCATATTTAGTGTCAGAAGACACAATTTTGAGTCCTGTTTGTGACACTAGCAATATTACTATGGGTAAGTTAACAGCAGTTCTCTGGTCCTGTTCGTCTGTTAAAATGGCAATGTCCAAATTTATCTTACCAAGTTTTGTAATAAAATATATAATGTAATTTGTAAATCTTAATGTTATATGTATGTAAACTATGATTACCATAGCTCAGATTCCCAGTTGACAGTGATACACGATGTTAAAATCTTGCTCAGGGTACTCAAATGCCTTGATCCAGCTATTCTAAATCCCGTTTGGAGTTGTCTGATAAACTGTTATGAAAATTACTTAACCTACTTTAGTATAATTGTAACACTATACAATCCCAAGTTCACTTAAGTGGCTGCTTTCTTGACCTATACATATCACTATCTGTTTAGAAAGGCCTAACAGTAAAGACAGATGCATTGGTAGAACTCCCAAGAAACTATTGTGAAAAGGTTATAAATACCCATTAATGAAAGCAGAAAATTCAGGGCTGCTAAGGAAAAAAAAACTTCAGTAAGAGTGCATCTTGACCCCATTCAACTTTTAAAATTTGAGGTGCCAAGTAGTATAGCCTCTTCTATGAAGCTATGCCCAGGCAAACCTAATTTCCCAACTCACTAACTTCCCCAAAAATATGCCTCTCTATCCATGAGTATGCTTAGGTGTCTATTTTTAATTATATGAAAATTGAACTAAGGTGAAATGAAGTAGAAATATAGATGAAATTCAACTCCCTTCTCTTAACAGATGAGGAACTATGCATATGAACTGTAGCATTCTCTCAGATGAGTAGTACAATAGGAAAAGCACTGCCCTTTTGTTAGAGGAGCAAAGTTCAAATTCTCCGTCTATTGTCTCGTATAACCCTGAGCAAGTGCCTTAAGCCTACTTGATTAAGTATGCTCACCTGCAAAACGAGCAGATTATACTGTCTGAGGTTACCTTCTCTCTCTAGGTACTATGAAGCTACTGAATTGATTAGTTTTGCTTGTTTTTTTTTTTTTTAAACAGGGAAAGGTATATTGGTAAATGAATACAATTACAGGAGTTGGGGCGGCCAGGTACACCAGCTCCAGTGTCGGGATGACCTGGGGATCGAATCCAGGCTCAGATACTTAGCACCCACCCAGAATCACCTGGCCTTGTAACCTTGAGCAAGTTACTTAACCCCAATTGCTTAGGTGTGGCCAGGTGGCTCAGCAAGTCGGGATGACCAGGCTCAGATACTTAGCACCACACCCAGAAATAACTGGCCCTGTAACCTTAAGCAAGTTACTTAACCCTGTTTGCTTTAAAAAAAAAAAAAAAAACAATTACAGGAGTTAACTGGAGATCTGTTGTTTTTAGAGAGTTCATGAACTTAAGGAAAAATTACTAAAATAGCATTTTCTTAAATCATGATTTCAAAAAACCCACTTATTCTGGTCTTTTACACACATGGAAAAGGTTTATAACATTTACTATAGTATAAACTACAAAAGTGTTAAGGGAGTGGGAGGAAAATACCAAGACAAATACTGAGGCATTGTGACTAATCCTGAGCAAATAAACATAAATCTTCCTAGGTGTACTTATTTTAATCCTATAGGTTTTGTATTTTCCTCTGATCATTCCTGAAGTAATAATGATTAATCAAACACCAGGGTTCATGAATCTTCCAGAAATGAACTACCAAACTGTTTATGCTTGTTATTTCATTGTGGTAGAAGAGTAAAAAGGTAGACAAAAGAATGTTGTAAAGGGAACACGGGCTCAAAAATCACCCTTCCTCCCACTGCACTAAAACTTTGGAAGCTCTTTAAAGTTATAATTATCTTAAGAGGGAAACCCTACTACACCTTCAAGAGAATTTCTTTAATCAAGCACTCATATGATTTAAAACTAGAAATTTTTTTAAAAGAGACCTTCTTCATGTTAAAAATGAGAAAACAAAGACCCAGACAAGGTCAAGTGATTTGCCCAATACCACACAGGTAGTTAGATGACAATAGTGTAATTCAAATCGAGGTTTCTCACTCCAATTCTTTGCACAGCACCACACTAAAGTTTGGATAGTTTTGTAGAAAAAGTAGATGGGGGAACTCTGATTTGTGTTGATATTTTAGAGCTTTGGACATTCACAAAGGCCCCAAATATGGAACAGGCAAGAAATTTCCAAGAGATACGAAAGCAAAAGGGAAAATGGGATGACACTTTAAATTTCGCTGGTCTAGCAATTATGTCAAGTTCCTGGGCCTGCTAAATCTCTGATCCCTAGTGCTTAGTTCTGCTTACTACCACAATACACTGATGATGAAGCCACATTCAGAAAACCCGAGTTCAAAACTGGCCTATATTACCCATTACCTTAAGCAAATTACTTCACCTTTTTTGTCACTCATTTTACAAGCCTATAAAATGAGAGGGTCAGTTAGATGGTCTCTGAGTTCCCTTCCAGCTCTAAGTAGTCTATGGGGTTCATAAGGCACCTGTGTTTGAGCAGAAAGTACACTGACTCTGGAGGACCTTAAGTTCAAATCTCACCACTGCTGATTAATATTTACCAGACCTTGGACAAGTCAATTCACTTGCATGAGTCCATTTCCTCATTTGTAAGGTTTTTTTTTGGAAGCCTTTAAAGTCCCTAAGTCTGTATCCTGTAAACATAATTTTATTCTGCTCTAGCACAGTGATTGACACACAATAGGCCCTTAATAAACATTTGGCGATTGATTGTTGATGTTCCATGGCCTATGAATCCACCCCTAACTCATCTCACCAGCATGGGACACTGACTACAAGGGAGGCTGAGAACTCATGGCTGGATGAAGGAAAATTGGGACTACCCCTCTGGAAAAAAACTCAAATGTGCTTTTACTTGGTTAGCTATTTTAATAGTGCTTTTGTTGTCTTCTTCTGGAAAGGTTTTGTTGCTTCAGTCTTACGTAACATTCATCAAGCGCCAGTAAGAAAAAGCTGTGTACAGTTAATTATAAGGAACAAATGACAAGGGACCAAACAGGAAAGAAACAGACCTCTGGACAAGGAAGATTTGAGTTGAAAAAATACAAGTCACATTTCCAGTTCTATCATTGTAAATAACTTCAATTCTCTGAGCCTCTTTCCTCAAATACAAAACTGGGGAAAATAATGATTTCATTACCTGCCTACCTCACAGGGTTGAGAGAAAAGTGTATGAAAGCACTGGAATTGGAGTCAGAAAGATGAGTTCAAATCCAGTTTCAGAAAGGTGATATGACTCTGGAAAGTCACACCTTAGTTTCCTCACCTATAAGATCAGGCTCATAATATCAGCACCTACCTCACAGGGTTATTGTGAGGATAAAATGAGGTATTTGTAAAATGCTTTTCAAATATTTATCTGGAAAGGACCTCAAAAAAATCATCTAATCCATTCCTTTCATTTTGTAGATGATAAGAACACAAAGAAATAGTGAGACAAAAAGAAAAGAAAATATACTTCCTTCCTTCCTTCTAGTAGAGGGGTAGAGGACCACAGTTGCACAACAGAGTATATGCTATCTATGACTTGTCCAAGAAAGACTACATAACTCCAACTAGTGAAGTTGGGATTCAAAAGCTAGTCTTCTGTCTCCAAGTCCAGTGCTCTTAAATGCGAGATATTCCATCATCTTACTTACACTTAAACATATAAAGTATAATAATTAGTAGTATGAGAAAATTATAAAAATTGTGGGGGCTCAGTAATTATTTTTTAAAGACTCAAAACAGGATTCCTTTAAAGTGCAAATTCTTGTAGTGAATTTATATTTTCCAGCAACATTCTTATTGCCTAAGGCCTAGAATAGATTAAGTACTCATGCCCAAATAAATATATATTACAACATAAAATAATAAAGTGAAACACCCAACTAGAGTAGTTTTGTTTAAACACCAATCACTTTTTTTTTTTTTTACTAGTTACTGGTACTTCATACTGCTTTTCTTTTTGGATATACTACTTTTAATCTACATAAACATTTTTAAATCTAAAAAGAAATTGGAAACCAATTTATCCATCAATACTCCAGCAACTTGCTGAACAAAGCGATACTAGGACTTTGCCTATCTGGATAGTTCTGGCCGCGGGGCAAGGAATCACACAGGGTACCAGTAAGGAGGGGGCAGTCTTGGGGCTGGCCTTGAAAGTGTTGAAACAAATGAGAAGGAAGATCCAAAATTAAGACTGGTGGAATGGACTCATTGATGGATTCCAGAGAACATAACAGCTCTTAGTAAAGAGATTTCTTCCAAACTTTTTTCCTCATCTTTCAGATGATAGGAAGGTGATTTAAAGTTAAGGGCAAATTGCTTATCAATGCTTCCTTGCTCTATGGATTTAAAATATTTAAAACAAAATCAGTGAAGCTTTATAAAAAAAAATAACCTGAGTTGTTTCATTGAAAAACATAGTATAAGGGGTTACCAAAAATTACTTTTCTTTCTCAACCATTTTACCCAAGACTGCTTCTAGAAGTTATCTTTCCTACTACATTAAAAATGAGGGGAAGGGAGAAAGGAAGAAAAGTTTGCCACTTTCACTGCTCACAATTCAAAAGTCACCTTCCCCATGAACTGCTACACCTCTCACTTTCCAGGTACCCATACCCTAAAAGTTTAATTTTCTCAATTTCAACTCAAGAAATAGCTAGGAACCTGGCTTTCCTCCATCACCTAGTTTGCTTTTTTTTTTTTACCTGAACTTTGTAAAGGCGAAAAAACAAGAAATCTTGCCTGCAAATGATTTGTCTATTGCCTGCTCAGCCAAAACCAGGTAAGTCAGTCAAATTATTCCTGATTTTAAATGGCTCCACTTAAAATGGCAATTTTGCTAAAGGTTTAAAAAAATAGTAAAGACCTACTTGCTCTTAATTGGGAACCATTGTTTTTTCATAGTGATAAAGAGGATCAATTAATCCTCTTAATTAAAACATGCAATTTAAATGACTGTTCTTAAAAGATTAATTTTAAAAACTAATAGTTTTCAGAGGAAAAAAAGGTAAAGTTAAGCTAAATCAAGTTTAAACAAGTGAATGAAAACTTTTATTTCAGGTAATTTTCTGATGATTAATGTTTGAGTCAACAGTGTTATTGTGGTTCTTGTGGAATAGGCATCCACCCACCACCCACCAAAAAAGAAATAATGAAATTCAAAAAACCTCTGCTTTTACCCTGCAATCATTACCAGTGCTATTAAACAGTAACACTGACAGATAATCTTCTTAATTTACCTCATTTCCTCAAATGTAAAAAATGAGGATATCCTAGCTCTACAGCTATGCTCCTGTGTACAGCTGCTTTTAATTTATACTGTTCTCATGAACTTAAATAAACAAGTAAAATTTAGTTCTCCTGGCTTCAAATTCTGCATTACTTTGTATCATGAAGAAACTTTAAATTACAGCAATCCCACAACATGTATTTTAGATTCTTCACTTATATCAACAATGCTGAATAAAGTGTCACGGTTTATGTTGTATACATACCTGTGCACATCATTAAGTAAGCCATTATATATTAAAATTCAGATTTACACTAAAGATGAATTGGGACTAATTATTCACTGTGAAAGGAGTCACAATGATTCCTTTAAAGAGAAAGCTACTGTTGTGATTTAAAATTATTTAATTTACATAAATTTGATTTACACACAACTTTTTAGGAATACAAGTATTATGCAGAGTAAAGTCTATCTGTACACCCTGGTAATATACAACTCTGACATTCGTCTAGGGAAATGCTGCTTTTTTTAAATGTCAGCTGGGTATGAAAGAGGAAATAAGGAACTACTCCTGGTTTTCCTTCTCGAACTTAACCAACAGATGAATATATGATGTATATTCAGCTCTATGGATCTCTTACAAGTATGTTTTAAGTGTAATTAAAACCTAGAAAAGCATCCTTTTACTGTTTTGAAATCAAACACACAAGATAGGTGAGAAAATTTTATCAGATTAAGAATCAAAATATCCCTTAAAATATTTACATTTTACAGTAAAAAGGATAGCAAAACACAAGATCATGTACAAGCTTAAGTATTCAAGTTTCTGAAGAGCCAAAAGGGAAAATAATGGTCTACTACAAAGCTGTAGTTTATGGCATTAAAAATGTCTTATTAAACAAGTGCAGTTTAAAGCAATAAATGTACTGCTCAGGCTTCCAAAGGCTTGTCAAAAAATGCTCAGCTATATTAGTTATCTGATTAATAAAATTCAGTTTGGATTTTTAAACTCCTCTACAATCTTCCTTTAAAAACAGTGCAATTTTAAAACAAACTTACAGTGAACTTTGCCCTAAAGAATTAATCATCTTAAAGGACATTTATATGAGGCAGTATATTCCATATATAACCAAATTTACCAATTATGGAAGAAAACTAAAATTTCTAAGCCTTTATTGCATATTAATAAAAGAAATCTTTGAATATACAGCAATGTAAAACTTTTGAAAAATGTTAAACTCCTACACCTAGGAACAGTTGGTATGATGTAAAGGATGACAAGCATTGGTACACAGAGCTTTGTACCAAAACACAGACATTTCTGCAAAACACCAACACTGAATTTTAAAAAGATGGCACAATCCTAGCAGGCATTCTTACAAAATTTTTAAGATGAACCATACAACAGGTATTTAAATGCGATTTTCAAACAGCCTGCATCTTTTACCTTTTGCTTTTAGCTCTGTCAGTGTGGTCCCTATCTTTGTGGTGTCTGTCCCTGTCCTTTTCACTATGCCTATTTTTCTCCCGTTCTTTGTCCTTTTCATGGTCTTCATTTTTAGGTTTATCTTGTTTTTTCTCTACATTCCTATTATCTCTATTTGATTTTCCATCTGATCCTCGATCACTGTGTGATAACCGTGACCTCTCTTGGTCTTTGTGCCCTTCTTCCCTACTTTTCCTGTCTCTCTCTTTTTCTTGGTTTCTGTCTCTACGTCTGTGTCTTTCAGACTCCTGCTCCCATTCTTTTTCATGTCTCTCTCTCTTTAGGTGATGTGAGTCACCATAAAATCTCTGTTGGTCACCTTTCCCCCTACTAAACGATCTATCCAACTGCTGTTGGTCTTGTCTGCCCCAGGGGTCACTATGACGCCTCTCTGGTCTCCGACTATCTTTAACAGGATAAAAGTTCTGTGGACCTGAAAATCTTGATGCTTGTGCATGAGGGCCCATGAAATGTTGAGGTTGACCTGGTAAATGAACAACAGGTGGCCAAGGCATCATAGGATTCTGAGCAAAACCAAAGCCTGGTGGAGGAAGTAATGGAGGTGGCAAATGTGGTGGATATCCAAACATGCTTTGTGGGGGGAAAGCAGAGGGCCCTGGAAATGGAAAGCCAGGGGGACTAGATTTAGGATGCTGAAAGTTGTGTTGCTGTAACCTAACAGGTGAAAAGTTTCCACCTGATCCTGGGCTCATGCTTTTTGAAGTGAAGTTGGTGGTTTTAGAATTAAATTCAGGCTGAGATGTGTTTCCTGCTTCAAAATGAGATGTAGTTGTTGCTGCTGGTCCCCTTCGAAATGTGTGTACGGTTTCAATATTTTGCATTGAAGACTCATCCTGTAAGTGTTTTGTCTCCTCTGCCTGAGAAGTATGTGCATTTTCTATTGAAGTTGCTATCTGCTGATCCTCACACTTTGAATCGTTGCTATGCTGAAAATGTGGGTCTTTTTCTACAGAAGTCTGTTTTTCCTCTAAGTCTGTGGGCTGGGATAATATCAATCCAGTGTGTTCTTTGTCATGTGATTGACTAGGTATATTTTTTTTTTCTTCATTTCGGCTACTATCCCCCTCTTTGTTGTCCAAATTTATCTGCTGATTTCGTCCAGCTGCCTGCCTGGGATCCCTCTTAAGATTAATGAATTGTGGGGACCTTGATGTAGTAGCTGTCATATTTTCAGGACTTAGGCTAATGTTCTCTCCATTTCCTTTTCCTCCATTAGATGCAGGGGGAGAACTGGTATTTAAAGTCTTATTTTCTTGTGAAACATTTTCTTGTTCTTGTCTTTTTGATACTTGTTCTTTACCCTCTTCAGTTTCTTCATTCTGTGACTGAATAGACAAATTTGTTAAAAATGCTTCAGTAGAAACATCTGGTGGTTTTCCTTTGAGAGTGAGACCTGGCAAAGTTCCTGTTAATTGCAAAGAGGTTCCCACTACTGGTGTATCTTCTACCACTGCTGAATTTTCTGCAGATCTGGGTGGGTCATTCACTTTTACCTTCATATCATCTGCTTCACCAATAGCTATGTCCAAACCATCTATTTTTTCTTCTTTTGAGCTCATTTGTTCATTTATTAAAGGTATTTCTTCCGTAGCACTTGGTTCCACTGCTGGTTTAGTCTGTTCATGTACCTGACCAGTGGTACCTAAAAGACTTTGAAGTATGTCATCCACCGGCAGTGGTTTATTTGCTAAGTCAAGAGTGGAAGGTTGATTTTCCCAGCCTATCAACACACCAGGAAGAAACCTTAGAGGTTTGGGAGGCTCTTGTTTGAGCAACTCTACTATAGGCTCCATTACAGCTGGAATTTCTTCCTGAGAAGCCTGCTGAAGCTTATTTCTCTGTTTATGTAATACAGTTGTAAAAGAATTAAAAAAATCATTTTCTTCCTCTGGCTCTTCCTCATTAGAAATTTCTATTTTAATTTTTTTATCAGGGGGCAAGGTCATTGGGATACTTTCAGGAGTCTCATCTACATGACTAGTGCTACTACTAGCAGTAAACTGCCTCTTCATTTTCTGACGGATAATCAAGCCCAACAACAGATTAGGTCTATGTAGTTCAAGTCCTGTAAAAAATGAAAACACAAATTAATATAAACATTTTATAAGTATTTCATTTCAGATAAAAAATTAACATATTTACCTTTTTTGTTTTTGCATTTAATCTTTTATAAAAATTGTCCAAGCTGGCCTTAGGCACAGAGTTTTACAGAAGGAAAAGATACTATAAGAAAGTTTGGCCAAAGGGTAACCCTTAATTTTAATTATAACTAAATATTAATCTGTATACCTACCAGGTCCATCAAAAGGCACAAGAGGATGTGGAATTTTATCAGAGGCACCCAAAGGAATAAGGTACATATCTTTAACCTGCTTCATGTTATTAGCAGCTACACCATAGCGCTTTCTGCTACTGAAGTATGCAAATAATAATGTATAAGAAATTTGATCTTCTTCAGTCACTGGTGTAAAACGAACCACACAAATTTCCTGGTAAGAAAAATAACAAATGTTCAGCCTAAATTAAAGTGATACTTAAAATAACACCATTTCATAAAAATTTTGTAAATTAATTTATCATTTAAACACATATTTTAACTAGAACAGATTCTTCTTTTCCATATCCCTGTGGAAAGGTTAAGAATTATATTAATGTCTAATTTATTAAAATGTTGGGGCTGGTTTAAATGGCTTCTTATGGTCCATTCCAGCTCTAAATTTATGAACTAAATCTCACCTCTGACATATGTGCTTCTGTGTAGAGGGAGTTGCCTCACCAATTCCCAAACACCAATTAATTCACAAGTTCGGATCCCTTCAATCCACCAGTGAAGTATATTTTTACCTATTTTTGATAGAAGGTACTTTTTAGATAACATCTTCCAGGCACAGAATCAGAGGTAGAAGGGACCTTGAGCCACCTATTCCAGTACAACACCTTCATTTTACAGATGAGTAAACTGAGGCCCAGGGAGAACAACTGAGTTGTCCAAGGTCATAGTAGGTTAGGATTCAAAATTGGGTTTTCTGCCTAAAAAACCAATGTTGTTTGTACTCCACCATGATGCCTCTGTTCGTTGTATGTATGACGAAATGAAAAAAAAATACTAAAGTCCTTGTGGCTGACAGGTCTCATGTCATGGATAAGCTTCTTTTCTTTCATCAAAGAAATGTACACATAGGAGAGACCTTACCAATCACCTAGACCAACTCCCTTTATAAATATACACATAAGCAAAAGTACCCAGAGAGATAAGGTCAATGGATAGTCAATTTGGTAGTATTTCTACAATGGGACAAATTATTCTATTCTCCTTACTTTTACCTCTATGTTCTTTCATTCCCTCTTAAACCCCTTCCTCGCCATTTCCCCTGTCCCCAAACCAACAAATTTAATTTGCTGGCTGTAATCTATCATGGTTTTACAAGTTCTTTGAACATACAGCACCGACTGTGAAATCCATTCTGGCTACTTTGATCTTTCTTCCTATTTCTCAACCATGTTCCAGAAAGACAAGTGTTACTCTAAATGGTGGTACAGCAATTATAACTTAATTACAAGTGGGTTTTTTCATGTAGATTTGTCATTATGGTTGGGAGAACCCAATCTGATGTATGGCCCATAACACACACCCAGAAGTTATATATTAAAATTCAAATGCTAAATTAGAAACAGTTTCAAAGTTTAAGTAATGAGTCATCATTCAAATATTAGCAAGAAAATAAGTATCAATGATCTGAACATGGCTCTATACACCTCATCAATGTATTCACTTAGAATCATAGATTCTTTAAGAGGCAACTAGTCAAAAACTTTGTTTCTCTACCCAACACATCATCCAGTCTTTTTAAGAAGACATCAAGAAATAAAGGGATCCTAAATACTTCATGATGTGAACTCATTTTGGGATGCCATTTTTTAGCAAGTTTTTTTCCTATATCAACCCTAAATTCACCTCTTTGTAATTTCCTCCTACTGAGAGCCTTGAAAAAAAATCTAACTCCTCTTTGCTGTGACAGCCCTTCCAAAACTTAGTACAGCTATATCCCCAAAGATTTCTCTTTTTCAGGTTAAACAACCCCAATTCCTTGACCTGATACCCATTTATTATGTCCATAAGGAGTCTTGGTTCTCACTCTCCGGTCTATACATGTACTTCTTAAGTGGCCCTCAGAACATTTCAGATAGTCTGGCCAGTGTAAAGTACAACAGAGTTATTGCCTCTCCAGCCATGAATGCTATACCAATTACTGCAGCCTAAAGGACAAATCAGCTTTTTATTGGCTGTTCTATTGTACTGTAACAAAGGGTTTGTGACCTAAAATCCCCAGATCTTTTCCAGAAGAACTACTGTCTAGTTATACCTTTATCATCTATTTACAAAGATGGTTTACTAAATCCAAATGTTTGGATTTCATTTTCCTCCACTAAATTTCATGTGATTCAGTTCAATATTCTCATGTGTCAAGATCTTTTGGGACTCTGTCCTCCAAGATGCTAACTATTTCACCTCTATTTCGAATATACTACTTTTCAAGCCTTTCTGTTTTTTCTGTTATCAGATGCCCACTACAGCTCATTTATATTTTTCTCCTTTAGTATAATGAATCTATGATCTTCTCAATGTGAATACTCTCTCAAACCGTATAGATTTCACCATATCAATACCTTTTTGTCCTACGTAACTTTTGCCCAGTTCTTTCCATAACCCTTCCATTCTGGAGGCTTCTTCTTGATCTTTTGACATTGCATGGATATCAGTGGCACTTGTGGGTTCTCTCTCCATAGATGATCAGTCCTATTCCTTTTCTAGGCATATATCTATCTGATGACATCCTTTTTTTTTTTTAAATGCTTTATTAACTTCTGATTTACATCATTCGTTTCTGCCAGATTTTGAGTTACTAATTTTCTTCCTGTTTTTCCCCTACCCACCACCTCAAAACAGCAGTCTCACAGGATATCCCCTCCTCCAATCTGCTCTCTCCCATATTTTCTCCCATACACCTTTCGACTTTTTCAGTGGATCTCTATGCCTCAGTACCTGTATATCTTATTTCCCAATTACATGTAAGATGATATTAATAACTGTACACACACACACACACACACACACACACACACACACACACACACACACACACACACACA
>NW_027187351.1:15838706-15859289 GCF_028583685.1 Petaurus breviceps papuanus | reverse complement strand
ACACACACACACACACACACACACACACACACACACACACACACACATATATTTGAATATTTGATTTTAAAACTTTCAATTCCAGATTCGTTCCCTTCCTTCCTTGTCACCCACCAATACTGGGAAGATAAGCAGTTCAGTATAGGTTGTACATGTGTGGCTAATGCAAAACAATAACATAGTAGATACATTGTAAAAGACTGACTATATTTCCCTCCCTCCTATCCCACCTCCCACTTGTTCTATTTTCTACTTTGATCTCGTCCATTTTCAAGGTGCTTCCAATTTCCCTCCCTCCCAGCCTGCCCTCCCTTCCATCATCCCCCCTCTCATCTCCTTCTCCCCCTATTCTCCTAGAGGGTGAGATACCCTATTTAGTGAGTATTTCACTCCCTCCTCAAGCCAGATTCAATGGGAATAAGGATGACCCATTCCCTTTTGCCTTCCTATTCTTCCCCTCCATTGTAACCATTTTCCCTTACCTCTTCTGTATGAGATAGTTTACCCCAATCTGTCTCTGCCCATCTCCTCTCATTATATTCCTCTCTCACCTCTTAATTTCACCTTTTAAGTATCATCCTTTCCTGTTAAATTGGTCCTGTGCCCTCTATCTATGTATACCTGTAAACATATATACACACATTCATATGTGTATTCATATGCCCATATACCCTCATATATAGACAAATATATATATTTCTAATCCCTTCAACTACTGAGAAAAGTTTCATAAGTTACAATTATTGTTTTTCCATGTAGGAATGTTAATAGTTCAACTTTGATAAGTTCCTTATGATTTCTTTTCCCTGTTTACCTTCTCATGCTTCTCTTGTTTCTTGTTTCTGAATGTCAAATTTTCTATTCAACTCTGGTTTTTTCAGCAAGAATGCTTGAAAGTCCTCTATTCCACTGAATGACCATATTTTCCCCTGAAACATGATACTCAGTTTTGCTGGGTATGATGACATCCTTTATAGCTGCTTCCTGGTATATTTTGAAGCTTACTCAGGACTGCATGGATCTTAAATACGCATCACTGTTTACAGAGATAATGGTATCCCATATATTGCAAGCATTTTAGGAAGAACACAAATTGCAAATCTTTGTTGCTTGAAGATGTGCAGTAGTTAGTAAAAATCCATGAACAATTTCCTTACAGCAATCAATTCATCATTGCAAAATTCCTCCTATTAAACTCTGGACTCAGCTCATTACCCATTTTCAGCATTTGTCCAAGTTTGTGGGTGAATATTTTTATCAATCAACTGTGTATCTGCTGTCTGAGGTAATTTCTAAGCTCTTTTAGTCTCCTCATTGTGACAGTTAAGGTATACTACTATTTAACCTTAACATTCAGTTTCTCTTTCTAAATTAAGTAAAAAAAACTCTAAATTTATGACCTTATTTGGTAAAGTGTTTTTCCTGGCTTGTCTGAGTTTACACAGCAAGCTCACAGAAACACAATTGTCAAATCCCTTAGGATGAAACCAGCCCAATTTAATTCTCGACACATAACAAGTTTAATGGTATCTTTACAGTGGCATTCTCCACTTGGCTATTCACCAGAATGGATTAATGTGGCTGTAGATGAGTGCAACTGCTAATATTCATCTTTCCTATAATATATCCATGCATTCCTAATATTCAACTTAAAACACACACACACACACACACACACACACACACACACACACACAAATGTGAAGTATAGTTTCACATCTTATTTCCATGGCTGACCACACTGAAATGTATCTTACCTTTGTTCCTGAAGCTTTTATCTTCTCCACATAATCCCAAACAGTTTGAGGTGATATCCTGCCACCCACTTGAATACTATCTGGTAGATCCTGTTACAAAGGAACCAGACAACAGTAATGATTCAAATCTTCTTCCAATAAGATTTATAGAAACAAAACAATTTATGAATCAGGTGCTTACATGTACCTTAAATTATATTTGTATATATGTGTGTATGTATGTATACACACACATACACATACTTTTTTTTTTTCAAGTTACTGTACTGGGAAATCTAGTTAATGGAATTTTTTTTCTGGATATTAAATACCTTCAAAGTATACATTTAATCTGAAAGGAAAAGTGGAGTACTGTGTAAAGCAACCAAATGGAAATAATATCTTAGGGGACAGAAAAACAATAGTAAATCCATTTAAAATCAAAAGAGTCTCATAAATTCACCTGGAAAAGAAACCTATTTAATATAGCCTGGATCAAAAGTTAACTTTCTAAAAAGCACAATTTTCCTGATAGATGGAAATATTAACACAGAATCTTTATGAAAAATATTAGTACATTTAACCTGATTTATACATTTAATATCTCAAACTCTACTTTCACTCACAGAAAGTTCAAAGCCATATATTTTTTATACTATCAAACAATGTTTTTATTTTCGTATATGTAACATTCTGCAATGATTCATTTCCTTCCTATACTTTCATATATTTACACTCACTGCCAAAGCAACCACCGTTTGTTCAGTGTGTTTCATGTGACTACCCTTAGGCGATGTACATTCAACTCCGAGGCCTCTCCTTTGTGGGTAGGGCAAACACAGATCACACAAGCGAGCAAAAACTCAATGTGCTCTAGATTTATGTTTATCTAAGCAGATGAACTGAATTTAACAAAGTAAATGGGGGAAACCAAAGCACTGAGCAATTAATATAATATCATACAATTTCTTATAATGGAGGTAAAAATGAAATCTGACAAACCACACTTTCATTTCACCATCTTTTAACTAACACGCTCTTTCTGTAATTCTATTGCTATAACCCACCTTCTCTTTCATATACTCAGTAATGTTAAGGGAATTTAAGATCTTCCCAACACATGAATAGGCCTCACATGGAGCCCATTAAGGGAAGATTGCTTAGAGGAGGCTAGCTTGTAGAAAGGTTTCACATCTTTTGCTAATTTCTAATTAGGTACTGAGTCATGACGGTTATGATGCCTTCTGGCTCTGTAAAGTGTATTATCTACTCTGAGTTGGTATTTTGCACTGAGGGCTTGCATATGAGAAGGATCTTGTGATTTCTTTTTTTTTATATTAATGTTCTATTTTTTTCTTTATGTTTTGTTTTTTTAGTTTATTATTTCATTTTTTTTTTGTCTTAGTCAGTGCCTGCTGCGGCCTTGGGAACCATAGGTGGTTGTTGCTTTTATTTTTAATGCTTTATTAACGAATTTACATCATTCGTTTCCGCCAGATTTTGAGTTACAAATTTTCTCCCCGTTTTCCCCCCACCCATCCCCCCAAAACAGCAGTCCCACATGATATCCCCAACTCCAATCTACTCTCTCCCATATTTTCTCCCATACCCATTTCAACTTTTCCAGTGGATCTCTATGCCTCAGTGCCTGTATATCTTTTTTTTCCCTTAATAACATGTAAGATGGTATTAATAATAGTATACACACACACACACACACACACATATATATATATATATATATATATATTTGAATATTTGATTTTAAAACTTTCAATTCCAGATTTATTCCCTTCCCCCCCTGCCACCCACCCCCACTGGGGAGACAAGCAGTTCAGTATAGGTTGTACATGTGCGGCTAATGCAAAACAATAACATAGTAGATGTATTGTGAAAGACTGACTATATTTCCCTCCCTCCTATCCCACCTCCCACTTGTTCTATTCTCTACTTTGATCCTGTCCCTTTTCAAAAGTGGGTGCTTCCAACTTCCCTCCCCCCCCAGCCTGCCCTCCCTTCCATCATCCCCCCTAACATCCCCTTCCCCCCTATTCTCCTGGAGGGTGAGATCCCCTATTTAGTGTGTATTTCCCTCCCTCCTCAAGCCAGATTCAATAGGAATAAGGTTGACCCATTCCCTTTTGCCTTCCTATTCTTCCCCTCCATTGTAACCATTTTCCCTTGCCTCTTCTGTATGAGATAGTTTGCCCCACTGTCTCTCCCCATCTCCTCTCATTATATTCCTCTCACCTCTTAATTTCACCTTTTAAGTATCATCCCTTCCTGTTAAATTGGTCCCGTGCCCTCTATCTATGTATACCTGTAAACGTATATACACACATTCACATATGTATTCATATGCCCGCATACCCTCATATAAAGACATATATATATATTTCTAATCCCTTCAACTACTGAGAAAAGTTTCATAAGTTACAGTTATTGTTTTTCCATGTAGGAATGTTAATAGTTCAACTTGGGCCAGGTGGGTCAGTGAGCAAGAGCACTGGCCCCAGTGCCGGGATGACCCAGATCAAATTCGGGCCCAGACACTCAGCACCACACCCAGAAACAACAACTGGCTGTGCAACCCTGAGCAAGCCACTCAACCCCGATTGCTTTAAAAAATATATATTTCAACTTTGATAAGTTCCTTATGATTTCTTTTCCCTGTTTACCTTCTCATGCTTCTCTTGCTTCTAGTATCTGAATGTCAAATTTTCTATTTAACTCTGGTTTTTTCAGCAAGAATGCTTGAAAGTCCTGTATTCCACTGAATGACCATATTTTCCCCTGAAACATGATACTCAGTTTTGCTGGGTAGGTGACTCTTGGTTTTAATCCCAGCTCCCTTGACCTCCGGAATATCACATTCCAGGCCCTTCGATCCCTCAGTGTAGAAGCTGCCAGATCCTGGGTTATCCTGATTGTGTTTCCACAATATTCAAATTGTTTCTTCCTGGCTGCTTGTAATATTCTCTCCTTAATCTGGGAATTCTGGAACCTGGCTATAATATTCCTAGGAGTTTTCTTTTTGGGATCTTTTTCAGGAGGTGATCCGTGGATTCTTTCAACCTCTATTTTGCCCTCTCGTTCTAAAACATCAGGGCTGTTTTCTTTGAGAACTTCCTGGAGGATGCTTTCCAGGCTCTTACTTTGGTCATGGCTCTCAGGCAGTCCAATAATTTTTAAATTATCTCTCCTGGATCTATTTTCCAGGTCAGTGGTTTTTCCCATGAGATATTTCACATTGCCTTCTATTCTTTCATTTGTTTGGATCTGTTTAACAGCATCTTGATTTCTCATAAAGTCATTAGCTTCCATTTGCTCCAATCTAATTCTGAAGCAATGATTCTCCTCAGTGAGCTTTTGAGATTCTTTTTCCATTTGGCAAATTCAACTTTTTAAGGCATTCTTCTCCTCATTGCCTTTTCGAGCCTCCTTTGCCATTTGAGTCAGTCTGTTTTTTAAGGTATTATTTTCTTCAGACAGGCTGTTGACTCTCATTTCATAATTTTCTTGCATTGTTCTCATTTCTCTTCCCAATTTTTCCTCCACTTCTCTTATCTGCTTCTCAAGGTCCTCTATGGCCTGTAACCAGCCTGTATTTTCCTTTGAAGCTTTTGGTGCAGGGGTTCTGACTTCACTGATTTCCTCCTGTTCCATGCCTTGCTCCTTCTTATCCCCAAAATAGGAGTGCAATGTTGGAATCTTCTGTCTGCTTTGTTTCCTTTGCCTGCTCATTTTGCCGCTCAATGATGTGACTTTTGGGCTTTTTGCCACAGTAGGACTCTGCCACCAGACAGGGGGTTTTCTCAGCTGCTGGAGGTATTAGATGGGTGCCCTCTCTGAGGTCTCCACACGCTCTGGCATGCTGGACACACACCCCAGGACCTCCACCCTAGACTGCAATCCAGATCCAAGCAGGTTAAAGCAAGAGCGATTACCCCTCAGACTGGTGCTTGGTCCCCCTACACTCTGCAGGCCAGGAGCTGAAGCTACCACGCGGCACTGGCAGGCTGTGCTGGTGTCTCAGCGGTTTCTCGCCCCGGGGGGTAAAAGCCACGCACTCCCACTTACTGGGTCCCAAAGTCCAGACTGCACTGGCCTCTCACCTTGTCCTTCGCATCTATGTATTGATAAATCTGGAAACGGCCACAGCTGCTGCTGATCTGGAGTACCTCTGGCTGGCCGCTGGTCAAGCCCGCCCTGGGGCTAAAGCCTCGGCGTGGCGCTGGCCGATTCCTGCCGGCCTGTCCTCAGCGGGAGGTTAGCTTCTCTGTGTCATTTTGTGGGTTCTGCAGCTCCAAAGTTTGTTTAGAGTCCCCTTTTTACATGGATTGGGGAGGGTGGAAGCCGGAGCAGCGGGAGGGTCATGCTTCTACTCCGCCATCTTGGCTCCGCCCCCGATCTTGTGATTTCTTGATCAAGATTCTCAATGGCTGTATGTTCAGAGCTCCCCGACTGCTCAGACATAAAGGCTCTCTCAATCCAGGGACGTATGTAAAGTGTATAGTCAATTCAGGCAGTCAGAGTCCTGTCTATTGGTCTTTATTTCTCTGCTTATATTTTCTGTTTGTATTTTCTCTGAAGTTCGGGATGCTGACTTTTCCCATGAACTAGTGAATGTAATTTAAAAAGATTGTTGGGACAGTTGGGTGGCACAGTGAATAGAGTACCAGCCCTGGAGTCAGGAGGACCTGAGTTCAAATCCGGCTTCAGACACTTAACACAAAAATAGCCGTGTGACCTAGGTCAAGTCACTTAACCCCAATTGCCCTACCTTCCCCCCTCCAAAAAAAAAAAAAAGGAAGATTGTTGATCCCTTAAACCATTATCTTTCCTAGTAAAACAGATCAAAAACCTGTGCTAGCAGCCATGCTGTGAATGCCAGTGTGGTTGCCGCAACATATTCTTACTATCTTTTTAGTATTTGAAAAGCAGACATTTCAACTTTTCCATTTTGGTCATTTCTACTATATCTCGATTTTAAGTCCTTTTGCAAATTTTCAATAACTTTAAAACTTTTATGCATATCCTTTCAACTAGTTTTCATTCCATGCTCCTCTTTGCCCATTATCTTCTCCTAACCTGGGAAAACCAGCTTGAGTTCTGTAGATACATAAAAGTCACAGCAGGCATCAGATATTCAAAGGAAATCCCCAATTCTCTCCACCTAGTACCAAATGAATATGAGAAGCAAGGAAAATTGTGGCTTGTTGGGACACAATTTTTATTTAAATTTGAAGTTAGAATTTTAAAGTTGGAGATATAATGCAGATTCTCTTTTTCTAATTCTATGCTACAGAAAAGCACTTTATAAAACAATTTAAGAAAAGAAAAGCACCTTATAGCCAGACTCCCAACATATTCCAAAACAAAATCTGAATGCCTTTAAAACTTTTGTGGCACCGAACTCTCTGAGATTTCAGGAATCCTTTCTCTTTGCCAAAACCAAGTACTTGGCATGTGTGAGTAAGCCTTTCACTCTCCCAACTCAATTAGTCCCTCTCTCTCCTCTTCAATTTCCTTTTCCTTATACTGGCTCTTTCTCTTCCTCCTACATCAAGACTCAAGTTTTCCCCTAGCTTAAGAATATATTTCCTTTGTCCTTCTACCTCCTTAAACTATTGGTTTATTTAACCCCTGACCTTCATTACTAAACCTTTATCAAGAGTTACCCTATTTCCCAAGTTCAATTATCTCACCTCTGGCCAAATGACTAGCAAATCTATTTCTCTTGATTCAATCTCTCCAATATTTAAAACTGTCTGCTGATGTCTGTCCTCCAATTAATTCCCTTGTGTTGTTATTGTTCGGTCAGTTCATTTCTAACTTTCGTAACCCCATTTGGGATTTTCTTGGCAAAGACACAAGTGGTTTGCCATTTCCTTCTCTAGATTTTACAAATAGGAAGTGAGGCAAATAGGGTTAAGTGACTTGCCCACAATCACACAGCTAATAAGTCTCTGAAGTGAAACTTGAACTCAGAAAGATGAGTATTCCTGATTTCAGGGTCAGCATTGTATCCACTGCACCACCTAGCAGCCCCAATTCATTCCATACAGATGCTAAAATAAATACACAGGCCTGACCATGTTATTAATTAAATCCCTTCAGTTATTCCCAATTGCTTATATCATAAAATAAAAATTCTTTATAGCCTAGGGTTTAAGGCTTTTCACAATTTGGTCACAACATATACTTCAAGTCTTATTTCACATCATCTCCATACTGCCAACTGCTGTAATTCTTTTCTTCTTTCAAAATCCAGCTGGGGTGCTACCTCCTTCCAGAATTTTCCCCCCATCTCTATGCCCAGCCTAAAAGGGATCTTTTCCCCTCCTCAAATTTTTTGATAGCACTATGTCTAAACTTCTTTGACTTACTACATTATACATTTCATCATACTCGAGTATATATCATATTCCCTCTGTTAAACAGTAAGCTCCTTGAAGGTTAGGTCTATATATCATTTTTCATCTTTGTCTCCTTACTGTCTTACACAGTGCTTTCTGAATTGAATTTACTCTTCTAGTAATGGGAATTTTTTTAAAGGTATTCATCACTAATATACATTTTTTGGCCTCAAATCTAAGATATAGGCAATGATGATTTACTAATACACATAACGGAGAGGCATATCTGAAGGTATATTATGTATAGCAACAAAAATAAAATCACTGGTTATGTTGTCTTTGCTCACACAAAAGCCTGTATGTTAAGCTCAAGGCCAAAAAATGCCTCATGTGATAGTTTCCCTATTCTCTAGTTTCTTAAACAAATCTCTAAAAATATACTTAATTAGACATAATTTTCCCATGAGAATATGAAGATTTTCTCCAAAGCTGTGTTCAAGTATGTGATCCCTGGTTTCTCAGACACTGAAGAGATACAGTAAAAACAGCAACCTGAATGACTTCTGACAAGTGTTTTGTTTCAAATTCTTTAAAATGAGAGGGCTAGATCTCTTAAATCCCTTTAAATTCCTAAGCAAATGAGATAAGTTATAAAAAGGAACTAAAAGTAAGATCCAGTTCTGTTAAGTCCAGGTTCTTCTGATTTGGATAACTGTAGTTATTTCTGATTAGGAAAATGTAGTTCACAATGATTATATTTTAATCTGACATTTCACCGTTACAATTGTAACTCTCTTCCATTTTCCAAGATAACATCAAGATAGCCTAAATCCTAATTTGTATTATAACGAAGTTTTTAAAAAATGAATTTTGCTTCACTTAAAAAAATAAACTCTGAACAATAACATAACCAGAAATTCACATTACCTCTGTTAAATATTCAGGTGATCCAGACACAGGATAGGCTTTGATAACAAACTTTGCTACAGAAGGCATGTTGATAAAACCTTTCCAAATAAAGTTCAATCGAGCCAAGAAAGTAGATTCAACTTCAACAGCACCAGGCATCTCAGGACTAGGGGGGAAAAAAACCACATTAAGATTAGGATTCAGATAGTGTAATATGATCACGTGAGACCATCATTTTAACATAGTAAAAAAAAAACTTCTTTAATTCCTCTTTATATATCCTTTTGATTAAAAGTTATAAATTTTCATCTTACAAATTGATACTGATAATACTTCAATTATTTTCTTTTTTGCCTATTATGACTAAGGTCCAACAAAGCAAGCAGCTTTTCTTGGTAGTGACCTGTCATTTTTGGACCATCACAATTAGTCATTTAGGATATATGGCTCAGTTCACTCATGCATGCAAATGCCCTCCCAAAGAGTCTTGTTTTCTGGGGCGGCCAGGTAGCACAGCGAGTTAAGAGCGCCAGACCCAGTGGTGGGATGACCTGGGGATTGAATCCGGGCTCAGACACTTAGCACCCACCCAGAAACAACTGGCCAAGTAACCTTGAGCAAGTTACTTAACCCCAACTGCTTAGAGGTGGCCAGGTGGCTCAGCGAGTAAGAGCACCAGCCCCAGTGTCGGGATGACCTGGGGATCAAATTCAGGCTCAGATACTTAGCACCACACCCAGAAATAACTGGCCGTGTAACCTTGAGCAAGTTACTTAACCCCAATTGCTTTAAAAAAAAAAAGTCTTGTTTTCTCCTAATGATATCAATAACTGAGTCACAAATAGCTATCAGATGACAAAAAGGAAAATCTAATTTTTCAGTGTGTATTAATGAAATGATCCTAAGAAATTTGTAGACTCCAATGGTAATTTGACAGAAGAAAATCTTTTTTTTAAATTAAGGTTGATTGTTTTGTTATTCATTAGTATGACTGTGCAAGAAAAAAAATTTCTCAATCTTGGTTCTCCCATCTGCAAAATGAGTTAAACTTAATGATCAATACTCCAAGGGAGAAATTTACCGAGGAGCAGGAGAAAATGTAGACTTCGGAGATTCTTGCTTCTCTTCTTCAAAGAATTCTGAAGACAAAATATTTGACGTTGAAGACAATGCATCGGCTATGTTTTCTGCTTCGTTGTCTGAATGTTTACGAGCTACACCAACAGCCACCTTCACCTTTTTGGGAGAAAGGTCATCAGCAGGTGGTGCCATTCGACCTAGAGAAACCCCAAAAAGGTACAAAACTTAGTTCTAAAACAACTTTTATACTTTATTCTCATTTGGCTCTACTTTTAGCCAGTGTTCTCATAGTAATCTTTAAATTATCATGTTTTTGCCTCTATTAATAATGAAAAAACAAAACAAAACAAAACTCAGATCATTAAAGGACTGACACCTGCTTCCTCAATGGGAAACATACTGGGAATAAGGGATGTTAGTGTATGGTTGGGTGAGAATGAGAGAAGGAAAAGAGCCAGTAGTTGTGGTAGGCTTCTTCAGAAGCTAGGTCCTCCACCTTCATGGCTGCTAAAAAAGCCTCAATATCACAGTACTGGAACATAGACGATGAGCTACAAGGTCCTCACTGTGGCTGTTGAGTGAAAACAATCTTGGAAAAAATTTTAAGAAAGAAATCCCAGATCCTGTAACCTCTATTATATGATATTTTAGTGAACTGGCTTTATTATAACACCTAAAAATAAAGATTTTTATATCATAAATATTTTAGATACAGAAAATTAGAGAAAGTTAAGCAATGAATATAGTCATGCTGGGACTATAGAACTATATAACAAAATAGGATCTTGATATTCCATCACTGTTTGGAAGCATTTTTAAAGCTACATTAAAACAAGTAATTTTCTTCCTATTATCATGTAAAGTTGCAATTAATTACTACAGAGGCACATGAACTACAACTTAGAAAGAATGTGTTTTAAGGTGAATGTTCACAGAGTTACAAGGGGCTTTGGAGATCACCAAGTCCAATTCCTTCATTTTACACGAGGAAACAGACCCAGAAAGGTATAGAGATTAGTTTAAAAAAGTAGTAAGTAGCTGAGCCAGGATTCAAACTCATGCCCTCTTGACTCCAAATCCAGTGCCATTTCCATTAGATCATAATGCCTGATGAATATGTATACAAAGATACCAAAAAGAAAATTAGAAAAGCTATGAAAATTACATTTGTTTCAATGTTAAGCTATGAAATGTTAAGTTACCCTTGAAAATTTTAATTTTTTATTAAACAACAAATACCAATATTTTAAAATAAAAAATAAAACATTTTCCATCATTTTCCAAAAGCAAAACTATATTCCTACTATATGATCCTAAATGAAGTATTTTAAATACTATATTAACAATGCTAACTATAAATACTGTTGCTTAAAAATTTTTCTAAACATCTAAAATTCTAGACAAGCTCTTCACCCTTATTAGTCTTTCCCATAGCCAAATATCTACTCATTGCTTTAGCACTAATGAAACAATAGTTTCCTCTGTACTTGTGTACAATCCCTAAAGGAGCACTCAAACTGGAATAATAATGCTGCTTAGCACTAAATCAATCAATAAGAATTTATTAAGTACCTATTAAGGAATGTGCTATGTACTAGGGATATGAATACAAAAATAAGAAACAGGTCCTACTAGCAAAGGGTTTACATTCTATAATGGAAAAAATAAGTACATATCTAAGTATATACAGAATAAATACAAAGAGATTATAATTTTCACATAGAGAAGACATTTCACATTTTCAAATTTACCTATACATATCTTGCAATTAAGATCAAAAAGATGATTTTTATGTTGACTTGTGGTATCTTTAGACAAAGAATCAGCCTCTTCTTTTTCTAAATCTTCTACTTTCTCCACAGACTTAGTAGCAGTAGATTCCTAAGAAAAGTGACAGCAAAACCAGCTTTATTACATACTACTGGGCCTTCAGGGACTAAAATCATGCAGAAATTTTAACTCGGTACTTTTTCCTAGATGATTTTTTCTTCTAGTCTTGTCCACACTGCCCAAAAATGTACAGAAATAGAGATGCTGCCTCAAAGATTTTCTTAACTACTCATAGGTTTTCAGGTTAAATTTAATTAGTTAAGGAACATTTATTTAGAATATTTTATTCAGTAAAAAAGACTGTCATTCACAATTGTGTTTATTCTTCAATGACCCTAAATTACGAATACAAAATATAACATTTAAAAAATTATACAAATAGAAGAAGAGTTGGTAGAGGGAATGTCCTGATGAAATAACAAGTCCAGAAAAAAACTGTAGTACAAATTTAAACTTCCCTTCAACTAAACTTGATGAAGGAATTTAAAAAGTCTCTATATAAAACAAAGCTACTTAAATGGCTCATATACAGTTTGTAGTATGTTAGTTTTCTATTTCAAATATAATTACATGCTTCCTATTCTAAAATTAGCTATTATGTCTTAGGTGTTAGAAAGCAGGAGATACTTGTTATTACCTGCATTTCCATGGTTTCTTCTTGTTCTTTCATTGGAGCATCACTCTCAATTTCTATTTCACCTTTGTGAGTAATTTTTGTGATTGGACGCCTTTCCACTTCCCTCTGTTCTTTTTCAATCATCTCAATGGTCTGTTAATTAAGTGTTTTTCTATGTAAATACTTTAATTTTCAACGTATAAACATAAATAATGAAATTTATCAATTTAGACAATAATTAGAGAAAGATAGATAAATCATGGAAATGACTTCTTTGCCTTTCAAGGGTTAGAGATTCTAGGGAAAGAGATTTTAAAGCAAATAATTATTTCCTAAATGTTAGCCATCATTCAGAATTCTCAGAAGAAAAAGACTGTAAGAACAAAAACAGAAACTCAAATGTGGGTTCAAATTATGTTTTTAAGTAAATTGGCAAAGGAGTAAGGTAGAATATAAAGTGATATTCAAATTAAGATGGTGTTTGTATTTAGAATTTGTTTTCAAGTTTCAAATTTGGGGTTAAAAGACAAAGTTGATACAATCTCAACTCACTATATCAGTGTCCCAGCAAAGTTAGAAACTCAATGAATTCTCTCCTTTTTTTTTTTTTTTTTTTTTTTGCTTTTTGGAGGTAATTTGGGGTTAAGTGACTTGCCCAAGGTCACATGGCTAGTTTTTGTATTAAGTGTCTCAGGCCGGATTTGAACTCATGTCCTCCTGACTCCAGGGCCGGTGCTCTACTCACTGCGCCACCTAGCCACCCCAAACTCAATTAATTCTCAAAAATCTAAAATAGCTACTACACATCTACCCTAAATAAAACTGCTCAGGACAAATTAAAATTAACTGTAGACCAAACTTAGATGACAAGAGGTGAGGAGATAAGAGATTAGAAGGGCGAGGGAGCTCAATGGGTAATCCTACCCCAGCTGGCAACATTGTCTCCCCTCCTCCTCCATGATGTTACAGGATGGAAGACAGAAAGGTAAGATGAAGTAAAAAAAGTGAATGTTCACTTTTCTCTCCCCTTCCTTTGACTACACTAATGCTGTGACCAAGGATTAAGCAATACCTGCTTCTTGGTTTTTAATTTAATACATTTTATTCTGAGAAGTATATCATATTCAACTTAATGCAAAAAAATAAAAAAAAGGAAGTACTTGGTTAAGTTATAAGTCAAATGTAAGCTGCCTTCACATGTAGATTGCTCTCCACCTACCTTTGGGTGCAAGACTAATCTTAAACACACCAAAAAACCTATGATGTTAGACAGTACTAGCATATCAATGCAGAAAGAAGTCTATACATGTTTGTGGGCTGCAGTTGTTTAGGGTGGGGGGAGGGATATGAGAAGATATTTAAAGTGTTTTTCCTGATTTTATGCTCTAAAAAAGACAGAATAACTATGACAAAAAGGGAAATATGAGTATAAGCATGATATAACAAATTATGGTCTTCTACCCTTCAGAACTGGTATTGGGTCTATTTTTTAATAGAGGTATATACATGATGACTGGAGAAACAGTGCTAGCTGTGGTTAAAAACATACATAAATTACAATCTTTACAATTCTGTTTCTATAATTCTTTAGAATAGTTAATAGTTCAAAGACCTTTGTTATGGAAACATTAGAAAATGAGAGTGCAGGGCTATAGTTGGGCAGGGTCATAGCAAGCGCACAGAGAGCAGGGGGGAAAATATCAGTAAATCTGTTAACTGAAGAACTGGAGGATGAATGAAGAAAAAACTCTGCAAATCAGGAAACGAAAATAGGTACAGTTCCAGGATGTAAGTGGCAGGGAAGAATGTGGAACAGTAAGCAACAGAATAGGCACAGAGTTCTGCCATATTTAATAGCTTAACAATATGGGTGTGCACACACATATACATCTATGCATATAATCTTACATGTCTGTTTTCTCTTCGTCTCCAGGCAGCTAATTCTTTAGAAGCTAGTTCTTCAGGACTCATTCTTATGAGATGATCAGGTGTTACCTCTCCTTTCAGTACTTTTTTAAATAAAATCTAGAAATATTAAGAATAGAAAAAAATTTTAAAGGAAATAGAAACTCCAAGAGGGAAATTCATAATAAATATGTTGTTTAATATGCTTGGGATTTCAAAGAAAATAAAAATCTTGCCCTAAGAGAACTTTACAAATTGTTACAGAAATACATACTGCAAATGCTGGATAAAGCTATAACACACCTTACAAATTTGTCTTTTCATTAAAATCACAGTCAATACAAGAGACAAGTATTTCAATTTGCACTCCCTGCTCAACTCACTTTTCAAACTGTTTTCACTTTCTGACCAGCAGCCTTGCTCACCTTGAGAAATTATCATCCCAGAACCTGCTCTCTTTCACTGGTTAGTCTCTGACCAGGATCACTATTTCAGGAGGGACACCAACGATGTATACTTCATTTACAACTCAATTTATTTTTAGACAATTGCATCTCTTTACCGATACACCTGCCCACCCCCCACCATCTTTCCCATAGGTACCTACCCTTCCTTCCTACCTCTTCCCTCCCTTTTCTGTTTTCCTCAATTGAATGTAAAATCCACAAGAGGAGGGACTGTTTTCTTGCATTCATATCACCAGGATTTAGTATAATGCCTGGCATACAGTGAGAATTTAATAAATTTTAATTCTCTCCCCTTCATAATCAAATTTGTTCTAATAGCAGAAACCGGCATATATTTTGAAGAATATTTTGCAACCATTATTTCATTTGTGCTTCACAATTCCTTGAGGTACTCACTAAAAGTAACATTATCCTTCTTTTAAAAATGAAAATTATGAGTCTCAGAAAGGTTAAATGACTTGTCCCAAATCACGCAGAAACTTAGTAAGACAGGTAGAATTTAAACCCAGATCTTTTCAGTTCCAAATCTGACAAATTCAACTTCTTACTGAAAAAGTAGCAAACAAGGGGAAGGCTATAGAAGGCCCTGATAAAACTACCAGAAGATATTCAAGAAGAAATTTGTAGGAAAAACAATAGATTTTCTTTAGAAAAGTGCCATAAGTAAAAGAGAAGCTTAAGAAGCATAATTTAATAGAAGTAAGGTCGGGAGAATGCTATCATTAAGCTGAATTGAGACAAGCAGACTGACAGGAGCCAGAAGACTTGCAGGCCACAGGATCAGGGTTTGCGCTAAAATCTCTATTAAGACTCTCATCCCCCTCAGTACCTCAAGAGCCTGGAGGTTCTCCCTGACTAGCATCTGGGTCCATCTGTGGGACTTAGCTTGCCCTTAAAGAAGGAATTAAGCCCCAGGAAGGCCTCTTCTTGCTTTTTTTTTTCTTGCTTTTTGCTGGTACCTGGAGAAGATCTTAGAGGCTGAGGAGTCTGTCCTTGCCTCACCATTCTTCCTTCCAGGCATGTGTACTGGCCAAAATGGATTTTTTCCTGGCAGTTTGCGATAAATTTTTCCCCAGGATACTTGAAAACTGTGAGCCCTTTGGACACAAGAACAAAAGCAGTTTTGGAGGCTTTGGAAGGGAGCCCTTCAGGCCCCAACTAACCTCCTTGCCAATTGCTTTTAACCTTTTTGTTGGTGGCTTTCATCTGTTTTTATTCTCCTGAAATGCTTTTTAATTAAATTCAGAACTACTTCTACTGGAAAGTGCTACAATATATCTTTAGTAAAAGGACCTTGAATTCTGAATGATCAATTGCAGCAGAATGTCCAAGATCCCTCTGAAGTCTTTTGGCTTAAATTTTCTACTTCTACACCTTTAATTGAACCTGAAAAAAATCCCAGAGAATGGTTTCTGCACCCCTGCTCTGGCTCCCTTCTAGGGATAGTTCTCTTTCTAGAGAAAGAAAGGAAAGGACCTAAAGACTTGCAGTTCTACTACTGTATTGGTCCTCCTGCCTAAATATTGGTGAGGAACTTAGAGCCTAGCATCTGAGGCCTTCTATTGGCTCTTAGCTTGTTCTCTAGCCCATGGGCTGCTGAGGAAAGTCTAGTAGCTGGGGTGTTTTTTCTCTTGCCTCCCCCTTCCTGGAAAGACAGCAGTAATACCCTGGCATTTCTGTTCCTCCCTCTCCTGTAAGAGTCTTGATTTAGGCATTCCCCAACTTGCTATTCTTTCTGTTCTCAGGTCTATTCCAATTCTTCCCCTGCATAAGCAAGACTTCTGAAGCTGATGGTAAAAGTGAGAGTGGGTAACTTAACTGAGTGAAATAGAAGGATGGATAACCTAGCTCTTTCTCTCTTCTGTCATGCTAATCCCTGAGAAGAGAATAGCAGGATAGGACTGTCCTCCTCTCTAGGCTTTCCAGTAAATGGGCTGCTGAGGGAAGTAGAGTCTAATAAAAAGAAAAGACTATAAGGAAGGCAACAACATATAACAAATATTTGTTGAATTCACTTGTTCAACTGAATATACTGTTCATAATAATGAATAATGATAAAAACAGTACAGGAGAAAGGAGATTCTGTAAATCACGGTGCTTTGTGCTAAGAAAGATACAAAAAAAATATGATACCATCTAGAATCTCAAGTACACAGAAAGGAGTGGGGGTGGAGGAAGGATTCCTATGGCTCAAAACTTTGTTTCAGTGTTTTCTTGGAATATATAACTTGTAATAACTAGGATTACGTTAGAGCCTTCAGGTCAGTCAAATGCTGTGAGAAAACTTTTCTTCATTAGGCCCATCTTACTCATGTTCTTTCACCAGTTTTCCATTCATCTTCCTCTTCCTAACTGTGTTCTATATATGACAATTGGCATCACCTTTCCCTCAAGTTTTATGATCATATTCAAGTCTCATCACTTTCTTACATCGCTTCTATATTTAAAGACAAAATCTTATCAAATATATTGTTCAGTGGTAGCAATCAAAACTAATCCCTATATTCTCATCCTATGTAAATTTCATCCATGTCTTCCCATGAATCCTCCACAAGAAGCCTTCCAAAAGAGTAAGGGCTTTTCTCAAGGTCTCTTAATATCATCCTGCCATATATAAAACCCTTCAATTTTTGTAGTCATACATCACTTTGCTGATTTTTTAAACACTAGTGCTTTGGTGTAGTTCATTATTATGATGATGTAAATGTTTTAGACCCACAACATTATCACTCCATTGAATTCTAGGAAATCCAAGATTGTGAATCTTTGAAAATAGTTATGTTCCAAAATTTGAAGCCCCAGGGCAATCAAAGGGAGAATACTGGCATTTAAAAGGTATTTCCCCTAGGGTAAGTCATCAAAATCACTAAATAACTTTCCAAAAGGAATTCAGTCTGTTCACTTTTTCCCATTCAATCCTGGCTCCAGTTTACTGTCCATCTGTAGGGTTTGTCTAAGACATATATATTGATAGATGGCGTGGTACTGAGTTAAAATACATTAGCTTCAAAGACCAACATACAAATAACACCTTTGACACTTATCCATAGGATCTTGAGCCTCCCTGAGCTTCAATTTCTGATTTTATGAAATAAAATGCTTAGTCTAGGTGACCTTGGAGGTCCCTTGTAGCTCTCTATGATTCTTTTATTATATACAATGAACTAGGCCTATGGGTTGTCATGTTCTGGGATTTTATGGAATCAGCACATCATCATCCATCAACAAAATCATATAGAGCACCTCATTCCTATATAAAGTATCCTCCTTCCATTTGGAATATACTGGACATCCTCCTCCATGGCAGTAGCAAGACCTCCCCACAACTTTTTCTTTAAGTATTAATATTTTATTTTTCCCAATTACACATAAAAATATTTAGTACTCTTCTTTAAATATCAAGTTCCAAATTCTCTCCCTTCTTCCCTGCCCCATCCCTGACAGCCAACAAGTTTATATATGTTATATATGTGCAGTCATGCAAAACATACTTCCATCAGTCATCTTATGATTAAAAAAAAAAACAAAGTAAAAAATTGTATGCTTTGATCAGCATTAAAACTCCACCATTTTTTTCTCTGAAGCAGTACAGCATTTTTCATAGATCCTTGAGGACAGCTTTGGATCTTTGTATTGCTGAGAACAGCCAAGTCATTCAGTTAGTCATCATACAGTATCACTGTTACTGTGCACAATGTTCTCTTGGTTCTTCTCATTTCATGTTGCATCAGTTCATTTAAGTCTTGCAAGGTTTTTCTAGAAGAATTCTGCTCATCTTTTCTTATAGCACAATAGTATTCCATTACATTTATATAGCACAACTTGTTCAGTCATTCCCCAATTGATAAGCATCTATCTTCTCAATTTCCAATTCTTTGCAACCACAAAGAGCTGACATAAATATTTTTTTACATATAAGTCCTTTTCATTTTTTTTAAACCACTTTGGGATACAGACTTAGTAGTGCTATTGCTGGGTCAAAAGGTACACAGTTTTATAGCCCTTTGGGTATGGTTCCAATTTCTCCTCCAGAACAGAAGGATCAGTTCACAACTCCAACACTGAATTAGTCTCCCAATTTTCCCACATCCCCTCCAACATTTGTCATTTTCCTCATATAAGTCAATCTGACAGGTGTGAAGTGGTACCTTAGTTGTTTTAATTTACACTTTTCTCTTAATGATTTAAAGAATTTTTTCATCTGAAAATTGCTTGTTCACATCCTTTGACCACCTATCAATTGGGAAATGATTTGAATTCATATAAATTTGACTGAGCTCTCTATATATTTTAGAAATGAAGTCTATAGGGGTAGCTAGGTGGTGCAGTGAATAGAGCACTGGCCCTGGAGAAAGGAGGACCTGAGTTCAAATCTGGCCCCAGACACTTGACACACTTTTCCTAGCAGTTATTGTCAAATACTGACTTCTTATCCCTCAAAATAATATCTTTGCATTTATTAAAAACTGGATTACTCTGGTCATTACCTATTGTGTACTGTGTACCCAAACTATTCCACTGACCTAGCACTCTATGTCTTTTTTTGTGGGGTCACTGATTTTTTGTTTGTTTGTTTACTTTGAGTTTACAAGATTCAGTTCCCTGGTTCTTTGAGTTTCAAATTTTCTCCCCCACCTTCCACTCCTCCCCCCCCCCCCATAATGGGAATGCAAATTTGGAAGATCTTCCCTGCCCCTAGGCTAAAGTGCACCTGAAACCTGGGGTGGGAGGCTTGTTTTTTCAGTACTTTTTGATTGGCCAGGGGGTCAATAAGGTTGTTACATTCTCTCAGCCAGGAGAAGGCTGCATAAGCCCTGATGTGTAGCTTTGTTTTGGGGCTCACTTTGAGAAGTGTTCTGTGATTTGATCTGGATTCTGGGAAGCCGATGTTGAGAGCCCCCCTCGGCTTTGAAAAACCCAGATGTTAAAACCCAGATGTTGATTGGGTATGGATGTAATGGCTGGACAGTTTGGAAAGCTGTCTACTTGATCTGTTTCTGTCTTGATAATTCTGCCTGTATACTTTGAAGTTCGGGGTGCTGACCTTTTCCCCCTGAACAAGGTAAATGATATATGTCTGACTGATTAAAGTAAGCTTGTTAATCCATTTTGAGTTGCTTGCCTTTATCAAAGCAGATCCAAGAACCTATGTTGGCAGCAAACCCTGAGGACGCTTGGGGTGCTTGCTGCTACAAAATGGCGTCATGAACAGGATCTGCAGAGTAAAAGGAAAGTATGGGGACTGGGATAATTGTTTGTTTCCCAGTTGTGGTAGCTGTGACTCTGTGGAGCCGTGGAGCAGGAGAGAAGAATGGCCTGCATGCGGATTTCCCTGAGCTGAGAGCAGGAATGGTGAGCTGCCTTCATCGGGGCCTGGGCAGAAGCCAGGAGCGGCTGCCGCCTGTGGGAGAAGGAACCCAGGAGTTTGGAATTCAGCCACAGGAAAAGATAAGAACTGAGCAGCAAAGCAGGGGCACTGAATGTGTTTCCTTGCTGCATCCCACAGTTTGGGACCCAGGGGGAGGATGGACTTGTGACTGTGGTGGGTGAGATGAAGTGCCTTGGATCCCCAGGGACCCCACCTTGTTGGTTTTGTTGCCCAGCCCCCTCTCCGTACTTGGAAGCAGAGGCTGGAGCTGTGTGAGGGGAAGGCCCTGGCGCCCCCCCCCCCCCCCCCCCCC
>NW_027187351.1:15795432-15838606 GCF_028583685.1 Petaurus breviceps papuanus | reverse complement strand
CCCCCCCCCCAGAGAATTTTATTTGAACTCTTGTTTTGAACTGAAGTGATAATGCTATCTATGTACTTTGTGTTTGTTTAAGGGCCAGTGGCCACTTTGGTAACTTTAGTTCTGTACCTTGAAAATGTGACCTAAGAGATGTTTAGTGCTAATTCAAAAATAAAATTGTCTATGCTGTGGGCATGAAAGATCTTGGGGCTGAATGTAATGGGAATGCAAATTTGAAAGATCTTCCCTGCCCCTAGGCTAAAGTTCACCTGAAGCCTGGGGTGGGAGGCTTGTTTTTTCAGTAGATACTTTTTGATTGGCCAATGGGTAAATAAGGTTGTTACATTCTCTCAGCCAGGAGAAGGCTATATAAGCCCTGATGTGAGGCTTTGTTTTGGGGGCTCACTTTGAGAAGTGTTCTGTGATTTGATATGGATTCTGGGATGCCGTTGTCCAGAGCCCCCCTCGGCTTTGAAAAACCCAGATGTTAAAACCCAGATGTTGATTGGGTATGGATGTAATGGCTGGACAGTTTGGAAAGCTGTCTACTTGATCTGTTTCTGTCTTGATAATTCTGCCTGTATACTTTGAAGTTCGGGGTGCTGACCTTTTCCCCCTGAACAAGGTAAATGATATATGTCTGACTGATTAAAGTAAGCTTGTTAATCCATTTTGAGTTGCTTTCCTTTATCAAAGCAGATCCAAGAACCTATGTTGACAGCAAACCCTGAGGACGCTTGGGGTGCTTGCTGCTACACCCCCCCCCCATGGCAGCATACAATCAGGTATAGGATCTGCAGATACTTTCACATTAGACATTGGTCAGGTTGAAAAGATGGATTGTAATGGATGGAATGAACAATGGAAAAGAGGAAAACAAACCAAACAAGAGAGAGAGCAGGTAATTTGTTTCAATCTGCATTCAAACTCTGTTCTTTCTCTGAATGTAGACATCTCTCTCCATCATGAGTCTTTTGGAGTTTACTTGTAGTCCTGCATTTCTGAAGAGTCTGGTCTATCAAAGCTGGTCGTCACATATACGTTCTATCTGTAATTGTGTACAAATTTTTCCTGGTTCTGCTCTTCTCATTCAGCATCAGCTCATATAAGCCTGTCCAGGTAGATACGAAGTCCATCTGCTCTTGGTTTCTTATGGAGCAAAAGTATTCCATTACATTCATATACCATAACTTATTTAGCCATTTTGATGGGTATCCCCTTAATTTCCAATTCTTTGCCACCACAAAAAGAGGTGGTATAAATATTTTTGTACATATGGGTCTTCCTCCCGCTTCTATGATCTCTTTGGGATACAACCCTAGAAGTGGTATTGCTGGGTCAAAGGATATGAAATTACTTATAGCCCTTTGGGCATAGTTCCAGCTTGCTCTCCAGAATGGTTGGATCAGTTCACAACTCCACCAGCAATGTATTAGTGTTCAAATTTTTCCACATCGTCCCCAGCATTTATCATTTTCCTGTTCTGTCATCTTAGCCAATCTGACTGGTGAGATGTGGTACCTCAGAGTTGTTTTGATTTGAATTTCTCTAACCAATAGTGATTTTAGAGCATTTCTTCATGTGCTTATAGATATCTTTAATTTCTTCGTCTGAGAACTGTCTGTTCATATCCTTTGACCATTTATCAATTGGGGAATGACTTGTATTCTTATAGATTTGACTCAATTCTCTGTATATTTTAGAAACGAGGCCTTTTATCATCGACATTGGTTGTAAAAATTCTTTCCCAATTTCCCACTTTCCTCTTAATCTTGGTTACATTGGCTTCGTTTGTACAGAAGCTTTTCAGTTTCATGTAACCAAAGTTATCTATTTTATATTTTATAATGCTCTTTAATTCATCTTTGGTCATGAAATCTTCCCCTCTCCATAAATCTGGACAGGTAAACTATTCCTTGCTTTCCCAGATTGCTTGCAGTATCATCCTTTATACCTAGATCACACACCCACTTAGGCTTAATTTTGGAATATGGTGTTAGATAATGGTTTATGCCCAGTTTCTGAAATACTATATTCCAGTTTTCCCAGCAGTTTATGTTAAATAGCGAGTTCTTATCTCAAAAACTGGGGTCTTTAGGTTTATCAAAGAGTAGATTATTATAGTCATTGACTGCTGAGTCTCATGTACCCAATCTATTCCATTGATCCACTGCTCTATTCCTCAGCCAGTATCAAGTAGTTTTGATGACTGCTGCTTTATACTACAGATTAAAATCTGTTATAGCTAGGCCACCTTCTCTAGCATTTCTTTTCATTAATACCCTTGATAACCTGGACCTTTTATTCTTCCAAATGAATGTTATTACGATTTTTTCTAGGTCTATAATTTTTTTTGGTAAATTTATTGGTATGGCACTAAATATGTAATTTAATTTATATAAAATTGTCATTTTTATTACATTAGTTCGACCCAGCCATGAGCAATTGATGTTTTTCTACTTAGTTAGATCTGACTTTGTGTGGAAAGTATTTTGTAGCTGTGTTCATATAGGTTCTGGGTTTGTTTTGGCAGGTAGATTCCCAAATATTTTATAATGTCTACAGTAACTTTAAATGGGATTTCTATCTTTTGCTGTTTGATTTCATTAGAAATATACAGGAATGATGATGATTTATGTGAGTTTATTTTATATCCTGCTACTTTGCCAAATTTATTTATTGTCTCAAGTAGTTTTTTACTTGACTCTTTAGGATCCTCTAAGTATATCATCCGCAAAGAGCGATAACTTGATCTCTTCTTTGCCTAATTTGATTCCTTTGATTTCTCTTTCTTCTCTAATTGCTACTGTAAACATTTCAAGTACCAGACTGAACAAGAGGGGTGATAGTGGACACCCTTGTTTAACCCCTGACCTTATTAGAAATGCTTCTAGCTTATTCCCATTACATATAATACTTGCTGATGGCTTTAAATAGATGCTACTTATTTTAAGGAAAGCTCCATTAATTCCTATACTTTCCAGTGTTTTTAATAGGAATGGATATTGTACTTTGTCAAAAGCCTTTTTTTCTGCATCTATTGAGATAATCATGTGGTTTCTGCTAGTTTTATTTGTCGATATGATCACTTATACTGGTTTTCCTAATATTAAACCATCCTTGCCTTCCTAGAATGAATCCTACCTGATCAAAGAGTATTATTCTTGTGATAAGTTGCTGTAGTCTTTTTGCTAATATTTTATTTAAAATTTTTGATTCTATATTCATGAGGGAAATTGGCCTGTAACTTTTTCTGTTTTATCTCTTCCTGATTTAGGTATAAGTACCATTTTTGTGTCATAAAAAGAAATTGGTAGGGCTCCTTCTTCACTAATTTTCCCAAATAGTTTGTAGAGTATTGGAATCAATTGTTCTTTAAATGTTTGATAGAATTCACTAGTGAATCCATCTGGCCCTGGAGAATTTTTCCTAGGGAGTTCACTGATGGCTTGTTCAACTTCGTTTTCTGAGATGGGATTAAGTAATTTACTCCCTCTTCAGTTAATCTGGGCAATTTACATTTTTGTAAATATTTATTTATTTCACTAAGATTGTCAAATTTATGTGCATATAATTTGGCAAAATAATTCTTGTTGTTATAATTTCCTTTTAATTGGAGGTAGATTTTACCCTTTTCATTTTTGATACTCATAATTTGGTTTTGTTCTTTCTTTTTTTAATCGTATTGGCTAAGGGTCTATCAATTTTATGGGTTTTTTCATAAAACCAGCTCTTAGTTTTATTTATTAATTCAATAGTTTTCTTAATTTCAATTTTATTAATCTCTCCTTTGGTTTTCATTATTCTTAATTTAGTATTTAATTGTGGATTTTCAATATGTTCTTTTTCTAGGTTTTTCAATTGTATGTCCAATTCACTGACCTCCCTTTTCTCTAATTTATTCATGTATGTACTCAGGGATATAAAACTTCCCCTAAGAACTGCCTTTGCTGCATCCCACAAATTTTGGTATGTTGTTTCATTATTATCATTCTCTTGAATGAAGTTACTGATTGCTTCTATGATTTCTTGTTTGACCCACTCATTCTTTAGGATTAAATTGTTTAGTTTCCAATTAGTTTTTAGTCTGTCTTTCTGCATATGATTTTTACTGCATCATGATCTGAGAAGGATGCATTTGATATTTCTGTCTTTCTGTGAGGTTTTTATGTCCTAGTACATGGTCAATTTTTGTGTATGTGCCATGTACCGCTAAGAAGGTATATTTCTTTTTATCTATCCCCATTCAGTTTTCTCCAGAGACCATACCTACCCTCTCTAAAATTCTATTCACCTCCTTAACTTCTTTCTTGTTTATTTTGAGGTTGGATTTACCAAGTTCAGAGAGGGAGAGTTTAAGGTCCCCCACTAGTATAGTTTTGCTATTCATTTCTTCCTCTAATTCCCTTACCTTCTCCTCTAGGAATTTAGATGCTATATACCACTTGGTGCATATATGTTAAGTAATGATATTGCTTCATTCTTGATGGCACCTTTTAGCAAGATATAGTTTCCTTCCTTATCTCTTTTAATTAGATCAATTTTTACTTTTGCTTTATCTGAGATAAGGATTGCTACCCCAGCTTTTTTTACTTTAGCTGAGGCATGATATATTTTACTCCAGCCTTTTACCTTTACCCTGTGTGTATCCCTCTGTTTCTTGTAAACAGCATATTGTAGGATTATTAAGTTTTATTTTATTAAATCTGTTTATCTACTTTTAGTTTACAACATTCAGTTCCACAATCCTTTGATTTCCAAATTTTCTACCATTCACTCTTCTCTTCCCCCCCACCCCACTCCCCGGCCCAAAGCATGCAATCAGATACAGGCTCTACAAATACCTTCACATTAAGCATTAGTTAGGTTGTAAAGAAGAATTATAACCAATGAAGTGAATGAGAAGGAAGGTATGAAACAAAACTAAACACAAAAGAGAGAGCAAGTAGTTTGCTTCAATCTGCATTCAAACTCCATAGTTTTCTTCTCTGGATGTGGATATCCTTTCCATCATGAGTCTTTTGGAGTTGTCTTATAACCTTGCATTGCTGAGAGGAGCCCAGTCTTATCAGAGTTAGTCATCACACATATGATGTGTCTGTAATTATGTACAAAGTTCTCCTGGTTCTGCTCTTCTCACTCAGCATCAGTTTATGTAAGTCTCTCCAGGTTATTATGAAGTCCATCTGCTCCTCATTTCTTATAGCACAATAGTATTCCATTACTTTCATATACCACAACTTGTCTAGCCATTCCCCAACTGATGGCATCCCCTTGATTTCCAATTCTTTGCTACCACAAAAAGAGCTGCTATAAATGTTTTTGTGCAAACAGGTCTTCTTCCCACTTGTATGATTTCCTTAAGATACAGCCCTAGAATTGGTATTGCTGGGTCAAATGGTATGCGCTTTTTTATAGCCCTTTGAGCATAGTTCCAAATTGCTCTCCAGAATGGTTGGATCAGTTCACAACTCCACCAACAATGCATCAGCGTTCCAATTTTTATACATCCTCTCCAGCATTTATCGTTTTCCTGTTTTGTCATCTTAGCCAATCTGATGTGGTACCTCAGAGTTGTTTTGATTTGCATTTCTCTGATTAATAGCAATTTAGAGCATTTTTTCATATGTTTATAGATAATCTTTAATTTCTTCCTCTGAAAACTGCCTGTTCATATCCTTTGACCATTTATCAACTGGAGAATGACTTGTCTTCTTATAGATTTGACTCAATTCTCTGTGTATTTTAGAAATGCAATCTTTATCAGAGACAATGGTTGTAAAAATTCTTTCCCAGATAGGAGGGAGGGAAATATAGTCAGTCTTTTACAATATATCTACTATGTTATTGTTTTGCATTAGCCACACATGTACAACCTATACTGAACTGCTTATCTTCCCAGTAAGAGTGGGTGACAAGGAAGGAAGGGAATGAATCTAGAATTGAAAGTTTTAAAATCAAATATTCAAATATATATGTATATATATAAACTATTATTAATACCATCTTACATGTAATTGGGAAATAAGATATACAGGCACTGAGGCATAGAGATCCACTGGAAAAGTCGAAAGGGTTATGGGAGAAAATATGGGAGAGAGCAGATTGGAGCAGGAGATATCCTGTGGGCCTGCTATTTTGGGGCGGTGGGTAGGGGAAAAATGGGGAGAAAATTTGTAACTCAAAATCTGGCGGAAACGAATGATGTAAATCAGAAGCTAATAAAGCATTAGAAATTATGCTTTAAAAAAATTCTTTCCCAGTTTTCCGCTTCTCTCCTAATCTTGGTTAACTTTACTTGTAGAAAAACTTTTCAATTTAATGTAACCAAAATTATCCATTTTGTATTTCATAATGCTTTCTATCTCTTCTTTGGTCATATATTCCTTCCTTCTCCATAAATCTGACAGGTAAACTATTCCTTGCTCTCCCAGATTGCTTACAGTCTCAGCCTTTATATCTAGATCATGCACCAATTTAGATTTTATTTTGGTATATAGTGTAAGATATTGGTCTATGCCCAGTTTCTGCCATACTATTTTCCAGTTTCCCCAGCAGTTTTTGTCAAATAGTGAATTCTTATTCCAGAAGCTAGGGTTCGTCAAACAATAAATCACTACTGTCACTGACTGCTGTGTCTCATGTACCTAATTTATTTCACTGATCCACCACTCCATTCCTCGGTCAGTACCAAGTAGTTTTGATAACTGCTGCTTTATAATACAGTTTAAAATCTGGTATGGCTAGACCACCTTCTCTACCATTTCTTTTCATTAGTTCCCTAGATATTCTGGACTTTTTTTTCTTCCAGATGAATTTTGTTACTATTTTTTTAGCTCTGTAAAATAATTTTCTGGTAGATTTATTGGTATAATACTAAATAGGTAAATTAAATTAGGTAATATCACCACTCTATTTCTTAGCCAGTACCACATTGTTTTGATGATTACTGCTTTGTCATAAAGTCTGAGATATGGCAATGATAGGCCATCCTTCACTTTTTTCCCACTGGTTCCTTTGCTATTCTTGACCTTTTGTTTTTCAGATGAATTTTGCTATGATTTTTTCTAGCTCTGTAATTTTTGGTAGTTTGGTATGGCACTGAATAAGCAGATTTAGATAGAACTGTCATTACTATTATATTGGCTTGATCTTTTCATGAGCAATAAATGTTTTTCCAATTGTTTAGATCTGACTTTATTTGTGTGAAAAATGTTTTGTAATCGCGTTCATACAGTTCCTGGTTTTATCTTGGCAGATAGACTCCCAACCATTTTATGCTGTCTGGTTATTCTAAAAGGAATTTCTTTTTCTATCTCTTTCTGATGGACTCTGTCATATAAAAAAATGCTGATGACTTGTGGTGGGGAGGTAGGGTTTACATCCTGCAACTCTGCTGAAGTTCATCATTTCAACTAATTTTTTAGGTGATTCTTTAAGTATATCATCTTATCATCTGCAAAGAGTGAGTTTTGTTTCCTCATTACCTATTCTAATTTCTTTCTCTTATTGCTAGAGCTAGCATTTATAATATAACATTGAGTAAGAGTGGTGATAAAGGGCTCCTTCACCTTTGATCTTACTGGGAAGGCCTCTAGCCTATGCCTACTGCAGATAATGCTTGTTGATGCTTGTAGACAGATATTATGTATCATTTTATGGAAAGCTCCCTTTAGTCATATGCTTTCTAGTGTTTTTTTTTTTTTAAGGTAAACTGCTCTATAGTTTTCTTCATGGTTTAGATATCAGTACCATATTTGTGGCATAAAAGTAATTTGTAGGATTCTTTATTTTTCCAAGTAGTTTATAGTTAATAGTTTTCAAATAGTTGGAATTAAGTTTTTTTTTTTAAATGTTTGGTAGGCTTCATTTGTGAATCCATCTGGTCCTGGAGATTTTTTTCTTTGGAAGCTCACTAATGGCTAATTCAATTTGTCTGAGATGGGTTAAATATTTTATTTCTTTTGTTATTCTGAGCAGTTTGGCATGAGACAGCTAGGTGGTACAGTGGATACAGTGGTGGCTTGAAATCAAGAAGACTCATCTTCTTGAATTCAAATTTGGTCTCAGACACTTCCTAGCTGTGTGACCCTGGCCAAGTCACTTAATCGTATTTGACTTAGTCTCCTCATCTGTAAAATGAACTAGAGAAGGAAATGACAAACCACTCAAGTATCTTTGCCAAGAAAACCCCAAATGGACTCACAAAGAGTAAGATATGACTGAAACAACTGAACAAAAATTAATCTACTTCACTTAGATTGTTAGACTGGCATATAATAGCTCCTAATTGCTTTAATTTCACTTTCACAGGTAATGAATTCATCTTTTTCATTGTTCATATTGGCAATCTCATTCTTTTTTCTTTAAATCAAATTAAACCAATGATTTGTCTGTTTTGTTCTTTTTGAAAAAATAAAACCAGCCACTCTATTTCTTAATTAGCTCAATGGTTTATCTTACGTTGAATTTTATTAATCTGTTTTGATTTTCAGGATTTCCAATTTGATATTTAACTGGGAATTCTTATTTTGTTCTTTTTCTTTTTTAGTTTCATGCCCACTTCATTCATCTGCTATTTCCCTAAGACATGGTCAGATTTTGTGTATATGTAATCTATCACTGAGAAAAAGATATAATCCTTTCTATTCCCACTCAATTTTCTCCAGAGATTTATCATACCTAACTTTTCTATAATTCTACTCATCTCCTTAATTTCTTTCTTGTTTATTTTTTGGTTAGATGTATTTGTTCCTAAGAGAAGAAAGTTGTGGTTCCCCCATGTAATAGTACTGGTATTTAAAGCTCCCCCTGTATTAGCTTGGTTTTTGGTTTGATTGTGTTAAAACCCAGAGCTTGTGAATCCTACTTGTGGGATGGACTTGGTGACGTGAAAAGAGGGCTGAACTGGAAGGAGCTGGTGACGTAAATTTAGAGAGACACAAGAAAAGAGAGAGGCAGAAGAACTTTTTGGAAGCAGCACCTTTGGAGGCAGAGAGAGACCAAGAGGATTGCTGAGGGCCACTTTGAATTGCCCAGGACTTTTGAGAGCTGCCAAGGACTGAGGAGACATGGCTGTTATGCTGGTACTTTGTCTGTTTTGATGTTGTTTTGCCAGATCTGTCCACTGGTGAAAGAAATCCTGTTGTTGCAGAAGTGTTGGAACCTTGCTGGTTCAGAGCTCCTGAGACTGTTCTGCAGACAGAGAGTGAATTCTGTCCACTGGTGAAGGACAGTCCTATTGTTGCAGGGGTCTGGGAACCTTTCTGTTGGTTCCGAAGCCCTGAAGAAGGATTTTCTTGTTGTATGTTTACAGAAATCCTGGAAGAGGGTTTTGCTAATGTCTTCAGGGGTCCTAGGACTGTTCTGCAGACAGAGAATGAATTAATGAAGACACTGGCAATGTATCTTGTGGCCTTGCTAAGCTTTGTCTCCCCAGGAACAAAGATTGCTGAGAACTTGCCTCTGGTCAAGATGAAGAAAAGACCTCCATTTGGGTATTAAATGCTGTGCTTAAGCTTGTTGCAACTCTGGGGTAGATTCAATTGTGATCCAAAGGTGGGGAACTCTTGACCTTTTTATGCTCTGTGATTGAACAAATGAATGTACTTTACTTATGATTGGAAACTAATCTCCATTTGAGAACAGGGGCTTTGTGATGGACTAAATGAATGTACAGCCTAGGGGTGGAGCAGTATTTAGAAGAGGGACTTTGTGATTGATTCAATGAATCCAACATCCAGGGGTGGAGCAGTACTTGATTAAATCACACTTGGTAAATGCTGTATTTTGAATTATGCTATATGTTGATTCTATCTGTTCTTAATTTGTCACTGAATAAAATGGAGAGCACCTATGCTGGTATTTTGAACCTTGGGAAGTTGCCTTTGCTTGGCATTACACCCCACTAGTATAGTTTTACCATTTCCTCCAAAAACTTATTTAACTTTTCCTTTTAAAATTTGAATGATATAACACTTGTTGCATGTTTAGTATTAAAATTACTTCATTATCTATGGTACCTTTTAGCAAGATGTAGTTTCCTTGATTTTCTCTTAATTAGATCTATTTTTGTTTTTGCTTTGCAGCTGAAGCATAATGGAATCTGCTCCAGCTCCTTACCTTTATCTGTTTGTATCTATTTCAAATGTGTTTTCTTGTAAACAACATATTGTAGGAATATTGTTTTTTTAATTGACTATATGATCTGCTTTTATTTTATGGGTAAATCCATCCCATTCACATTCATGATTACTCTTTCTCCCTCCCTCCCCCTCACTCTCTCCTTTCATCCTGTTCCTCCTGAAAAACATTTTGCTTCTGACCACTGCCTCCCCTATTTCCCTGCAGGGCAAGACAGATTTCTAGAGCCAAATGAGTGTGTACATTATTTCCTTTTAGCCAATTACGATGAGAGTAAAATTCAAGCATTGCTTGCCACACCTTCATCTTCCCCTTCACTGTTAAAATAATTTCTCTTCTCCTTTATGGGAAATAATTTATCCTATTCTACCTCTCCCTTTCAACTTCTTCCAGTGAATTCCATTCTAACCCCTCATTGTTCATTTTTGGAAATTATCCCATCATAATTAACTCACATCTGTTTGCCCTCTGTCTATGTATACTGCTAACTGACCTAAAAAAGGCTCTTAGGAGTTATAAGTATCATCTTCCCATGAAGGATTGTAAAATGTTTAACCTTATTGAATCTCTTATAATTTCTCTTTCCTGTTTACCTTTTTACGTTTGAGTCTTGTATTTGAAAATCAAATTTTCTGTTCACTTCTGGTCCTCTGATCAGGAATGCTTGAAAGGCTTCTATTTCATTAAATATCCATTTTCCCTTGAAGAATTATACTCAGTTTCATCAGATAGGTGATTCTTGATTGTAATCCTTATTACTACTTTGCTCTTTGGAACATCACATTACAAGTCCTCTCATTGTTCCATGTAAAAGCAGCTAAATCTTGTGTTATCATGACTATGGCTCCACAACAGCTGAACTTTTTCTTCCTGGCTATTTGCAGTATTATTCCCTTGACCTGGGAACTCTAGAATTTGGTTATAATATTCTTTTTGATCTCTTTCAGGAGGTGATCAGTGGTTTCTTTCCAATTTCTAATTTAATCCTCTGATTCTAGAATATCAGTGCAGTTTTCCTTAATAATTTCTTGAAATATGATGTCTAGGTTTTTCTTTTTTCCTTTTCTTAATCATGGTTTTCAGGTAATCTGAAAAATCTCTCCTGGATCTGTTTCCAGATCAGTCAGTTGTTTTTCCAATGATATTTCACATTTTCTTCAATTTTTTCAGTTGTTTTATTATTTCTTGCTATCTCGTGGAGTCATTAGTTTCCAGTTGTCCAGTTCTGCTTTTTAATTATTTTCTTCAGTGAGCTTTTATACCTCCCTCTTCTATTTGGCCAATTCTACTTGTAAAGGAGTCATTACTTAAGTGAATTTTGCACTTCTTTCTTCATGATTCTCTTGCATCATTCTCATTTCTTCCCCAATTTTTCTTTTACCTTCTTGAGTTTAAAAATACATTTTGAGCTCTTCTAGGTAATCTTTTGTGGCCTCAGATCAATTCACATTTTTCTTTGAGACATCACATGTCTCAAATTTTTATATTTTCTGCTTTTGAATTTGTATTTTGAAACGTCCCTGTCACCATAATAACTTCCTATGTTTAAGCTGTTTTTGCTGCTGTTTACTCATTTTTCCAGCCTACTGCTTAACTGTCAACTTTATGTTAAAGTTGGCTCTGCTCCTATAGTGTGTGTGTGTGGGGGGGGGGGGAGGGGGGGCACTGTCCCAAGCTTCAGGTTTTTTGTGCTGCTGATTTCAGAGCTAATTCTCAGGACCTGTAAGTTTTTTAATTCTTTCAAGTTAATATGATCAAAGGAGAAGTATGTTTACTACTCTCCTGGATTGTACTATGGTTTGTGAGCAACCATAAGTACTCTTTTCTGCCCTAGGACTGTGACCCCAAACCCTGTATGGGCAATGTGACAAAGTTCTGAAATTGGGGCTAGGAAAGTCACCCCTATAATTTCCTTCTAACCAGTTGCCCAGCCCCTTTAACATCTGTGGGCTGAGGGTTCCATAAGTCACTGCCACCCGATCCCAAGGTCTATGATGGTTTTTCAAGGTGCTGCCTGTGCTGGACTGTGTTCTACTCTCACCCATTGACATAGACTTTTTCTATCAACCTTCTAAGTTGCCTTGACCTGGAAAACTGTTTCAAACCATCCTTCTGCTGGTTTGGCAGTTCCTGCATTCATTTTAAGGCATTATTTTAAAGTTGTTTGGAGAGGAATTTGGGAGAGCTCAGGGGAGTCCTTGCCTTTATTATGGCACCCTGGATCCACCCTCTGTGGCAAAACATTTTTGAGGAATACACATCTCTATTATATGCCTTGCTTGAGATTAAAAATTGAAGGGACATTCTATTTTCTCTCTATTGTCAGGTACTTCAATGAACCTTGAATGATTTTTACATATGTATAGATATCTTGCTGGAGGAGACTTTATGAGGCAGCCTTTTGCCCTATCAAAATGATGCCTTTTTTTAGGCCACAAAGCCAATGAGATCTTGGAATCTCTATATTCTCGGTCAGTTATGTAACCATAAAGTTGCATAGTCTACTGTGAAAATATCATTACAAGGGTCTACCTGTTCTCATACCTTAGTCAAGTGTGCCTTTGATACATGTTTTCCTCATGCTCAAAGACTTCACAGAGGAAGGAAAACAGGTATATAAGTTGGCAGTTTTAAGAAGGAAAACAGGTATATAAGTTGGCAGTTTTAATTTTCTCAATAGCCTTTTTTGGGTTAATAATTACATCAGAATCTGTCCCCAATAATTACATCTGTCTCCAAGTATCTGTCCTTCTCCTCTTTATCTTGAAAAGAAACCTCTCATGTTCACAAAAGCATAAACTGTATACTCTGTCTAGTCAAACTGTTCTTTCAATCTTTGTTATCATTAATGCCATTCTTATTTCATCATGAAGCTCATGGAGAACTGTGAGGTTAAGAGTATTAATGTGGTAGTTTTGCTCTGATGGGAAAGATTTTGTAAGATTTTGTTAATACTGACAAAACTTTTATCCCCATTTTTCATCTGGTTTTGATTTTCTTTCCATTTTCACCCTTAAGAGTTCTCAAAATGACCTCACGATGTCTCTTGTCAAGCTCTCTCTATTGAGGAAAAACTGATCACTCTTTCACCAGGAATCACCTCAGTTTCCTCATCTGATAAATTATGAGTGTGTTGGACTCATTGATCTCTAAGGTTCCTTCCTGTTTTAAATCTATGACCCACTGACCTATCAGTACTGTAGATCTTTTACCTATATGTGGCAAGGGCTCTAGCCTCAACTAAACCTTCAGATAAAAGGTAACTTAAGCGTTACCACATGTTAATGGAAGGAATCAGACACAGACCATCTTCTCCATTCCTTAAGAACCAAAGAGGAAGATAATAAACTAAACTCATCACCTATTCCCAAAGCTGCTTTCCCCCCAAGTAACTTAATCAATTCCTGTTAACAGTACTACCATTTTCCTAGGCTCACTCTTAAGTTGTTGTTCAGTAGCGTCCAATTCTTCAAGATTTTCATTTTGGGTTTTCTTGGCAAAGATACCAGAGTGGTTTGCCATTTCCTTCTCTAACTCATTTTACAGATGAGGAACCTGAGGCAAACAGGATTAAGTGACTTGCCCAGTGTCAAGATATTAGGAAGATACCTCTTTTCCAACTAAGGCCCAGCAAGCAGGTTGTGCCCTGAGCTTGGCATAACAACAACCCTTTGCGTGTTCATCCTCTGGATGATATCAGCCACAGCAAACCCCCAGAATTAGAATTTATGATTTTAACTATTTAGACCTATTTCCCAAAGGATCCTGGTCTGACAGCTGGAGCTACAGCAAACTGGCTACAAAAGAAAGTAATTAATCACATCTGATATTCTAACAATCCCTGTCCTTATAACCACTAAGTGAACCAAACCAAGTACTGCACTCCTGTTCCTGCCACACTAACTCTGGTTCTGAACAATTACAATGCTCAATGACCTTTAGGACATGAGACAATCACAAGCTCAGTGATTCTAATAACTTGGGGACTGTTCCCACAGGACCCAAGAAGACCTGTATTGTAGAAATGCCAACCCTGGTAATTGTTTACTCAAGAGACAGTGTTGGGTCTCATGTTTTCATGTATAAAAAGCCCCGCCCCTGTCACGAGTTCTCCTTTCCAGAGGGACTTCAGTTTGCAAACCTGTTTTCCTCACTTTGAAATTAAACCTCTATTTGACTCTCCTATCTCTAGCCTGCTTTGTTCAGCCCTGAACACCCACAGGTTGGAGACCAGTTCCAATCCAGTTGACACCAGGGTCACACAGCTACAAAGTATCTGAGGCCAGATTTGAACTCAGGAAGCTAAGTCTTCCTGCTTCCAAGCCCAGTGCTCTATCCAATGTGTCACCTGACTGCCCCAGTCTTAAGAATCTTTTTTAATTCTCCTATCTTCATTTCAATTGCATTAATCAACTGTCAAATCTATCACTTTTACTTCAGTAGTATCTCTTACATATATATGGTATCTTTCTAGACAGGCTCTCATCTTTTCTTGCACAGACTACTATAATAACCTTCTTCCATTCTTATCAATAGCAACAGTAATAAGTTAACATTTTTACATCACATTAAGGTTGCACTTTACATGTTATCTCATACAACCGTCAAAGGCAAGTATTATCCCCATTTAACAGATAAGGAAAAAAAGGTCAGACAGGGTAAGTTATTCTGCCCAGGTACACACAGCAATTAAGTGGCTCAGGCAGGATTTGAACTCAAGTCTTCCTAAGTCCATGTCCAGCACTCTCATCCACTACACCAATGGAATAAAACTCAAAAAGATATGAGGACTCCTAACCTAAATGATATAAAAGTATCCCAGTTGTATACAGATTTTTAAATCACATTTTTACATTATGTTCTACTGAATTTTATTTTGTTAAATATTTCCCAATTACATTTTAATCTGGTGAAATGCATGTTTGACACCTCTGTATATATACCCCCCCAACTGCCTCTTCATATCACTGTCCAAAAAAGCTCCCATTACTATGATCACATCATTCTTTAACTCAAAAACCTTCAGAGGTTTTCTATTGTTAACCAAAGAATAAACTGAAAATGGCCCTCTACTATTAAGACCTGCTACTATATAATTCCAATCTATCTCTATAGCTTTCTCTTATACAATAGCCAAACTGGAATACTTCACATTTTCATTCTGACCTCTTCTGTTATTTTGCCATTCCAAAAAAGTCTTAATCTGTTTTAAATCAAACTCATGTATCTGATTTCTTTGCACACAGAAGGTATATAATAAATAATTGTTGAATTGAGAAACTGTTGAAAAATAAGCGAAAGAAATTACTGTGATAATTTAGGTATAAATGTAGTTTTTAGAGCTCCCTCACCTGCATTTTAAGATTACTATGTCCTTAATAGACTTGTCAAAGGATACACAAGTAGAATGTGAATTTCCACTTTTCTAATTTAGTGCTCATTCTACTACATAACATATTATTTAGACAAAGAAGAATGTAAGACATAGATGCTGAAAACCAAGGGGAAATAAAAGGTACTATACAGTTCTCCCTCATTTAAAATACACACACACACAAAACTTGAACATTTTCTAAAGCTAGGAATTAGGCAACATGTAGCATCTTCATTTGAAGCACAATTTAAAAACAATTTTTTAAATGGGATAAATTTTTAAAACCCTATTAAAAACCATCTCCAGTACAAGCATAGAATTATAATGTCAAGGACAGCTAAGTAATTAGCTGCTAAAGGAAAGAATGCTTGTCAAAAAAAAAAAAACCAAACCCATATGAATCAGCAACAATAACATTTAAAAATCTTATGTGTTCCCTCAGTGCTTTTTAAGAGTGAGGGAATTTTCTATGACCAGTTTCTAGTATATCTCTTTGCAACTCATTCTACATAATAGAATATTTTATACATTAATAAAATACTGAATAAAGTATTTGTTTAAACGTCATAATTAACAACAATTTCATATTTTTAAGGGTGATTTCTATGGAAATACATTTGCTTTTATTTCTCAGTCATTTCCTACTTAATACAGAACTTGCTGTGGTGTGAGGAGTGTGCTGAAAATGCTTGAATAAAGCATTTTGTTTTTTCAAGGAGAACATAAGAAAAAGGAATCCATTTTAGTTACATCTACAAGATATTAGAGAATTCAGTATGACAGGTCTGTCTTAAAACTTAAAACTACCTAAAAGACCACAATATAATGTGATCTGAATTTATAACATGTTTCCACAACATGGATGGCCAAGTACAATATTACAAGAATGTTCCTACATATTTATTTCAACTCGAAGCACATCTTAGGTTCTGAACTGGCAAAAAGTTCACTTTTGGACAAATTAATTGAATTTACTTACATTGTTTTTAGGATCTTTCAAATTGAACATCAAACTTCTATATTTGTTCTTATATTTGGCATCGGTATCCCGAAAAAAAGAGAAAAGTTCCTTTTCAATTTTTGTTGCAACTTTGGAAGCTCGCTCCTCTGGGATCTTCAAATTTGAATCTGTAAGTCTTAAAACAACAACAAATTTTTTTTTAATTAACCAAAGATTCTTTTCTTTTACAATGCTATCATGATTATATTACCTTTTCATGAGAATGTCTTTGAGAGAGTGTTTGACACTTTGTCTGATCTGGTCTGCAGAAGGTTTGGAAGTAGGAGTTGGGGGTGTGTGCACATTAGGCAATCCTGCTTTCTCAGTTTTCTTCTTTTTTAACTCCTGCTTTTCATGTATACCTTAATTGAAATAAAGTGAAGAATTTACTTAAAAATAAAGTCTATGTAAAGTTCTGTAAGGAAAATTAACATATTAAAGAGTTCATGTGATTGTTTAAAAAAAAAAACTGTCAAATTACTGAAAATAAAAAGTCTGAAACATAGTCTCTTTCCTTCTAAAAACTTTGTACATTCTCCCTTCCAGATAATTATTTTCATAAATTAAGGAATATAAATGAATCAAATAAAAGTAATTTAGAAAATACATTCTTGAATACAGGCTAAATAAATAGCTGCTTTTTAAAGTTTCTTTTCCCTTCATCTTATCTTCTGCACCAGTATATTAATAAACCTAATAGCAAAAAAGTATCTGATTTCTAACTATCAATATTTATTAATTCACCTGAAAACTAGAGTCATGATTTGGAAACCATCAAGTATAACCTTATTTTACAGATGAGAAAACTGAGGCCTAGAGTCTAAGTGGTTGCTTATGGCCAGAACAGTCATTATTAGTCTTACCTGAGCACAAAACTTTTCCTGAGGCTTAATTCCAAATAGATATACAGTGGGCACTATTAATAGTGACTTTTAAATTATTCTCTTTTAATTTCTAAATTTTATTCCTCTCTTCTCCCCCTCTCCACCCACTAAGAAAACAAGAAAAACAAAATCCTTACAAATATGGATAGTCATGGCAAAATTCCCATTAGCTATGTCTAAGAAAATATGTTTCAATTTGCACTTAGAGTACATCAGCTAATGCTCTGCTCTTCTACCTGGAGATGGATAACATGTATTATCCATGAATTCTTTGGAACAGTGATTGGTCACTGAATTGACCAGAGTTCCTATTTTCCTTTTCTCAAAGTTAATAAACCTTACAATACTGCTGTTATCACATATACTGTATTCCTACTTTTGCTCTGTATACTTTGCATTAGTTCATACAAATCTTCTCAGGTTTTTCTGAAACCATTCTCCCTTTTACTACTTATGGAAAAATAATATTCATCTACTATATCTTGTTCAGTCATTCCCAAACTGATGAGAATTTCCTCAGTTTCTAATTCTTTCCCACTACAAAAAGAGCTATTATAAATATTTTTGTAAAGAAAGGTCTTTTTCCTCCTTCTTTGATCTCTTTGGGGCAAAGTTGCTTTTCAGAATAGCTAGACTAATTCAGTTCCACCAACAGTGTACCTGCTTTCCTCTATTTGTCATTCACTTTTTTTGGTCATCTTAATCTTCTAAGTGTGGTGTGAGGTGGTACCTCAGAGTTGTTTTAGTCTGCATTTCTCTAATTATTAGTGACTTAGAGTTTTTATATGATTATTGATAGCTTTTTGCTTTCTTCTGCAAACTGCCTCTTTCTATCAATTGAAGAATGGCTTTTCCTCATAAATCAGGGGAAAAAATGAACATTCAACAAAATACAGAGGACTTTCAAGCATTCTTGATGAAAAAAAAAAACTGAACTGAAAATCTGACTTGCAAATACAAGACTCAAGTATAAAAAGGTAAACAAGAAAGGGAATCATTAGGGACTTAATAAGGTTAAATTGTTTGCATTCCTCCATGGGAAGACGTTTGTAACTCATAGGAACTATCTCACTATTAGGGGAGATAGAAGAAGTAAATATACACAGAGGGCACTGTAATGGCAAGCACAGAAGTAGTTCACGCATTGTTTTAGCTATTCAATTAACACCTCGTTTCAGTTCAAGTTTCTTTTGAGCCTTCTATCAAGTCTGTTAAGATAAAAGAATGTATGTTAGGGGCGGCCAGGTGGCTCAGTGAGTAAGAACACCAGCTCCAGTGTCGGGATGACCTGGAGATCGAATCCCGGGCTCAGACACTTAGCACCATACCAGAAATAACTGGCCGTGTAACCTTGAGCAAGTTACTTAACCCTGATAGCTTATAAAAAAAAAAAACAGAATGTGTGAATCCCACAACTTGTGAACCCCAGAACTCATGAATTACTGCAAAAGGGAGGAGAGGAACTAATGATCACATATAAGGAGAATTTCCAGGCTAGAGAAAGAAGAACTGAAAAGAGGACTCTTGCAGTGGCAGAGTCAAGAAGGAGAAAACTTGTGGTATCCTGGCACTCTGTCTGCTCTGTGTTGATGTTTGTTTGTGATACTTTGTACAGAAGCCCTGGGACCTTCCTGGAAGCCCTGAAAGAAGATTTTCTGGTTGTATGTTTACAGAAGTCCTGGAGGAGGGTTTTGGAGGTTCTAGAACTTTACTGATGATTTGTGCTGACCTCTTGAACCTTGTGTGTGGGTCCTGTGTTGATTTCACAGGCAGATAGTGAATTGATAATGGTGCTAGCAATGTGCATGAATATCATTGTGGCTCTGTTAAGCTTTGTCTTCCCAGAAACAGGAACTGTGAAGGACTCGAGGTGGACTGGACACTGTGAACTTCAATATGGAACAGGAACTGGAAGAACTGAACAAGGAGCTAGACAAGGAACTGGGAGCTGCCTGTCTGTGAATCCAGGTTGACAGTTGGAGCTGGGACCATGGAAGCTGAGAGCCAGCCTCAAGTCAAATTGAAATTAGACTTTACTTGGATACTGTGTACTGACTAAGAAGATCATGATTTACTTGTGACAAAGGGGTGGATGGTCTGTGTATTTCCTACTACCCCTTAAGAGGGTACTAAGTAGTGACTGATTTGTAACTCAATGTGCTCCATGGGTGGAAGACTTTGACCTTTTTGTACTTTATGATTCAATGACTGAGTTGCTAAGTGATTGACTAAATGATTGTACTTTGTTCAAAACTATGTGACCACTGTGGTGAAAACTATGTGGCCATTTTAGTAATAAACTGTTGAGTTGTGACATGATGAATGCTATATTTTGATTTTCTGTGATAAGTTGTAAAACTGTGAATGTTCTACCTTGATTTTCTGTGTGACTGAGTTGCTAAGTGATTGACTAAATGATTGTACTTTGTTCAAAACTATGTGACCACTATGGTGAAAACTATGTGGCCATTTTAGTAATAAATTGTTGAGTTGTGACATGATGAATGCTATATTTTGATTTTCTGTGCTAAGCTGTAACATTGTGAATGTTCTACCTTGATTTTCTGTGAATGTTTTCCTCTGATTTGTTATTGAATAAATAGTTTACTATACTATGTAATCAGAACCTTGAAAGCTGTTCACAGCAGCTGCCCTCCAGAAAGTTGCTTGTGTGTGGCTTTACAGGCACAGATGTTAGTCAAATACAAATGGATATCAAAAAAATTTTTTAAATAAAATTACAGGGTAAGAGAGGAATGTACTGGGGGACAGAGAAAGGCTGAATGGGGTAAACTGCCTCACATAAAAAAGGCAAGAAAAAGCTCTTACAGTGGAGGGGAAGAAGGGAGAGGTAAGGAGGAGTCAGTGAACCCTTTATCTCATCAGAACTGGCTCAAAAATAACAGACACGCTCACTTTGATATAGAAATTTATCTTATCCTATAGGAAAGTAGGAGGGGAAAGGGATAAGAGAACAGGGAAGGATCAGAGAAGAGAGGGCAGATTGGGGGAAAGGGTAGTCAGAAACAAAACACTTTTGAGGAGGAACAGGATGAAAGAAGAGATAGAACAGAATAGGGATAAGATGGAGGGAAATACCATTAGCAATAATAACTGTGAAAAAAATTTTTGAAGCACGTTTCTCTGATAAAGGCCTCATTTCTCAAACATAGAGAAGTGAGTCAAATTTATAAAAATAAGAGCCATTCCCCGATCGATAAATGATCAAAAGATATGAACAATTTTCAGGTGAAGTAATCAAAGCTATTTATATCCATATGGAAAAATGCTCTTACTACTACTGACTGGAGAAATGCAAATTAAAATAATTCTGGGGCACTACCTCATACCTATTAGATTCACTAACAGGGAAAAAAGGAATATGACAAATGTTAGAAAGGATGTGGGAAAAATGAGACATTAATGCACTGTTGGCAGAGCTGTGAAATGGTTCAATCCTTCTGTAGTTTAGAACCATACCTAAATGGCCATAAAACCATGCATACCCTTTAACTTAGCAATATTACTACTAAATCTGTATTCCAAAAGAAAAAAAAAAAACAAAAGGGAAAAGGATCTATATGTACGAAAGTACTCGTTTTGGGGGGCAAGGAATTGGAAATTGAGGGGATGCCCAACAACTGGGGAATTACCAAATAAATTGTGGTATGTGACTATGATGAAATGCTATTGTACTATAAGAAATGATGAGCAGGATAATCTCAGAGATACCTGGAAAGATTTACATGAGCTGATGCAACATGAAATGTGTACTGCATACAAAGTAACAGCAATACTGTAAGATGATCAACTGTGAACGACTTAGCTATTTTCATCAATACAATGATCCAAGACAACTCTGAAGGACTTCTGAAGAAAAATGCTGTCCATCCCAAGAGAAAGAACTAATGGTGTCTGAATACAGATTGAAGCTTAAGGTTTTTGCTTTCTTTATTTTTTTTGTCTGTTTTCTTTCACAACATGACTATTATGGAAATGTTTTGCACGTCTACACATATAAACCTGTATCAAAGCTTGCCTTCTCAGTGAAGGGGGTGGGGAAGAATGGAAAAGAATTTGGAACTCAAATTTTAAAAAACAAATATTAAAAACTGTTTCTACATGTAACTGAAGAAAAAATTTAAAAAATAGCAATAATAAATAAAAAAGAATCTCTGCAATATATGCATATGCCTACCCTAATAAGATACAGCCTCTTTTCAGGGCAAGAACTGCTTAACTTTTATCTTTATATCTGAAGCATCTAGCACATAAAAAGCAATTAATAAATGTTTGTTTACTGACTGGAACAGAACAAATCTTGAGACAAGGCACTTAAAGGAGTATCACATTTCCTTAACTATACTATTATTTAAAGATAAGTAAATCATGAGTTAGACCTTCAGAAAATCTTATTTAAAAACAAATGAGATTTCTACCATAACTGCTGGAGAAATACATTTCTTGTAATGGAAATACATCTAAACATTTTTAAGACATTTTGAAAACAATTCTTAGGCAGTAGCATATGCCATGAAACATAAATAGAGTGGAAAATTCTGTCAAATTCCATACCTGATTTTGTAGTCTTTTCACCTGTGCAAAAAACAGTTGTAGACTCTTTTGTAATTTTTTCATTTTTCTCTTCTGAGGATCTCCGGGGTAAAATTGTTTGTCCCGTCTTTCGAAGAGGAGCCAGCTGCCATTTTTTAATCTCAGAATCTTTATATTCTGATGAATTTTTACCATCCCCAGATTCCTGAAAAAAAAAAATGTTTAATTCAATTAATTTGATTCCATACAATGAAAACCAAACTGAGGGCATCATAACATAATGGACTGACAAAGGATCTTGGAATTAGGAAGTCCAACTTTCAAGGACCACCTCTGACAAGGCAAGTCTCTAAGACGACAGAGCCACAGAGAAGGAAGATCTGCATTGTTAAAAGGAAATTTCCTCAAAAGGAGTTCCCCATATGCCAATAAGATCACAGCTTGAGCCAAAAGAGAAAAAAGGAAAAATTCATATCTAAAAGTAGAGCCAATTGTAAATCAATAATTTGTGAAAAAATTTTAAAGTGTAATACTATTTTAAGATAACAAGTCTTCAAAAAAAAGTTCACGTAGGGGCAGCCAGGTAGCACAGGCTCCAGTGTCAGGATGACCGGGGGATCGAATCCAGGCTCAGACACTTAGCACCCACCCAGAAACACCTGGCCGTGTAACCTTGAGCAAGTTACTTAACCCCAATTGCTTAGGGGTGGCCAGGTGGCTCAGCAAGTAAGAGCACCGGCTTCAGTATCAGGATGACCTGGGGATCCAATCCGGGCTCAAATACTTAGCACCACACCCAGAAATAACTGGCCATGTAACCTTGAGCAAGTTACTTAACCCCAACTGCTTAAAAAAAAAATACAGTCAGCTCTCATTTGTCCATAATTAGATTTTGCAAAATTTCTTGTTTCTTCTTCACCTCACCCAAAACCAGCTATCAGGTTTTACACAATTGAAAAAAGAATAACTATGCAGGGAGCTATGAACTGGTCTAGCAATCCTGAAAAGCAATTTGAAACTATATCTCCAAAGTCATCAGACTCTGCATACCCTCTGATTCAGCAATATCTCTCATAGATCTATAATCCACAAAGATCAGAGATAGAGGAAACAGACTCATCAGTTTAAAAAGTTGTTTTTTTTTTTAAACATCTAATAACACCAGCTAGGTGGCACAGTAGCTAGAATACCAAGCCTGGAGTCAAGACGATTCATCTTCCTGAGTTGAAATATTAAATAGATACTAGCTATCTGACCCAAGGCAAGTCACTTAACCCTGTTTGCAAAAGTCTCATCTGTAAAAAAAAAAAATAAAATAAAGAAAATAAAACGAGCTAGAGAAGGAAATGACAAACTACTCCAATATCTTGGCCAAGAAAACCCCAAATGGGGTCACGAAGAGTCAGATACTACTGAAACAAATAACAACAAAAACAAATTTTTATAATGGCAAGGAACTAGAAATTAAAAGGACAGCCATAAATTGAGGAATGGCTGAACAGATTAGATTATGTGAATGTAATGGAACATTTCCGAGTCGTAAGAAATGATGAAAAGGATGGCTTCACAGAAAATTGAGAAGTCTTTTTTTTTTTAAAGCAATTGGGGTTAAGTAACTTGTTCAAGGTTACACAGCCAGTTATTTCTGGGTGTGGTGCTAAGTATCTGGGCCCAGATTTGATCCCAGGTTTCCCGACTCTGGGGCCAGTGCTCTTACTCACTGAGCCACCTGGCCGCCCTGAAAATTGAGAAGTCTTACATAAAAACTTGTATGAAGAGTGAAGTGAACAACACCAAGAGAACAATTTCTACAATAACATGTAAAGACAAATTATTCTAGGAGACTCAAGAACTCTGATCAATTCCAGAGGACCGATTATGACTCATGTTTCCTATCTGCTTAAGAGCTGATAGACATAATATGCAGAATGAGTCATACATTTTTGGGCATGGGTAAAGTCAGATTGTTTTCCTTGATTATCCATATTGGTTACAAAGTTAAAAAAATTTCAATGGGAGAAGGAAGTGAGGAGGAAGAGAAAATAAATGACTATTAATTGGAGGAAAAAAAGAATTGTCTTTAAAAAAAATCATAATCAGGTGGGAAATCCATCATGTTCAATAAGGATTTGTTAAGCCTCTACTTTAGACAAAACAATGTACCAGTTATAGGGGACCAAAAAGAGTAAAGGCACTAGTATCACAGTCTTCCCAATTCTATAGGAGATACAAGTGATCAAGCAAAACAAAACAAACCACTCATACATTTGATTTGAAATTAAGCTAAAATCACTAAGACAAAACAGTAACAAAATTCATTTGAGAGAATAAAAGATCTAAGAACTTCAATGGATATGGATGCAGTAAGAAAAACACAAAGGAAGGGTACATAGCATAACCAGACCATAAATGATACTATAAAATATACAGTAGTCACCGAAACTAGCTCTAGTCTATTTTTTTTTAAAGGTAAATCAGAAAGACATACTAGAAAACAAGAAAAATAGGCAGTCGGAAACAGCTTGGTTATTTGATAAATCCAAGACCAAAAATTAATGGAGGAAGGACTCCCTTTTTAAAAATAGCTACTGAAAAAACTGGAGCACATATTGGTAGAAATTAAGTCATTTTCTTTCTTTTCTTTTTTTTTCTTTTTTGCCTTTTGGAGGGCAATTACGGTTAAGTAACTTGCCCAAGGTTACAGGGCTATTTTTTTTGTGTGGGTATTAAGTGTCTGAGGCCAGACCCAAACTCGGGTCCTCCTGACTTCGGGGCCGACGCTTTACTAACTGCGCCACCTAGGCACCCCCAATTAGGTCACTTTTCTTAAAAAATTTCAAATAGCTAGAATGGTTACACAGCTCAGAGCCTCACCAACAATGCCTGTTGTTCTGAAGCCCCTTTCACACTAACTTTTTGTGATCCTTAAAAAATTACACAATAAGCTCAAATTAGATATCCAACAAGAATTACTTTATTAGAAAATGGATATACTTTCCACAACTATGGATAAAAAGAAAAGTAGCCAAAGAATATAAGATAAAGACAGTATCAGTTATAAAACTTGTGCACAAATCAAATCAACGAAGGTAGAATAAAAAGAGAAACTACTAACTGGGGAAAAATTTTGCTTCAAATATCACCAGCAAAAAGTTTATTTAAGATGTAAAGGGAAATACACACATATACATACACACACACATATATGTACGCATATGTATAAACAAAAATAATTTTCTACTTAAACAGTCAAAAAATAGGTACTATTTTCACATACATCCTATTTGACAAAGCCAATCCAATAGTGGGTAAACTATCAAAGTCAAAGCCAGAAATAAAGGTTTAAGATACACTATTTTTAACAGCACTCCTTTTGGTAACAAAAAAGTAGAAACAAACTTGGCTGTCCATCAACTAGCAAATAGTTAAAGAGATTACATTAATTCAATGGAAGATTATTGTCTAATTAGGAACAAGAGAAAAATGATAAGATTTATATGAAAGCAGACATCTCCCCGCCAAAAAAAAAAACACATGCAAAGACTACAAAAATGAGATAGCTAAAGGGAAGCTAAATTCATGAAAAAAAAAGATTTGAAGAATAATGAAAAATGTCTTCTCAGTGCAGAGAAGCAGGGAACTATTCATACAGTGTATGGCATATAGTAAGTACTTAATAAATACTTATTGACTGAATGACTAGGAAAAAATGTAGTGCATGTTGTCACATAGGGTCATTTTTTTTCTTAACTGGTTAATTTCTCAATTAAAAGTTTGGGTAGGGGGAAGGAGAATGTTTCAGAAATAACTGATATGAGGACAAAAGGTAAATAAAACAAACATCAAAGAAAATTTCAGAATTTCAAAATAATCATAAAAGGTAAATTCCCAGGAGGGTCTATATGATGAAGAAAAAGTATTCTTAAGATGTAGCCTAGGTAAGGGAGAGGGAAAAGAGGAAAAGGAGAGAGGGGGAATTTGAGGGGGAAGGGAAGGGAGAGACTAAGGGATCTGTTATATCCCCAAAACAAAACCAATTATTTCCCTAGAAGAATGTGAGATTTAGAGGGGAAATATAGTATATGATTCTTCATGACCCCATTTAAGGTTTTCTCAAGTAAAGGTATTAGAGTGCTTTGCCATTTCCATCTCCAGCTCATTTTACAGATGACAAAACTGAGGCAAACAGCTAAGTGACTTGCAAAGGTCACACAGCTAATCTAATAAGTGTCTGAGGCCAAATTTGAACTCAGGAAGAAAAGTCTTCCTAGATCCAAGCCCAGTGCCCTATCCACGTACCACCTAGCTGCCCATACAACACAGGAACAAAACCTAAAAACAACTTTAGCAAAGAAACTAGGTGATGATGTGGGGTCAAATATAAACTTAAGTTCTCAACAAATTCAAAAGGGAAAATGGAGGAGATCATTAGAAATGTTTCATGTTGGAGCTAAGTTCTGAATAAAATACAGAATTTTAATAGACTGAGAAGGGAAATCCTCAGTTTAAGAAAAATAAAGCTAACTTAGATAAGAAATATCTGTCAATGAAAACTACTTTTTTTGTAAACTAAATAAATATACAAAACCAGAGATAAAAAAGTAATAATTACATCTTTCACATGAAAGAAGACCAGTAGTAACTTAAAAAGTAAGCTAATGAGGGGAAGGAAGACCTGGATTCAGTTCCCACCCATTATATATTGACTGTCTAATATTATATTGGTTATTACCTTTAAGCTATTCAGGGAATTAAAAAAAAAAACTATAAATTTAACATCAGAGTTGCTGATCTGCTTTGACAGTTTTCTCACAATTAGCTTCATCAATATAAGCGAAACTCCAGATAAAAGACTTTGTTTAAAAAGAAACCTCAAAATGCCCATCAAAGTGTCCAAATTTAGAGTGAATTCTCATTCTAATAATTCTTATCTAAACCAAAATTCTAACAGTAGCTAAATATAAGGATTAATGAGAATTTTAACTGTCACATTTTTAGACATGACCAAAATGGATTTTTTTTTTTAAACCTTGCGAATTTGTTACGGGTTTTATTTTTCTCTTATTAATGGAGGTGGGGATAAAGATAAATTCAAATAAATAATAAAAATCTTTTGAATTAAACCTAAAAAAAAGAAATCTTACCCGTCTTAAAATTTTGACCTTGTGCTTTGTTGTATCATCTACGTGCCTGTTTTTTTCATTTGTAGGTGCTGGCTTTGATAAACCAAATTTTTCACAATCCATTGTTTTATCTTCTCTATGAACTTCAATTTTAGCTTGGTTTTCTAAAACTTCTGAATCCAAAGTTTCACTTTTTTTATCTTCTTCGGCACAACATTTCACACATACATATTCTTTGTCTTCTTCTCCCATTTGCTGTGCTTGGGAAAGGCTTAACCCTACACAATCTCCATGAAACCAGTCATCACATCTCCCACAGCCAACCATAAACCTGAAAAGAGAAATCTTTCAATTAATAGTTTAAAATTTACTCTTAAAAATGTATAAACTGGTTCAAAATAATATTACTTTGAAAAGACTGGTTCCATTACATTTTACATACTCTCACAATTCCTTAAAATGCACAAAAGTTATTGGACTTGTTGTCAACAATCTTTTCTTTATTAGAAGGGTGACTGCACATGTCATTCTTTTCTGCCATATTTTAGAGAAATATAAAACTTAATTGAATTTGAAAACAGAAAGCCTACAAAGAAATTGACAGAACACTAACATTAATGTTAATGATGAAACATTAACATTGTCCCTATGTTTGAAAGACAATAGGCATTTGTGTGTGTGTGTATATATATATACATATATATATATACATATATATATATAAATTGCCATTATTAACCCACACAAAATCATCTAAAGATTCTGGTTTGCAATATAATTTGTTCACAAAATCATATGGACCTGAATTTAAACATTCTTCAAACTAAAGAACAATCAAGTTCATAGTTACTGAGTCCATAGATGACTTCCAAATAACATGAAGCTTGGGAGAATTCCATTATCGGTAACAAGTGATCAAAGTATTACTTCAAAATTACCATAATAAGGAATATAACTTTTCAAAGCAGTTACTAGTCAATTTCTAATGTTATCTATTTTAAGTAGTTCTTGATTCACTGGAAATTACTCTTAAAAATACTATCCTTTCCCTTCCACTTCTGAAGGCGGGGGCGGGGGGGGGGAAACCTGTCCCTTGATGAATGCATACTGTCAGAAAAATTTCAAGTCACTTAATAATGCAAAACTGGGATCTCACTGCTATGCATTTAAAGAATTCTATCCCAGAAATAACCCCAAATCCCATGGACTAAATAGAAACTAAAGTATTAAAGATTTAATAACGAAAACTTTTTTTGTTGTAGCTTGGGACAATTAAGGTTTTCAGAATTATTTGAAAATAGGGTCTTCTTAGGTTTACATATAATTGCTAATAATTTTCATTCAATTTTAAATACAGAAAATTTGTACAAATATTTTCATTTTTCTCCCCAGACCAACTACTGGTTAACTAATATTGGTTAAGAAGGGAAAATCACATCGTGGTTTTAGTCACACTCATTGTGGGTCTAAAATGCCTCTCAAATGCTCTCTCTGCACCATTTTGGAAAGAGAAGGCACCATTATCATCAAACTGCTTACCCCATTGAAACTTCTTTTAAAACACCACAGTAAACTTGTGCTGCTTCCAAACACTGTTATAGTAATTTTAAAAAATTTAAGTCTTTATCCAAAGTATAACTATTGGGAGTTACTAGTAGAAAGTTGCTTACAAACTAGCATAAACTTTAATTTGATCATCAGGGATACACTAGGTCTTACAGCCAAAAATCCTTCTGCCTCTTCTAGTAAACTACAGTAGACTCTATGGTCACTAAGCTTACCCTTAAAAAATTAAACGTTTGGTACTATTCAGTACACATTACTCAATTAGAGGTATGCCTTTTTCTGCTATAAATTCTCTATAATCCTGCATGCATTACCAGCATCATCTTTATTACAAAAAAGATAATCTAACCAAAAAAAAAATTCCTTGTTTTAGAATTTAGCAGTATCTTGAAAAAGATGACTATTTGGTTGAACTTATTCTCACCTATGCAGCTTTTATGTTGAGTGGTATTTACACTAAACTAAGGACTTTATTAATTCCTGTAACTTGCTGCAATAGTTCATCTTGAGCTCTCATTTTATCTTCACAAAGTTATTTCTTATTTGTAAACAAAACATGATATTTACTAAATATACAATTTAAAATTCTTTGGGATTCATATGAAAAAGAAATACAATCAAGAACTAAAAACATCCCCTACAAAAAAAGCCAAGCAGTTTTTGATTTTTTTTTTACATAAAGCTTTTCTGGCTTCAATTTTGCAGTGCCAAAAATATTCTCACAATTTTTTAGAGGAACTGAAAATTATTTAATGCAATAAATTCTTGAGAAGGGGACAGAAAAGATAAAAATCTGTTTCATGTCAAAGAAAATTTGTTATGAAGTCTCAACTGTTTCTAAATTCAAAGTTAGATGTTTATAGATAAAAACGTTTTCTTTTCCCCCTTTTAAAGCTATATCCAAATTGAATTCAAGTTCTTTGGTGGTAAGCCAACTGTACATTCTATGGACAATATTTCTAAGGCTTTCAAAATGTTCAATGCTGATTACGGAAATGAAATCCAAATGAACATCAATGTTTCAGAAAGACCTTAGGTCCCAGATCTTCCATATAAATTACCCATGTGGCTGTGAGCAAGGAAATTTACCTCCCAGGGACCTGCTTATTTATAAGTGAAAGAGGTTAATCAGATTACTTCCAGCCCTTTTACAATAAAAATCCTCTAATTCAAGAATCCATTATTTCATTGGTATGGCTATATCCACTACTAGTTCAAATCGACTCTTCCACGCCTTAGTAGATGGTTGGCTGCCTGAATAATTGTGGATGAAAATCTTCACTCTACGGTTAAGTCTCTATTAACTGAGCTAATGTAAACTTTGAATAGCCAAGTCCATCATTGGTCCTGTACTTAAAAACCTTTTCCTCTTTATTAGGACCTACCACAGGTTATATATACTCTGCTGACATATCCTTTGATAATCCAGAGTCAACCCCATAGTATGAAGAGGACCCGAGTGATTGATGCTGTGCTTAGTTTGAATAAGCCTTCACGACTAGGCAATTTATAAATTTGTCTTCCATGATAATTCAATCCTAATTTATTTTGAAAATATTACAAACTCCAATTTAAATAAAACAAGGATCTAGTGTGACCTATGGAAGTACCTAGTCAGCTTTTAACACTTTAGATTATGTGTAATACTAAAACAGTGAGTTAGAAAACTGAAGAGAACAAACTAGCATTCTTAGTAACTACTTCTAAATCTGTGAGAATTAAAGTGAAAAGCATTATTCACTAACCTTAAAACTAAAATGATGGCAAACTGATCCCCAATTAGGTTAATGAATGCAGGTACAAAATAGCAATTTTAATACAAATTTCATTGAGATAAAATAAGAATTGACTGGCAGATAAAAAAATGCATTAAAGCCAAAAGTAGTTTCTTTGTAATGTTTTCGTGTTTCCTTTTTCATTATGAATTTACATAAGGGGCCCATATTCCCTCACCTCCATCTCATCTCTTTCTCTCCAAAAATCTCGATGGTTTCAATCACCCCTCACATCTACTCTTGGCAAATAGCAATGAAAAAAATTGTTTGAAAAGGTAGCAAGGAAACAATGAAAGAAAACATAATCCACAACGTGGAAGTTATTCTTAACAACTGTGTTGTAGAGTGAGAGCATATCTCCAAGTCAATTCAGATACCTGTTTTACATTCTTATTTTTCACTCTTAAAATGTGCACAGAAAAGAGATGTTTATGAAGCTGTTTCAAATCAAAATAAGAATCTGAATCTTAGCTTTGTTTTTGAAATTAAACAACTTTCTATATCACAAAGAACAGCCAAATAAAAATAGGAGAGTATTCATATTCTTCAAAATCCTAGATTTGGGGAGTAAGGGAGGAGGCTGAAAACTATCATTATGTTAATTTCTTTTATGTTCCAACTTTTTTAAAGGGGAGGAGACAATGGAAGTGAAGAAAAGCACCTAGGACTGTCATTTTAACAATATTTTACATCCAATTTCATACTACATTTTTTTGGTGCTTCTAATGTCACAAGCTTAGCTAGTGTTTATCTCTATCATGTCAAATTCTGTGAGATTCCAGTGTAGTTATTACTATATTCTGAACCTTTTGAATTCAGTTTTTTAATATACTAATTTTAATGTATAATATTTCAGTTTACCAGAAACACATTCTTTATTTTTGGAAAGTTGATGAGCAACTCTCTACAGAAAAGTTATCTTAGAATTTAAAAGGAATCCTGGAAGGAATCAGAACCAACTAATATCAAGTTTATCTGTAGGCATCAGAGTCTCAATTCAACGAACTGGTTTTCCTGTTATCATAGTATGAATCTGCTTTCTATAAGAGTATTTTCTGGATTTTACTAATGTTCATCTTCTGCAGAAGAGTCAAGAAATTGAAAACAGATCACAGATACAAAATTCTTCCAGAGGAAGAGAGGGAAGGATTCATGGATTACTCTAAACATGTTTCAATATAAAATTATCTATTTTTTGCAAGATGAAAAGATAACTCCATGTAAAAAAACTAGAAAATGTAAACAAACATTTCAAAACAAACATATAACATGGTGTACAAATTATAACTTACTTTACTATGTCAAATGACAAATACATAACTGACACAGTCAAGCTACTTCACTCCTAAAAACAAAAAATAAATATTTAAAACCTAATTTTAAAAAGAATCTCTGCTTGGGAGCACCTTTAAAAATAGCTAACTTTTTTAGTACAAATAAATTTCCTTTACAATTCCATTTGTTTAACTACAATTAGATAAAATTTTATCTCTAGAAGAAGGCAGTTGTCCACCAGTGCTAAGATTAGGAAAATGTTTCACAGAAACCATTCAACACAAAAAAGAATGGTAATAAATGGAGAGAAAAATGCATTAGAGAAAGTAGATTAAAATTATCTCCAGATTTGCCCAAACAAGTTCAATGGCATCAATGAAAAGGGCAAGTTTTATTATGATGCACTACGACTGCATTTTAATAAGTAAATTGATTATATGCCAACGAAATCCACCATTTTTTATGTGGTCACAAAATATTAATCACTTAGCTCTTTTTAATAAAAACTAAATGCTTGAAATGAGCTTCCGAAACAAGCTCTTAGTTATATGAATTTCTGTTAAGTCTGTCACATAGTGCAAATCAGTTTTAAGTCCTTTTTCACCTGCCTTAAGTCAATGTTAGCACAGATGAAATGGGAATTTGCTAACCCCATTAAAGAAACATTGTTTTTATCAGCTTAACAAAATAGCCAAAGGATATCGTTTTACAAGTGCATCCATATCAAAAATTATAATAAAGCTTACCTATTTTTTTTAAAGTACACAAATATTTATACCTACCAATCGTATAGTAAGGCTTTACTTTATTTAAGGAACTCAAGCTATTATAATACTCCTAATACTCCATTCTCCTTGAGCAACTCTGAGGAGTTATTATGGATAAGTTTTTCCCTCAGACCAGAGGTTGAACAAGATGACTTTTAAATAAGCTCTATAATGATAAACTCAGACTTTAGAGAGCTCATTTTATCTTGCTTTGTTCTTCTGTTGTTTCAGTCGTATATGATTCTTTGTGACTCTATTTGGGGTTTCCTTGGCAAAGATACTGGACTAGTTTGCCATTTCCTTCTCCAACTCATTTTACAGATGAAGAAACTGAGGTAAACACAGTTAAGTGACTTGCAGCCAGTCACACAGCTAGTTAAGTGTCTGAGGCCAGATATGAACTCAGAAAGATGAGTCTTCCTGGCTAGGTCTGGCGCTCTAGTCACTGTGTCATCTAGATATCTCTAACTTGTTTGTTATAATAAAATTTTAACATGAAAACAATAAACAAGATGTATATCAGCCTTTATAGGAATCAAATTTGCCAGGGTATCCTAATAAGGGTTTCATTTGTACTGAGAGAATTTCCTTTATATGAAATATTTTGAAAAAGTCATATGCTGTTCAAAAGCAAAGCCTGACCAAAAAAAAAGTGCCTTGGGAAAAATAGACAAATTTCCAACATTCTGGTATCATAAAAGAAGGGTCTCTTAATATGTAATTTCATGTATAGTAAAAGGTAAAAATACTATGTCTTTAATATCCACATCACTGAATCCTTATTTCCCAAACTTTACATGATATAATTTGTGAATAATGGAGAAAGTAAGTATATCACTTTAATTTATATATAGTATTTTTCTATAATGTGGCATTGTATTAGTGTTGCTGATAAATGTTCAAACAGCAACCTGAAATGACGAATATGAATATGATATTCTGGTTTCAACTTATCATCCCTTTTCTTAAAAAAAAAAAAAGTTATTATTAAAGGGACAATTCTATAAAACTATAGGGTTTTAAATCCTAAGGATAGAATAGAATCAATGCTGTTTTAAAAAGTCCAGAGAATTTATAAGAACACTTTTAAAATACTAGAGTACACATTTGCCCTACTCCATGTTACAAAGAAAATTAAGGTGACAATTGTAAAGGCTGTCAAAACAGTTTTTAAAGCAGCCAGGGTGATTACAAATTTTATTACAAAATTCAGATTTGGTGTTTATAAAACATGATAGCTGTCCTAGGAAATTGTTATGTTTCACTTCACACAAACTCTTTTAAATAATACATAATGTTTAGAATTTCCATTACATACTAATGATTTTTGAACCAAACAAAAGTGCAGGAGTTAGGATGCCAAAAGTTGTGAAACATTCATACTGAAGTCTTAAGTTTGAATATTCCCTAGAAACTAAAAAACATTTCCTAAATGTTTATAACAAAACATTTATTTATAAATTGATTGATGTAATAATATTACCTTTTCAGAAAACTCTCTAAGATGGCAAAACTATATGCAATTTTTATAATCAACTTGGTCTTTTTATTAACACACTTATGTTAAATTTTTTGATTTGTCAAAAACTTCCAAAGCACTCCTTTTTACATAAAGGAATAAATTATCTCACAATGCTTTCCCCACCCACAACATCTTTTTCTTAAGTGTACATATCATACATACACACATACATACATACATACATACACACACACACACACCTGTTGCCATGTGGTTTTTTGCAAAAACCACACTGCTTGCTGGGAGCCCATATATATTTGTTTTCAGATGAAGAGATGTGTTCTGAGCCTTCTCGTTTTACAGTAGATATGTTATCTGGAATGAACAATGGAGGCTCATCCAGAGAAAAACTTTTACTACTTCTTCTTTGGCGTGGTTGAAGATTCTTTTCAGTTTTTTTTATTTTCAGTTTATCCTCCTCCTTGATAGATTCTAAACCTAAATATTCTGTATCTTCCTTTATGTGACTATTAGTTTTCATTGTTGCTGATAACTGCTGTTGCTTATGGATTTGTTTCTGGTTGGAATGTTGCAAATGTTTTGTATGGGCAGAAGTTGCATGGTAAGAGTCTTTAGAACCTGGGTGGCCATGCATTTTGTCACTCAAAGACTGAGTCAATAGTTTAGAGGTCTGTGCTAAATTTTGAGCCTGTGACCCTTTTTTCAATGTTGTATGAGTTTTCACAGATTTGCTATCTGGACCACTACTTTGTGATTTCACATTTTTATCAACTTGTTTTTTTCTAACTTTAACTGGCTTATGAAAATTTTGCTGAGATTCCTCAGCATTCCTTTTCATACTTTTAATTCCAACTCTAGTTTTGCTATGAATTTCTTGTTTTGCTGAAACAAATTTTTTTTGAGTACCCATAGCTATGTTTTGCTTAGACTGAATCAGAGATTTAGTGTTCTTCGACTTAACATTCTTACAATCTAATGAAGAAATATTACTAGACTGGCTGTTTCTGTCATCTTGACTTTCTGCTATTTCATGGGATTCTATTTTAATATTTTCAGCATGCTGTTGAGAACCTTGATCAGGAGGACCACAGATGCTGCTTTCCAAAACACTGCTTTCTGATTCATTAGTGTTAGTATCTACACTCTTTAAATCAGTTTCATTAAATTCTGTAGTATCTGAGTATTCATCAGATAATTTAGTATCTGTTCCTTTAAGATTATCCAAAAGGTTTGCAGTTTCTTGAAGTGAGGGTACAGCTTTAACAGCAGCTTCCATAACATCTTGCAATTCTGTATTACATTCAGTAATCTCATCCACAGAACTGGATAGAACCACACTGTTCTTTTCTATATTGTTTGGAGTTGAACAAGCTGCAACATCAGATGAGGTAGAAACAGCCTCTGCTACCTCCATTTGGTCAACTTCTCTGGAAAATTTTAAGGTTTCCTTTGATGTATGGTCAATACTTCCATTAGAATTTTTTTCTTCAAGATTAGTTTCACCTGTTTTATTGGTAATAGGATCATTATGTTCAAGTTCTTTATCTAAAAGCTTAAAAAATACTGGACTATCACTCTTGGTTTTATTTTCTTCTTTTTCTTCAGAACTACAAGTCTCTGATAGGTGAGAAGTAGTTAATGAATGGGATGGCACAGCTGTTTCTCCCTTGTGACATTTATGTTTAATATCTAGTTTGGCTTCATCCTTAAGTTCATGACAAGGTGATGATGCTGAATGACTTGAAGAAACTGTTGACACTTCAGGTACAGCTTCCGTTAACCCAGTATGTCGACTACTCCTTCTAACTTCTGGTTTGGGTGGTGTACAAACACCTTCTTCTTTATTTTGACACCTGTCCAGTTGTCTGACTCCTGTTTTTTGTACAGATGCATTCTTGACAGCTGCTCTCTTTGAATTAGTTAAAGGTGTTGTATTTGAACGCTTGGCTATAGTGCTTTGTCGCAAACTTCGTACTTGTTCTATCACAGGAAAAAACAAAATAAGAATAACTTAGCTATTTTAAAGTTTAATTTAATTTCAATACAAACCTGCACTATATGTGCTATATCACTTTTCTAAATATTTGGACTTGTATTCACTTATTCATTTTCAAAACAAAAGTGTACTTTTAGATAAAAGTTTTCGTGTGATATGCCGTGCTATAGGAAATTTTCTATTTTCAAAGTTCTCAGAATCGTAATTGTACAAAAATCCACAAATTCTGGACTACAACTAAATCTGAATACAAAGGATGTTTTACTCAATCTTCTAACCCTTAAAATGCATGATAATAAACAAGTAAGATGGGCACTCTACACTATTAGCCCATTACTTGATCTGAATAAGGAATCAGTAACATATTAAAACATATGAAATAAAAAATGTTATTTCAATGTATTTTTTTTAATTAAAATCACCCATTACAAGTAGACTGAGTCAAGCTCTACAGTCCATCCTCATTGAATTTCTATTAATTAATGCTTTTTTTTACTTTTATCATTACATAACATGCAATTTCCCCCAAAAGTATAAACCAGGAGTTTAGTAAAGAATGCATAAATAGTCAGGTTGGAACCTCCAGGGACCATACATAATGTAAGCAATTAAGTTAGTCAAAATAATTATGCCAGTTCTTCATGATCCATAATTGGAATATTAAAAAAAAGTGAATTACAAATATGATACCCAAACCCCATTTTAACCTTGTTTCAATTTTTCCCCCATACTAGAATGACCAACAAGAAGAAAACTTTGTTTTCCTCTCTGTCGTCATTTGTATTATCCCACTAGTGGTAGCACTAACAAACAGTGAAAAGGTCAGAAATCAGAAAAGCTTGAAAGATATATTCTCAAGCCAAGTATTTAGCTCTAGGTAACTACTACTTTATTGTATATGAATCAAAGTAGAACTTATGAAACTTTCCTTTCTTTATGTTTACTAGAAACTCTTAGCACAAACTACAGAATTTCATTTAATATTAAAAAATTTGATGAGCAACAAAAATGTTTTCAGGGGTGGCTAGGTGGCACAGTGAATAGAGAACACTGGCCCTGGAGTCAGAAGGATCTGAGTTCAAATCCATTCTCAGACAGTTAACACACAAAAAACTAGCAATGTGTCATTGGGCAAGTCGCTTAACCCTAATCACCTTACCTTCCCCCATCCAAAAAGCAAAAACAAACAAAAATATTTTCTACCTCAATAGAATACTTATATGTCAATTAAAAAATAAACTCATAAAAGATTTCAACTAAACTTCAGATAAATGCATGTTCCATTTATACATATACTGTAGATTTTTCATCATGAAAATGATTTCTAATATTTTATAGACCTCGTTTTAAAAAACTAACCATAAATGAAATAAATGAAATGTTATATTAGTATTATGTTATTTCAAACCACACTAATTTGTTTATAGAGATTAAGAATATATTTTGAGTGTTTTCACTAGTTATTTAGTTATTGAGGAAAAGTTAACAGCACCACTATCTTATCCTCTAACTATACCTTTGATGACACTACAAACCTAGATTAAGGAATTATAATTATCAGAGATGATCACTTCTCTTCTTTTCTCAGAATCTCATAAAGCAATTAAAATAACTTGTTTCCCTTCTCACTGATACAATAATATACAACTCATCACTGAAAAATAAAAATGGTACTAAGAAAAACTAAAATAAAAAAACAAAGCATAGTATTTTTAAAAAAGTTATTGTTAACTTTATAAATTATGAGGCATTGCGCAAACATTGTCCCCCAGTAAGCATACAACCTAACAAACTTCTCTCTTGGAAATTATACCCATTTACTAATAAGTCAGACTCTCTCTCTCTCTCTCACTCAGAAAATTACCTTGTGCCATTAAACGAGGCGATTTTCTTGGTGATCTGACTGAAGTTTCTTCCACTTTGTCCCTCAAATTTCTGTTAGGCAAAATAAGTTCTTCTTCATCAATGGTATCATTACCACTTTCTTTAACAACTCCTTCATCCATAATATCATCAAGACCAACAACTGAAAAAACAAAAACAAAAGAAAACAAAAAATCTCAACATGCGAATAAAATAAATCTAAAAGGATTCCTAATAAGAAATGAGAAATCAAAATAGAATTGAAAAGCCTGCGAGAAAGTTTAAATAAGACCTCACCAGAAACTCTAAATCCATTCCCGATATGTATACATTATTTCCCTGAGCTCCAAGGACTATACTTTGCTATTCCTTCATATACTATAGAATGAAAAATGCAATTAAATAATCAAAGCAGAAAGATTCTAATCAATAGATCATCATTAATCAGCTAATTCCTTTGTAAGCCAGAACTGCTTGCTAATCAAAATCTGCTTCCAACTCAGATATAAAGGCACAAATTTAAATATTGGTGGATTGAAGATGTTGATCTGTAGTCCACTGGAAACTACAGAGATGCTGCAATTAACTCAAATTTGCTACGGGACTGGGATCAAGTGTCTGGCTCTTAAAGGGTGCACATGGGACCCCCACAAGATCCACAAGGAAGTCATATCACATTTATATCCAGTCCTGGAAAAGGTTCATGTGTGAAAAATATTGGTGACAAAGGTACAAGTTTTTTTCTTCCCAGAATGACATGTGTTCCAGGAGATCCTTTGGAAGGATGGTCAAAACTGCGATATCGCATCAAAAAACCTATGCGCCAATTCCAGATGGGATTCAGGCTAAAACTAGCTTGGACTGGGCTCAGCACTTACTAGCAACACTAAATTGTTATCTATTTAGCACTTGTGATGGACATACTATGTTCCTTTGTAATTAAATATATCATAAAATGCTAGAAATCAACTGTATCTCAAACTTGAGGTAGAGGGTTGCTGTCCAAACGAGATAGAAAGGATTCAGCAGGAGATAGTAAGAGATTAAAATACTGTGGGCCATCAAGCAACCAGAGCTGCTCAGATTAACTTGGGAAAGAGGAGAGAGGAGCCTGCTGGGTGAAGAAGATATTAATAGCAAGCAATTTAAAAAAAAAAAACACCTTTTTGAAAATTGGCCAATGCTTGTGCAACATAATTTACTTTTTTTATTATGTAGCTACATCCTAAAGGTTGGAAGGGGCCTCAATAGTAATCTGGTGTTGAGCTTTGCATACAAAGTAGGCCAATTAGCTGGTAGTCTAATTATTAAAATTCTTAAAGATATAGAGACCTTCTTAAACTCACTATGAAGTACTGGTTGATTTCATAACTAATAAACAAGATGTGCATATGAATAGCTGTAGACAAATTTTTATGTAACATATCCTATTTTGTCATTGAGTTTTCTTTTACAATTTCAGAAATGAATTTCCTATATTAAACAACAACCTGAAATAAAAAGCATACAACCATAATTATCTACTGCATTAAAGAATATTTCTATAAATCAGTCTGAGTTTCCAATCCTCCAATAAGTTAGTCTGATAAACAATTTTTATCATCTTTGCACATTTTTCACAATGATAGCTGACATTAATACAGTTTTACGATTAACAAAGTCCTTTACATGCATTATTTGACACTGACAATTATTAATTTCCATTTTGCATATGCAATAAATAAAAATCAAAAATGTTAAGTGACTAGCCCACAGTCACAAAGGTAGGGAAGGGAATAAGCATTTATTAAAGTACCTGGTTCTGTTCTAAGCACTTTTTAGGAATATTGTCTCATTTGATCCTCACAATAACCCTGTAAAGTAGGTACTATTACTATCCACATTTTACAGTTGAAGAAATTGAAGCAAACAAAGGTTAAATTACCTCCTTCAGGTAACAAAACTAGTATAAGCAGCTGGGGCTTCATCTAAACTCAGGCTGCCTAAAGCCAGGCCCTGAATTCTGGCTGCCTACTAATAGGCATTAGAAGTGGATTTATAAGCACCAGCCCCAGAGCTGGGATGACCTGGGATCGAATCCAGGCTCTGATACTTAGCACCACGCCCAGAAATAACTGGCTGTGTAACCTTGAGCAAGTTACTTAACTCCAATTGCTTTAAAAAAAAAAAAAAAAAAGCAGATTTATAATCTAAGTCTTTACTGTCCCCAAGTCCAGAATTCTTTCTACTACACCAAACTACCCATCTCCTGAGGAGAGGTGATGGCTTCAGGGTATAGAATAAGAGATATTTCTTGGACATGGCTAATGCAGTAATCTGTTTTGCTCAACTATCCATCTGTTACAAAAGTAACATGCAGGGTCACACTTTTTCGAACTGAAAGCAGGCGGAAAACAATTACACAATGACAAGGATGTAGATGAAAAAAGCCCTCCCCCAAAAAATGAATCTTGTAATTATGATGACCAAGAAGCTTGAACAACGAGATGAGTTGAAAAGATGTCCCTCTTCCTCCTTTCTCTGAAGAGATTATGGTTGTGGAATATTACATAAATTGTCAAACTTGGTTGACATGTTCGCTAGTTTTGCTGAACTACTTTTCAATACTTTGCTACAACAGACTGCTCTCTGGTTGGGAGAAAGAAGGAAAAGATATAAAAAATCAATGTTCCTTCCCCTCCTTCAAGACATAATTTGCCTTCGAAATAAAGACCCCTCCCTCATTGCTATTTCCATCTTCTCCTAACCTTTTTTTTTCAAAGCTTCTTTATATGCATTCTATACATATTTATATATGTGATGTTTCCCTCATTAGAGTCTTAAGATTTTGTATCCCCAATTTTTAGCATCATCTTACATACAGCAGGTGTTCTGTTAAATGCTTGCAGATTTACTGGTAGATCTAAAGTCAAATATCAATTTAAAAAAATTTTTAAAAGGCTACCAGATGGAAGAAACTCAACCTTGACTCTAGAAGGCAAAACAGGAGTAATGGGTAAGTGGGATTTAAGTGGAGATGGGTAGAGATTCTACATACTTGAGAGTGTGTCAGTGTTTTGAATTAAAAGTATTTTTTTTTTTTGTGGGAAGAAAAGGCTAGATTTGGATTTTAAATTTTATTTATAAATAAATTTTGAATTTTAAACACTTTAATTCTAGATATCAGATGTAAACAGTAGGTAAAAAGAGGCCATAGGGAAAATGAGTTAATAACTTTGTGGCACAATCACCTGAATACCCTTGACAATTATGCTTGAACCCTTGCTGGGTTAATGATAACCCATGGAGTTGCCATCAGTCAAAAAGCATTTATTAAGTATCAACTTACTATCATAGGTTCCCAAACTTATTTGGCCTACTACTTCCTTTTAAAAAAAAATACTCAACACCCCCATAAAAATGTACTTTCTTTAACCTTTTAAATGATTTTATTTGCATAATTTTTTAAAAAATCTAATTTTTAAAAATGATCTATCTTCAATTTGTTGTAAATTTATGGGGGATTTTCTTGCATTGAGATTTTGATAATGCAATATTGTGTCATGTAACCATATAGTATTATATTTGTAAATGAGTCACACATGCATGCCATTTCCTGCCAATGCATGCCAGACTTCCCAACAATGCAAGACACATTCACCTGTCAGTGCGTCTTGCTTGTTAAGACCTATTGTTTATAACTTGTATTTTGTGTGTTTATTTGGAAAATAATGTAATCACGACTTTAATTTGGTTACACAGATGAAACCTGTCCAAACAGTTTTTTCAAAATTTCCTTCTCATCTTTCCTTATGCTTCCACTGTCCCCTTATTTTCTTCAACATCCTCTTATTTTTATTCAAGGACCCCCAACTGCACCCCAGGTCACTGCCACCCTCTTCCTGGGCAGTTCACCCACTTTGGGAACCTATGTTACTATGTTCCAGGCACTGTGCTAACTGCTAGGGGGTAGAAATATAAAAAAGCAAAAGTTCTTCTTGAGTTTACATTCTTTTAAAAAAAAAAAAGGGGGGGGGGCCCAGGTAGCACAGCGAGTAAGAGCACCGGCTCCAGTGTTGAGAAGACCTGGAGATCGAATTCCAGGCTCAGACACTTAGCACCCACCCAGAAACACCTAGCCGTGTAACCTTGAGCAAGTTACTTAACCCCAATTGCTTAGGGGCGGCCAGGTGGCTCAGCGAGTTAAGAGCACTGGCATATGCAGACTATATACTAAAAAGAAAAAGAAAGGTAGTTTTGAGAAGGGGGAATTAGCAACTGGGGGAGGGGGTAAAGTTAATCAGGAAAGGCTTCATGTAAAAAGTGGTGCTTGAGTGAAGTTTTAAAGAAAAACAGGGACTCTAAAAGGTGAGTAAAGAGAGAGCATTCCAGGTATCAAGGACAGTCAGTACCTTTAAAAGTATAGCTAGAAGATGGAATGTCACGTATGAGGAAGTGCAAGGAGGCCACTGGAGGCCACTATAGCTAGACCACAGAGTTCATGGAAGAGAGTAATAAGGGACTGAACAGGATGGTGGCTTTATGAATGGAGAGGAAGTGAAGTAATTGAGACAAGCTGTGGAGATAGAATTGATGAGATCTGGCAAATGATTTAGTATGAAATAAGAAGTCAAGGATGAGTGATTGGGAAGATGGTAGTTACCTCAACAATAATAATGAAATCTCAAAGAGAGGTGGATTTGAGGAAAAGATACCATTTCTGCTTTGGATAAGTTAAATTTAAGATGCCTATGGAACGAGTAGTGAGAAATGTCCCCTTTAGTTAAGTGATTCAAGGCTTGAACTAAGGAGAGACAAGGGCTTGATATATAGATGTGCATCGTCCATTTAAGGAAGACAATAAAATGGAACTGAGTGTAGGTTTTGTAAGAGGGCATCCTCTTTAAATGGTCAACTCAAAATTCCTGGGCTCTGGGGACTAAGTGGGAATGTTATGTCATAACTCATGCTGTTGATGTTATCAAAGAATTCTTGGTCAGACATGAGCTGGAATAAATGCAAGGTCATACAAAAATTCTACAAGAAAAAAGTGATGAACAGAAACAAACTTACAGAAAAGCTGCTAAGACCATGCAGATTATCCTAAAGTTTTAATTTAAGGATGAAAAAACTCCTGAACCTTGCCACCAAAAATAAGTAGCTAGGTGGTAAAGTGGATAAGAGAGCTGGGTCTGCAGTCAGTAAGATCCGAGTTCAAAATCCGACACCAAAAACTTAATAGCTGTGTGACCCTGGACAAGCCACAACCAATTGTTTGCCTCCATATCCTCAATCTTAAAATGGGAATAAAAAGAGCACCTACCATATAGGATTGTTGTGAGGATCAAATAAGATATTATTTGTAAAGCATGTATAAAACAACGCCTAGGGCATAATGTGTTAT
>NW_027187351.1:15711348-15795422 GCF_028583685.1 Petaurus breviceps papuanus | reverse complement strand
CACATATCAATATATAAATATAAGAACTGGAAATAGAGGGGATGCCTGTCAAATGGGGAATGACTAAACAAGTTGTAGTATACGATAGCGATGGAATAGTAAGTAGTACTATGCTAGAAGAAATGATGAGCTGGTTAATTTTAGAAAAACATGAAAAGCCTTGCATGAAATAACTAACAGCGAAATGAGCAGAACCAATGGAACATTGTATATAATAACACCCATACTGTTCTAAGAACAACTGTAAATGACTAAGCCATTTTGAGTATTATACTCAAATCAACTAAAAAGGACCTATCAAGGAAGATGCTATTCACAGAACTGGTTAAAAAAAAAAAACCAAACCATGTATAGTATGGTTTTACATACACACACGTATATATATATGTGTGTCTAATGGTAGCCTTCTCTGCAGTAGGGTGGGGGAGGAAGACAAAAAAAAAAATGGGCACAGCAGAGAACAAAATAAAACTTAGAAGGAAGCACAGAAAAGCAGATAAGCTTTGAAAACAATATAGTTTTTATTAAAGTTTTTTTCTTTTTTTTTAAGTTAAAAAAAAAAACAACCCAATGTAAATGGAAATTCACAGTTTTATATTGACCACTCTTTTTATGTTGCATTGCGTTCATGGAAATATTCTCTTTTTGGTCTTTTTATATTTAAGTTCAAAATAAATAAAATATTTTTAAAAGCATATGAATCAGGAGAGGAAAATGCAACCTTAAAAGTTAGCCTTAAAGCTCTCCCTCTACAAGGTGTCTCCCATGCATATGTCAAAATCATACAAACGTTCCCCAAAACATGTATATATTACTCAACAAACCTGTTATTACTTATGTTAAGTGAAGATAAAATAGGGAGACACCTTACAGAAACCATCTAATCTACCTTATACATAACAACCCTTCAAATACTTGATGACAGTTACAGGGTTCCTAAGACTTCTCTTCTCCAGGCTACGTATATCCAGTTCCTTAAACCATATGATCTGAGGGCCTTTAATCACACTAGTCATTAATCTCTGCAAGCTCTCTAGTCCATCAAAGCCCTTCCTAACTCAAAACTGTACTTAAAATTGGGAAAGGGGGGGGAGGGAGAAGAGATGTGCGAACAATAAGGATGTCTTTAAAAAGAAGAGGTTCACTGTAGACGATGTAAAATGCACAGAAAAAGAAATTCAGGAGACAAGTAGAACAGCTCTAAAATCAAAATACTGAATTTACTGTATTCTCTCTGAGCAAAGGAGACTCATTTTCTTATGCATTTGATCCTTTTTTCCATTCCTCGTGCATATATAGAAATGGTCTTATTCCATTATTTTTATCAAGTATAGAATACCAAAAAATATAATGTTAAAAAAAGTTTAAAAACAAGGGGATTAAGACTAGATCAACAGTTCTTAACTTGGGGACCATGAACAAAAAAAAAATTTTAATAACTGCATTCAATATAATTAGTTTTCTCTTGTGGTTCTATTTATTTTATTCATTTAACAACTTTCATCTTGAATAGGCCCTATAGGTTTCACCAGGTTGCTTATGGGATCTGTGACACAAAAATTATTAGAACTCCTGGACTGGATGATCTCTAAGATTCCTTCCAGTTCTTTATAGGCTATGATCCCCAGTTTACCTCTAACTCCCTTTTTTCTCCCTCATCCCTATCAAAATTCCCATTTCTTTAATAAAATAGCAAGCAATAAGTGATGGAAAGAGGAGGGCATGTGGAGCCAGGAAGATGAAATTCCTGTTTGGTATTTAAAACCCTTCCCCATCTGGCTCTTGAGGCATCATGGTAGATTACTAGACTGAGAAGGAAGACCTGGGGTCAAGTCCTGTCTCAGATATTTACTAGCTCTGGGACCTAAGATAAATCACTTAACTTCTCTGAGTCTCAATTTGCTTCATCTATAAAAGGGGGCTGGGGGAGTGGCTGAATTTATGGTCCTACCTTTCTCAGATTATTAATCATTACTCCCCTTTATGTATACTATAATTTAGCCAAATCATCCCCCCTGTTTCTTATACTAGAAACTCCACCCCCTATAGATGCACAGGTTATCCCACCCCCATACCTGGAATGTGCTCTCTCCTTACCTCGTAGTATAGTCTTAGTTCCTTTTAAAATTAAGCTCAAATGTCACTCTCCCACATGAGGCTTTATCTGAATCCTCCAATTAGTGTCCCCCCCCCCACCAAACTACCTTTTTTTTACCTTGTATATGCTTTTTATTTACTTGGATGTATTCATACTGTCTTCCCTAATAGAATGTAAGCTCCCTGAGGACAGGAGATGCTTCATTTTTGTTTTTGTATTCCCTGTTCAGTAGTTGGGACATAGTAGTGAGTGCTTAATATATGCTAATTGTCTAATTATACATTATACGTAGGTTCCTATGTGAATAACATGATATAATCTCTCTAGATTCCAGTCTCACATCAATGCTCTGCTGTTCTTCCTATCTTGCCCCCCTCCTCCCTCTTTCCCAGAGGCATTTCAAATTAAAATGCCATAATTATTTTTGTCGTTTCTTCTAAAATAGTATGTAAATATCAGAAAATAAAGAAGAAAACAATCTATACCAAGTAATTAAGATATTAGGTATATCCCAAATGAATCACCAAAAACAAGGATCATATTTCAAGAACAAGCCACTGCCACCACCTCCCAAATCCACTACTTCTACAAAACAGAAGTGTGTTAAATGCAGAAACTTCGCATCACATTTCTGTAAGGTTTCCAATCTCTGTTCTAGGTATTCATTAAAATGAGGTTTGAAATACATAAATGTCTGCACTTTTCAGGATGTCCATGGAACATGGTTTAAGAAAATTAAAAAACTTTTCATGTCCTGATAGATACATCATCGGAGAATGTAACACTTTCATTTTGAAATATTATCTTGAAATTTTGTCTCCCTGGGGCGGCTAGGTGGCACAGTGAATAGAGCAGTGGCCGTGGAGTCTGAAGGACCCAAGTTCAAATGCGGCCTCAGACACTTAACACAAAAACTAGCTGTGTGACCTTAAGCAAGTCGCTTAATCCCAATTACATCTTGCTCTTCTTTTTCAGTCTGCTAAACAGGACTTGTCTTACAAAATTTGGAAAAACTTCACAATGTGTTAAGTCTGTAATAAATTCTATTTTTCATTTGGGGGAATATTAAATAATAAGGGAAGGAGAGAAAATTTATCAGTGTTGCTCTTCCCTTATTAACAATTTTAGCCAGTCCAAATCACCCAGCATGAGCTTTAATGTGCTCACTCCCAACAATTTGTGTTTTTCAAAAAAAAAAAGAATGTATTAAGGGCCAACTGTGCAAAAACATTAGGTTCTGAAGTACAAAGTTTAAATAAGATCGTGCTATAGTAAGAGTAACTCATAATGAAGCAGGAGAACTAGATTAGTATAGCACATTTAAAATAGACAAACACAAGAAGTTATATTATTCATAGTATGAGAAAGTCAGTGTAGCTATGCAACTCAGAATACAGTTCAAGTATTTTAGATGCACACAATTCAGACTTCTAATCTAATCTAGCAATTGGCCTTGAGTATTAGGATTGGAAAAAAAAGGAAACAAAATGTATATTTTTAAAGAATCATTGTATATTGAGACTTAGCTCTACCTGCCAAGTTTCTCACACACACACACACACACACACACACACACACACACACACACACACACTCTCTCTCTCTCTCTCTCTCTCTCTAAAAGAACACTATTTGATTTGAAGTCAGAAAAATGGCTTAAAAGCTCATTTCTATCATTTGCTACTTTTGTGACCTTGGACAAACCATTTAACCTCTCTGGGCCTACAGTGATATTTTTAGTATCGTGTAAGCTATCTTATTAAGATAAATGGATTTTAAAATTTAATTAAAAGTGCATTTTGTAAGTTTCAAAAAAGCCATAAAATTTTAGAATATCCATTTTAAACTAAGAAATCTCTATAATCACTAATTTTACTTTCTCAACTCCTCTTAGTGCTCTAAGTACCTAGCCACTCTCAACTCATCTCCATCATGTCCCACCTGGTTACTTCATTATACTTCTTGGTTGTCTCAGAACCCCTACCCCTCTCTGCTTAGAGAAGGGAAAACAGTTAAGAGCTCACTCCAAATCCTCTATTTAAGGAGAGGTCCTAAGGCAGTCATCTCATCATTTCCCACCAGGTTGCAGGTTTTCATGTTGCCCTAGTGTGGGCACCACCCTCCCCCTTCTAGAGCCATTATCTTCCATTCCCAGCATGTGGGACAAACATGAGCAGGATGAGGAAGGAAGGAAGATTTGGGTCTGCGATTCTGTTTGGTAGGAACACAGTTGACTTGGAAGCCAAACACCCTAGTTACTCCAAATTTCAACCAAACTGGCCTACCTAAAGTTCCCCTTCCCCTATGCATTCTATCTCTTGCCTCCAAGTCTCTGCACAAGCACACAGCCTTAAATAAACTTACTAGCTGTGAGATCCTGGGCAAGTCATTTAAACTGTTTGCTTCAGTTTCACCTCCCAGGGCTGTTTTGAAGATAAAATGAGAGAACATTTGTAAAGTGCTTCATGAACACTAAAGCACTATATAAAACTAGCTATTATTATTATCCTCACTCTGTCTCTCAGAAGCCTAGCTTCATTCAAGGTTGTACTATCTCCTATGGGATGCTTTTCCTGATTCTCATAGTAGTTAGTGTTCACACTTTCTTTTCAAAGCACCATGAATATACTTACATTTTAGTCCCACCACAGAAATGTAATCTCCTTGAGGGCAGAGAATGTTTCTTTTTAATCTAGCACAGTGCTCTGAATACAGCAGCTCATTGTATTGGTTTTAGGCTGAGATGGACCTTCAATGCCAGACCAAGGAGTTTACATTTTATTTGATAAGCAATGAGAAGCAGTATGTTGTAGTAGAACACTGGCCTCTGACATAATGGTTGTATGACCCTGGGCAAGTCAGTAAAGCTTTCAATGTTGTCTAAATAACTTTCTAAGGCTACAAATTGCAAAGAATGAACTGAACCAGTATACTGGTAAAGGTGGCTTACTGTCCCAAAGTTCCCTTAAATCAATGAAACCATAGATCTAGGCCCTGTGGCCAACGGGTATAGAGCTAATAATGGACTTTGTTTAATAGAGAGTGGCAAAATGAGGTTGCTAAGAAGGAACTGGTAGAGATCTCTATGACATTTCACAACTGATTCATTTGGAACAAGTTCTGCTTCGAAATTTAAGTCATAGAAGAGTTAAAATTCATTCAGAGATAATTTATTGCTATGTCAAAGATTTCCCTTGAGTTTTGATTAAAGGAAAGAGCAGATAGGGGCAATTTTTCAATAGAAATTATTTCAGGGAAGGTAAGTCTGGCCTGAATGTGGATATGGAAGATATACAGACAAGCAGAAAGAAAGGCAAAATCACTGGGTGGATTAGAGAAGGTGCAGAAAAGAAAATGGGAAAGCTTCACCTAAAGTCCTATTAAAAAAAAAAAGTATTTCCTAGACTTCCTTTATCACCAAACTACATGATGCCAATGCCTGCCCAGTAGGAACATAAAACAAGGAACCCTACACTACCAACTGGGACAATGTTTACATATAATGTGTATTCTGGTCTTGAAGTCAGGAGACAAGTTCAAATCCTCTTCACTTATTAGCTATTTGACTCTGCACAAGTGGTTTCATATCTTAAAGCTTCAGTAGCTATTCAGTTAGTAAGCAGTTATTTAGCAGAGCATTTTACTCCCAGGATAACCCTTCAGGTAGTAATTTAAGGACTAACACCTGAGGAAACTAAGCATCAAAGTAGATAGAGCCCTGAACCTAGATTCAGAAAGACCAGAGTTCAAATATGGCCTCAAACACTTACTAGATCTGTGACCCTAGCTAGACAAGTCACTTAACCTGTTTGCCTCAGTTTCCTCATCTGTAAAATGGGAATAAAAAAATAGCACCCACCTCCCAAGGATGACCTGAAGATCACATGAGATATCTATAAGAGACTACACATAAATGCTAGCTATTACAATCACTATTAACAGGTTTGTTATTTAATTTCTCAATTCAAATGAGAGTAGAATCAGAATTAGTAAAGTAAGCTGGCTGGGTACTGCTAAAGGAAGACACATTAAAAGCAATACAATTCACCTCACACTGAGTTAACAAGTTAAATTAAAGAAATAAATTAGTCCCTATTCAGAGAGTTTACATTCTACTGGAAAAAAGAGGGGAGAGGAGTAACACCAAAAAAAGTAGTTAAGAATTAAGCACATAAGCACTGGCCCCAGAGTCAGGATGACATGGGATCGAATCCGGGCTCAGATACTTAGCACCACACCTAGAAATAACTGGCTCTGTAACCTTGAGCAAGTTACTTAACCCCAATAGCTTAAAAAAAAAAATTTAAGCACATGTGTGTATATGCATGTAATGTGTGTATATATGTGTATACACATACACATGCAAGCATCTATCATGTACTAGGTTCTGTGATAAACATCTGATACTTAACCATTAGAGGCAGGCATTATTACCCCCATTTTACGGTTGAGGAAATTGAAGCAAACAAGTTAAGGGATTTGCCCAGGCTCTCATAGCTAATGAGTGTCTTGAGGCCACCTCACCACTTAGCTGTTCCATAAACATCTTAAACTCAACACATCAAAACTGAACTCATCTTTCCTCAACCTCCTTCCAAACCTCCCCATTACTGTCAAGGACACTACATCCCACCTAAAATACTAAGGCTGAAAATGGAGAATATTTTAGTTTTGTTATGGGGTCATCCTCAACATCCTACTCTTTCACACCCTCACCAAATCGAAACTGTTGCCAAGTGTGCTTTTGTACCTTGCAACATCTTTTGTAGGGGCTCCTTTTCTCTTCTATGACACTACCACAATGTTGGTACAGGGCCCCATTACTTCAAGCCTGGACTTACAGCAATAGCCTCCTGGTTGGTCTGCCTGCCACAAGTCTCTCCCTACTCCAATCCTTCCTCTATTTAGCTATCAAAGTAATCTTCCTATAGAGCAAAAGTTTGACTGTGCCACACCTCTCCTCACTTAAGAAATTCCAGGGGCTCCCTCTCACCTTTACAATCAAATATAAAATCCTCTGGCTTTGTGAGACCTTTATAAGCTGTCTCCTCCACCCCTAGACACACCTTTCCAGTTTTCTAACATCACTCCCTCCCCAAATTCTCTGATCCAATATCACTGCCTGCTTGCTGCTCCTGGAATAAGATACTATACTTCCCAATAGTGTATTTTCACTCTCCCACACCTGAAATTCTCTCCATCCTCACCTCTATCCCCTGACTTCCTTCATGTCCCAAGGAAAATCCCACATTCAACAAGAGGTCTTTCTTGGGCATTCTCCCTTAATGCTAGCTAATTCCTTACCTCTGAGATTATCCAATATATTTACTGTTTGGATGCTGTCTCCCTCATTAGGCTGTTCTTTGAAAGCGACTGTCCTTTGCCTTTTCTTTGTATCCCCAGTACTTAAAACATTGCCTTACCACTCATAACTTTATTTGTTTACATGGCTTTTTAATTTGATAATGTAATTTATTTTAGAATAATATTTACCCAAAAGGTGTGTTACAGTAAACTCATAAGATTTGGAACTAGAATGGACTATAGAGGCTGTCTAGTTAAACAATTTCATTTAATCGATGGGGAAACTGAGGCAGAGATAGGTGAACTTGCTTGCCTATAGTCACAAAGGCTTAACAGCCATAAATCAACTAAAAATGTTTTGAGCCTATGATAGGGCAAAAAGTCATATGAAAGGGGCGGCCAGGTGGCTCAGCGAGTAAGAGCACCGGCTCCAGTGTCAGGATGACCTGGAGATCGAATCCCGGGCTCAGACACTTAGCACCACACCCAGAAATAACTGGCCGTGAAATAACTTAACCCCGATCGCTTAAAAAAAAAAAAGTCATATGAAAAATTCACCAATGTGAAACCCCTCACTCCTCCAGTATAAATATTGCTATAGATAATTACTGTCTAGACCCAAACCAATTTTTTGTTTACTTCATCTCACTACCTACACATACACACACACACACACACACACAAACTCAATTAGTTATTTACTAGCAGAACTGATTAAGAGAAACTGACAGTAGGAAAAGTGGGCGATAATAAATTTTAATAAAATATACTTAAGTTTATGAACTGACCTTTTACATATGATAAATTTCTACAAAATTTAATCTAAAACGATCTATATTGAATTCCAAACTTGGAAATAATGTGGTCCCCAAGGCATAATAAAAATCACATTTAATAGTTCTAGTAACTTCAAGGGGCAGTATATCAATGGCAACTTATATTAAATCCTGCTTTGGAACTCTTGTAGAAGTAACTTCTATGTCTTGTGCATACATATTTGAACTGACATTTAACAGACTCACTGACTTTAACGTCTTAAATGTTATATTTAGTAGAGCTCTAATTGAAATAGCCATATGAAGATGGTTTTACAACAGTACTAACCCATTCAGAAATACCTGTACTTCTGAAACTGTACTCTCATTAAATTCTCAGTATGATAAAAAAAAAAACCTGATACTAAATTAGTTAAAACCACTTTTAAGTATATTTAAGTATAACTTTTATCAGTCTTCATTAGACTTCCCAGTGTGCGTAAATCATTTAAGGATGACTACAAATGTTGAAAAAACGGTTAGTCTGCAAACTATAGGCCAATCCTGGATTTTAATATAAATGCAGAGATCACATTGTCAAAGGAATGGGTAGTGAACATCTAGAAAATTAAGCCAGCATTGCTTTACCAAGAACAGGTCAAACTAGCTATGAACAACTATTGCACTACAAAAGTGGAAAGTGGCAGGCATTACCTGAGACTAACTGTTTTCAGTAAATAAATTTTGGGCAGGTGGTGGGTAGGCTTCTTTAAGTATGTGTAGGGAAAGTGACTATTGTGGGTTTTTTTTTTAATTTAACAAAAAAAAGAACAGGTTATATTACACTAATCAGCTTCCTTTTTTAATAGGGTTACTTACTATGAGCTGCAACATAAAAATAGATAAATAAATGTTATTTTGAGAAGAGAAATATGGAAAGACTTCACTGAACAACTAAAACTTGAACAGAACCCTGTAAGAATAGCTAACATCTATATGGTGCTTTAAAATTTGCAAAATATGCACTTTATTATTTGATACTTTAAGCAAATCTGTGAAGTAGGTCTTAAAAAGTATTTCTATCTCCATTTTTACCAATACCTTGAAGACAAAGATGGTATGTTTACCAAATTTAAAGTTAACACAAAGTTAGAATAGATGACTAACACAATTAAATAATTAGAATCTAAAAAGATCTCAAATAGCCTGGAATGTTGGGTCAAATCTAGTAACATAAAATTTAATAATAATAAATGCAAAATATTATAATGGCTTAAATAATCAACATAAATTCAAGACAGAGAAGATATTCAAGATTTCTTGTGAAAAAGATTTAGGCATTTACAAACTCAATGAATTCACACTATGATTATAGCAGCCCAAATGCTAATTGAATCTTCATTGTGAGGCATATTGTCTAAGGCAAGAGAGGGTATTGGTCCTTCCTGAGCTCTGCCCTGATCAGACCATACTTGTACTGTGTTCAGTTCTGGAGAGAAGGTCACGTGTAATTTGGACAATGTCCAGAAAAGGACAAGCTGTTAAAAGAATGTGAGGGGGAGGGAATAACTATCATTAAGTATTTAAAGGGATGACACGTGGAAGAGCAATCAGACATCTTCCATTCAACCAAGGATCACAGAATTAGAAGCAATATATGAATGTTTTAAGTTGTAAAGTTAGATTTAGACTTAATGTTCAGAAGTTTTTACTTAAGATCAGAACCTTTCAAAAGCTACCCTTAAGAGGGGATTATTGTTCAGGCAAGGACAGGACTTAATTACCTCTGAGGTACTTCCAACTCTGAAATTCTGAGATTTTTATTTTCAAAATAAGTAATTCTAAGTGCTAAATAACCCTGTAGGGCAGAATGTCCAGGTCCAACAGTAGCAAGAAGCTTTTGTAGCTTCTCTTAAATTTTTCAATACAATAAAAGGCGATAAACACAAAATAATCTGTATTGCAAATGAATTTGTAAAAATCACAGCCATTATTATTTACAAAATGTTTTTACTCATCTGGTCTGATCTTCACAACAACCCCATGAGGTAAGTTCTGTTATTTGCTCTCTTTTATAGATGAGGAAATTGGGGCTGAGAGAGGCTTAAGTGGCTTGCCCAAGATTTCTCAGATAGTAAGAGTCTGAGGCAGGATTTTAACTCAGGTATATCTTAACTCCAAGTCTAGCGCCCTATTCAATACATGGCCTAGCTGCCTATTATTATTTTATATGTTTGTCTATATATTTATAAAGATAAGAACTAGACCAGACATGTAATTTCATTACCACAAATAAGTCTCAAATAAGAAAACTCCTACCATCACAGGTTAACACCTTCTTTATAACTTAGAGCGTCCTAAAGAAATGGAAAATGATGTGCCCCAAGGCAGGACTTCCTAGTTGTGGGGCCAGCTCTCAGAGCAAATTTGATCAAAAAGGCCCCACCCAAACTCATGAAAATATAAATACACTTTGAATAGGACACAAAAATGTGCCTGGCCTCCACTAGTGGGGAAAAAAAATCCACGTAAAGTTTCTTTTAAAAGCATGAATTATCTTAAATCAGAAATAACAGTCCCAAAAGTTTTAGGTGGATTTAAATGTTCCACTAGTTGTATAGGGACTAAAAGGCAGCACGAATATTGGAAAAAAAATAACAGAATCAGGCATCAGATAAAACCTAGGCTCATATTCTAGCACTGGCATTTAGTGTGTTGTGTCACCCCAGTCAAATTACTTTACTCTATGAACAGGTGTCTTAAACTGTAAAATGGAGATAATCATCCTTAGAATATCTAGAATATCTTCACAAGACGGTTATGAGAAAAGCATTTTATGACTATGAATTATTACCCATTTATAGATAGGAGTACTTATCTGAAGAAGGGCCAATTTGAAAGCTACAAGTCTCTATTTTTATGTATACACATACAGAAACACAGGCATATATACACACAATTACTTCTCCCTTCCTCTTCTCCCACCCTTCTTCACCACTACCATCATCTAGGTAGACTTTTAGAAAATCTGTAAATTTTTTCAATTAATATTTTTAGGCAAGGTATATGGAAACCCCCCAACTAGGTCCCAAAACTTTTGTATAGTGTTAATTAACAGCATTCTCATTTATCCTAAGAGTCTCCTGGAAAACAAACTTTTACCACAAGTAAAAATTGGCCTAACAAATACCTTACAGAAAAGAAAAGAGTTTTGCTGCCTTCTGAGACCATAGCTACATTACAGAGACTGTTTCTTACTTTCATTTTACCTGTCTGGATCAAACTACTCTTCTAGTTAGAAAGAAGATGAAGGATCACCAAATCACATTATATCATATCAGAAATTGAAATTTTGTACCCCTAAGTGAAAGGCTTCTTACAGCTGCTACAGAGTAAACAAATTCAATTTCAATAAATTAAAAAATTAAACCTTTCTTAAATAGCAACTATTATTTATCCTAAATCTGTTGGCCTCTTGTCTGAAAAGTTAAGGCTACATCTACAAATCTGCCATTATCTTTAAAACATTAGGATGAAAAGCCTAATAATATGCCTATCCCATTATACCTTAATTCTTTGGGGGAAAAAGAATAAGCAAATTATAACTCTTCAAATTATAACACCACTTAAAAGCTACAAAACAGTTTCTCACTCTAACAAGTAGGTGACACACAAGTTAAATTGAGTACCTCAGGAATAACAAATGAGGCATGGAATTTAAGCAGAGAAAGGAAAAAGGGAGACGTACCTTAATATATTCATCGTGGGGTTTTTCTGAAACATAAAACTGTCCACTACAACTACTCCCCTGAAATTCTTATTCATGAGTTAATCAGTAAAAGGGAACCATTCACAAAAATGCAGGTTTTGCTCAGCAATGTACAATGGAAGTCAAAATTAAAAAAGGTTATATTAGTTGTTGAGGTACCAAAAAAAAAAAGAAAAAAGTCTAATAAGGAAACAATAACAAAAATCTACTAGTATTAGGGCTACTACCAAAATTAATTTTTTTCTCCAGAATTGGGTCTGTCAAAAAAAAGAAAAAAATTCCTAAAATTCACCAAATTATTACTAAGCAACAATCCATCTCTTGCCAATTTTGTTCTGTCCTCCAAATCTAGTCATCATTTGGCTTTAGATATTTTTATTTTCCCAAAAATAAGCCAATCATTATCACAAGGAGTGAAAGCCCTTACCTCTTCTTATTTCATCAAAAGAAAACCAACATAAACATTTACCTTCTCAGACTATAAAGAGTATATCCCTTGTCTATTTTTTTTTTGAATGTCAAGACTAAGGGAGTTTGGATTTTATCCTATATGCAATGAATGAGAAGCAAAAAACTGAGGGAGTAATACTAGAGTTTTACTTTAGGAGAATTGGCATATGGCAATGGTACAACAAAATGACCCAGGGAAGGAAGCTTGGAAAAGAGACCACCATTCGAAAATAAAAGATATATTTTACAAACAAAATTTTAAAAAATAAAATGTCCTGTACTGAAAGGATGTGAAAAACATTACAAAGGAAATGACAGGAATTCAGAACCATCTGAATATAAGGGAAGACAGAAAGTATGAAGTATGAGCTACTGAGCCAGGAGAATAGGGAAGTCAGGAGATGGAAGCAGTTTGGTCAGATATAATGGCATGGATTTTATACATGTTGAGTTTGATTACACATAATTCTACCTAATAGGCAGAATGTCCAGAAGCTATTTGGCAATGAAAGCCAAAGATGGAGAGTAGAAAGAAGTTACAGATTTGGTAGTGGTTTGCATAGTGGTAACAGTTGAAGTATGGTGTGAATAATATTACCAAAAGAAAACAATGATGAGGAAGAAGGGAAGGAATCTTGGAGAAAGCTCACTTAAGTGGTAAGAAGCAAAACCAGCAAAGATATGGGGAACTATCAAAGGAGGAGAAATGAAATGACATGATCATAAAAGACAAGGAAGTAAAGAATTTCAAGGAAGAAAGGACCCCTAGAGTCATACAGCGAAGTTGAAGATGAGCACCGGTATCAGGGGATTTAGGGATGAGACCTCCCAGAAGCTGTACAAATAAGAGTGTGAGGGCAGAGTAATGATAAGAAATGGCAATTAGAAAGGATAAATAAAAGAATAGCTTAAGTTAGTAGTAGGAAAGGCATTTTTTAAATAATATGAAGAGAACAAAAAAAAAAAAACAGGAAGAGAGAAGATGTAAGAGAAAATGGCAGAGAGAGAAATAAAAGTACACTTTCCCACCAATACTGTAAATTAAGCTATACTTCTAGTTCTAAGGACTCTACAAAGCATCTTCAACTAGCAAACACCAGTAAGGATAGAACCTTTAAAAGGCAAGAAGCCCCTCAGAAGCAAGAATATAAATGAGGTCACAGTAGCTGTATCTTGACATCTCTTCAAGATCAAAGGTACTTCAAGTTTCCAACACTCTTGCTAATGTATATGTTGCAAATAATTGAGCATGATCCATGATAATAAAATCACACTACAGTTGCAATAATACTTCAAGATAATATATGATTAAAGAATTTAGCTTAACAACTTGGGAGTAAAAGGATAGTAAGTCTTTAAGGGTGGCAGGTTAGGTGTATCCTCTCACTCTCATTTAACTTACAATCTTGCACAAAAACTATACAATAAATTATATAAAATAATAAAACACATAAAAAGATGCAAATGTTATGTGAGGTACAAAGAATAAAGGGTCACTATTAACTAGAGTCATGTAGGGGTGGCATCAGGACAAATTTCCTAGAGAAGGCAACGTCTCAGTGTGTAAAGGATGGATGGTACTTTGGGGGTGGGTGAGGCCATTTCAAGCGTTGAAATGTGGTCTGCATAAGCAAAAGTGAAAAGTGTAAAAGTGTAGTAAAGCATCTAATTTGGCTGGACAGGTATGCATGGGGGAGTAATATGTGGCAATATGAGGAGTGGGGAGTGCAGCAGTAAATTTTAGAGTGCCTGTAATGTCAAGAAATGTTAACTTTACTTGGCAAACCTTATCTACAACTCATCTATAATTTTAGGAGTTTTGCAAGGTAATTGGATGGGAATACAGGAAAAATAAGGAGAAATCTTATCAGTTCAGACTCATTCCACTTTAAACATGAACTTCAATATCCCACAACTAACTGGGACCAATAATAATGAAAAAGTAGATTATTAAAGCATCCTCTGGAAAATGTCTGTTATTTCAGTCTCCCTCCTATACTTTTCCTTATTCTTTCCCCTGCAAAATGTGAACTTTAAGAAGAATCAAAAAAAGATTAACATGCAAACTGAAGAAAGCAAAAAAAGATTAACATGCAAATTGAAGAAAGAAAAGTCAAAAGCACAATACACCCAATTACAAAATGTTAAAAGAAAAAAGTCAACAGAAGAGAGATCATATCAGATACAATGGTCAATGTTAGTACTATACTATCAAATTTATAGCATATATTTTCTCTTAAGAATCAATAATCTCCAAAAGTATTAAGTACTATGTGTAAGTCACAATCACAGTCTGGCTTAAATGTTTTCAAGCAACTAATTTTGAGGGAAAATATATTACTTGGGGTTTTGCTGGGCAGTATCTACTGTGTCCAAATAAAATGTAACAATAGTGTGTATGTGTACACACACACTTTACTTAACTTAATATATATGATTTACATATGTGGATTTATCTAGAAATTTAAAACATTATGAATATGTTTAAAAGAACTGGATTGGAAAAAATGCTAATTTCTAAAAAAATAAATAAAATAAAAAGAAATAACTAGACAGATCTAAATATTGAAAGCTCTTACAAAAGCTGAAATGGATTCCTAGAGTTTCCATGCATTAATGAATTCTGTCCTCTTAAAAAACACAAAACTAACATTATGCTTTCTTCCACAAAATAATACATTAAATACATTTAAGAAAATTATCAGAGACAATTATATTCAGTCACAAACCTGGGCTCTCTTCCTTACTCTACAATTTATTGTGTGACATGAAATAAATGCCAACTTCACTAGATCAAAGCTTCCTTGAAATGAAGGTCACTAGAGTAGATACCTTCTAGCTATAAAATTTTAAGATCAAAGATTTAGGAGCTAAAGGGGATATGAGTCATCTGATTCAGTTTTCTTAAGTGACTTGCTAATGTTGCAGGGGGAGTAAGTAGCTGGGTGAGGCAGAACTGGAACACAGAATCTTCAATTGTAAATTCAATCTTGCACATTATCATTTCACTGTACTAAACTACCTTCCACAATTCTATGTCCTCCATTACTTTCTTTTCAATAATTAAACATCCCCAGCTCTCATTCATAAAAATAAAATCATACCATACATTTGAGAGGCAAAATAAGAAAGTTACATATAAGTTACTTTAACATAATATCGTTCAAATTAATGGGTCTCACTTCAATACTTCAGAAACAAGAAAAGCCATTAAAGACAATTTCTATGCAGTCACTTTAGAGGACTTCAGAATCTCCCTAAAGTCCTACTCTAATGCTTCATCATATTATGGATGTGACTAATGTGATAAGGAAAGGAACACTAGCTCTTACAGACTATCATACTGAAGAGGCTTTTAAGAATTGTCCTAGTTGCAAGACTTTGCTTTTCCAGAACAAGCCTATCGTCAACAGGTTAGTCACTCCAAGATTAAATCCATGACTATGACAAACCATAAATCAAAAAATATATATAGCCTGGTCCTCAGTGTTGTATAGCCCCTCTTCTACATCTACATTTATAATGGCAGACTGTCAGAGAAAGGGGTAAAGTTTACAAAGAATCACATAATTTTAGACTGCTTATAAACATTAATTTAAGTACAAGTATTATAAATGTGAGATCCATAGCAAGTGAATAAATATATTCATTCAATCACTGGAGAAACTAAATTTATAATCAACATGGACATTCTAATAATAAATTATAAATTAACCCAGAAATCAGAAAGAAGTTGCAATTTAATGATAGGAAGCTCATGGGTATTATTTGAACAGGCAAATAAAAAAATTGGCAAGATGGGTTTTTATCATGCATCCAAAAGCAAGAAACACTATTTAATGAGACACTAGTCAACTCCTATGCTGGTAGTCACGGTAGCCCTTTCTCAAAGCTTTTTGCAGAAAAAGATAACTATGATAACAATTATGAGTTATCAACATCTGTTAAAGAAAATTCTATCAAACTTTCCACATTAAAGCATATACTCAATATTGAGTGACTGCAATGCAAAACTAAGGAAAGCAGAAGAGTGAAAATGTTTGCAGTTTGAAATGTTTGATCCAGGAGTAAGAATAAAGAAAGGTAAAAGACTTTTGATGATTAACATTATTAAGCAACTGATGTGAAAAATATAACATTTGGATAAGTTATAGCCTCTGACTTTGATTATACCTCATAATTATAGAGCCTAAGTCTTCAAGAAGAAAGTTGGAAGGCACTGAAAATAGTGAACAACTTCATGAAAAAATTAAATTTCTTATATTTTAATAGGTAAAAAATAAATTGATTAACAAAATGTGAGTCATCTCCCAAATCAAGTATTTATGTAGTCATGATACTGACTTGATTAAGAAAGGATCATAATTATTATCAAACTATAAGAGAATGACAAAATATGGCATGCAATTAAGGTAATCTGAATCTGACCTATTCAAAACCCACATGCCTCCAAAGCATGAACATTTTCTTCTTAAAAAGAATAGGATATTGGGCATAGGAATATTAAGCACCAAATACCGGCACAAAGAACAAAAGAGGTTATATTTAACAGAGAAAAAAAAACTGCCATTAATATGGGAGTTAAGTATGAATCAACTATATACCGTGAATCCACTTGTTAGAGATAAAATTGAACTTTATTTTTTAAAGAATAACAACAATAAAGAGACAGTATAAAACAGGTAACCAAAAATCAGTAACGGGAAATAAACAGAAATAATCAAGCAATACTGATTGTAACAGTTTTACCCAGAAATTAAACCAATGCAGAAATTGCCATATCAAGGAGACTGACTACAAGAATGCAGAAATTGACTTAGTCCACAAATATCTGACTCACTTGCCAAACAAAAAGAGAAGACCACCGATGGGCAACATCAGGTTAGAGTATAAACCTGCTTGTAATATCTTACAAAGGATGATGGATAACTAATTATAAGTCATAAAGAAGTGAGAAGTAGCAGAGGGAAAAACCAGTTTAAAGGAAGATTGGCAAGAAACCAAGCTAAGTCATCTCAAGGACCTTATTTAATCAAAAGGCTACAAATGAAAGAAAAACAGAAAAGATTTGCAAAAATCATCATAACAAACTATTTTCTCTACCAAAAGAATTACAATCACTATATTTGGAGTTTAATTGGGTGCCTGGAACATAGTAAGTACTTAAGAAATGCTCATCTAACATAATAATCCTAGATGTGCTTATAGAGAAGATGGCAATATAGAACAATGATTGGAAGCGTTCAGATTCGACTACAGAAGCATCAAAAGAGTATTATCAGAGACATATATGCCCAGAAAAGGGGGTAGGTGTCTTGTAATAAAAAGGCTAATCTATGGACATCCTATGTGTTCTACTCTTATTTCAATGTCAAGAGAGCTAAAAGAAGGCTTACACTATGAGTAGAAGGCCTGTGAAGGATTTTTTAATAGGAGGACATAGACAAGAGGAATACAAGGATGAGGTGTAAATGGGTCATGATCTCAATTAGAGATACCCACAGTGATGTAATTATGTATCAAAAAGTAATGTATAGTAATGATTCTGGAATCCGTTTTAATTTTCTTTAATTAAGTTGATAACATAAATTTTTTAATAAAACACTTAACTTCATTAAAAGATTCCACAAAAATCTAACAGTTGAAATTGTGATACTTGGGACACTGTTCTACAGGAATGAGGTTAGTATGGAAGATTCTTAATAAACTAAAATCAAAGCAATAAAAGCTTACATTGGGTCTTTCAGAGATGTTACATAATATAATCTTCTATGAAAGTATGAAGAAAATCTTTACTCCCCACACCTCATCTCCCTTTTACTGTAGAATAAAATAACATTTCTTCCTCAGACCTTCATAGCTGTTACTGCTTTTTAGGTTCTTCCTTTCATGGAAAGTACAGATGGCTGGTTCTACTTACCATACTGAAAGTCTTCCCCATTACCCTAGTTATATATCTCCATTCCTCATTTTTAAAGTATGAAAAGGTCCACCTCTTCTTCCAGTCATATATGTCCCCGATGTCTTTATGCCATTCTTTTATACAAATATTGTTGGTAATATGCTACACCTTCCTTATGCCAACTATAGATCTTTTCATTGTCCTTAGGAGTCAAGTGTAAACCTGATTCTTCTAAAATGGTTGTGGTTCCATGATTCACAGCCTGGGATTACTGAAAACACCACACATTTTCCCAGGACAAGAAACTGGCCTTGTTTTTGCGTGCAGAACACATTGCAATAACTGATTAATGAGCTAACCTGCTTTCTATATGCCAAAAATACACCAAGGAAACACTAAAGAAAATTAAGTCATTAAATTAAGGTCAATCAGCAATAAATAAAAATAGTCAAAAAACAAAAATCCAAATTTTCATTTATGCTGTTGTATTATTAAATATGACCTAAGCATATTATCATAAGACTTATAAAATGCAGAAAAACTTAAACATATAAAGGACTATGCACTAGTATTTATAACGCACAACTTTAAAAATTATATGGAAAGTGGTATTATTCCAAGCATTTTTCACCTACACTACTGATTTTAGAGGGACAAAAAAAAAAAAAAACAGTGAGAAAACATTTTACATAAAAGTACAAGAAACAAAAATTGAAATCAGACACACTCTTAACAAAAGCTAATAACTGGACTAATATAGGAAATACAAAGCAAACCATGGTAAAATTTTAAAAGACCAAAGTAAAGAATTTAAAAGCAGCCAACAAGGTGACTATGATACAAATATAGAGTTACAACCCACTACCAATAAAAAATTAATTAGGATTACATGTTGTATTAGATACTATTAAATTATTTTCACAAATTTGAAAGGCTTCATCTGCTGTGAATAAAGAAATAAAGCAATAAACCAACATTAGCAAAAATACAGTACCTGACTTTTTAAAGTGTTTTCCCCCCTCTATGTTTTACAATTACAATCTTGAAATCTCTACAACTGAAAAAATAAATTATTAAAAGTTGTTCAATCACTTTAGCAAAACCAATGAAAGCCTGGGACTTTACAACAGCAACTTCCCTAGTTCAGCACAATGAGAAGCAGAATTAACTAATTACAGTCCTCTAAAAGCATACAACTATATTATTTATCTCATTTTCAGCCATTCCAAATAAATGAGATAACAGACCCAGGAAAATGAAATACTAATCATATTTTTTTCATTGTAACACAGACATTTAAATAGCTTGCAAACCACTTAAACTTTAAAACATGTATCAACATAGATTTTTATTAACAAGGAAACCTCTTCAGATGCATTTCAAGGAATTAAGTTTCCCAAAATCACTTGAAAATGTAAATAACCAAAAGGCTCAAAAGACACTGAAATGTCACCTAGTTCAATTATCTTCTCCCCACAACATTCATGCTACACAAAGCAATACAGACATTAAAGAATTATTTTAAGACCTATAAAAAATGGTGCTATATATTTCAAGAACCTAATCTGTATAGAAATATTAATAACAAATACAAATACAAACAGGTCGATCAAGAGAGATATAAAAAGTACTTTATATATAAAAGTGCCAAAACAACTTTAATGTAAAAAATTCTGAAAATAATACTTGATTCACTCAAATCAAAATGTAAAATTCCAAAAGATAATTTGAAGCAGCAAGCAATATTGAGTCAAATTATAAATAGTAGGATTTTTTTGATGGAGAAGGAGTAAAAGTAAACTAACAAGAGTCCAAAAATTTCTAGTGATGATAAAAGTCTTCATCAATTAAAATTTTTTTAATCCCAAGTCATCAACTTTTTATCAAAATAAATCACCAAAGGAAATAACCCCTACAAAACAATGAAAGGTTGGAATTTTGCAAGTGAAGAAAAATGAGTGTATCAAGTGCCAACTGTAAATTAAGTTAGTTGACAAAGGAAAATTCTTTTTAAAACTGCAACATAAGCACAAATTAAGAAACACTATATTAACATTAAGTACCAAAATAAAAATCTTAAAAAATAAATTTTTTTTCAAAAACTGGAAAAGCTTCAAGACATCTAAAAAACAACAAAAATATGTGAATGTAAAATTAAGTGACATCAAAGAAATGTCTGTTACTTAGAGCTATAAAAACTGCAAACAGTTCAAGATCCTCATATTACTATACTGTCAAACAGAAAGAACTTCAACCTGTAGGTAGCAGAATTGGTCTAAACAATCAAGTGTGAAACAACTCCATGTACAAAGGAAGAAGGATTGGGCCATGTATCAAAGAACTACATCTAAGTTACAACTTATATATTAAACAGAAGAAAATTAGGTAGGCAGAAAATTTGCTCACATTTAAAAGTATACAACTGAAAGTCCTGCAAAAAAATTAAGTCATTGAAAAACAGTCTAACACACACATTTGAGAGACTACTATTAGGGAAAGGGTAAAAAAAAAAATGACAACTTTTCAAAGGTAGTAAGGTTTTTTTCTTTCTTCTTTTTATTAAATTAATTGACACATATGATTATAAGAAAATTTGTACTTTGCAGCTTTAAAGTGATACTACTTTTCTTACTTAAAGAAAGTCTATGGTTTTCCCCAAACATTAAATAACTATAATATTTTAAAGAGTATTTATACAAAAAATGTAAATGTCCTTCAAATTACTGCCAGTCCAACTAGCTTAGTCATTTCAATTTTTAAAATTATTTTGAAAACATTTTATTTTGATCACATACCACACTGCCTTTTCTATTCCCAAAGCACACTTCCTATGATTACTAAATTAAAATACTCAGTATAATTCTTCTATCATACTTCTTTCAAAGAATGTACTAGCAGCCATTCTACCATAGAATATCAAATAGAAAACCTATCATTTAAAACACTTTCACCACCACTATTAGGGTATGTGAGAAAGTATGACAAAAGTATCATATTGTGCCCCATAAAATGCTCTCATATTTTGGTTTTTCAATGCTACAGATTTTGATTCATTTTTTTCTGGCTGTGAGGAAGAGTACCTGCACAAAGCACATCTAGGATATAAAATGGGATAAATAATAGAGAGGACTGGAAATGGCATTGAGAAATTCTTTAGTCCTTCCCCTGTGGCTCCAGATAGGACTGTAATTTAAAGCGTCCCAGAAGAAAATTCAACAACCTTCCAGTGAGAATAATCAGAAGGTTCAATCTGCTGTAAGTTCTTATTCTGATGCCTGAGAAGCTCTAACCTATAAAGGGTAGAATCCTCAATTCACTTTCTTCATTATCAAAAAGGATGCTGCTAAAAATTACTTTATTTTAACTGCAGACTTAAAAAAAAAAGATCATAAGAGTTACCTGTTGAACAAGGCATCTGGAAATTGGGATCATTGCTATCCAAAACAGGCAAACAGAACTGGTTACTCGCAGATCCTAGCATAGGATCCTTATCGCTGAGCATGTTCTTCAGCGAGTCCTCTAAGACATTCTGACTTGTACTAAAATCCTCACAGACTTCATTCTCCAGGTTGGATCCTAGAAATAGGGCATCATCTAAGTGTTCAGTAGGAATTAAATGATTAAATGTATCAACTATATCCATGAAGACTTCTGTGTGTCTTTCAGCCCTATAGAAAGACAAAAAAAATATCATAAGAAATAAAGCTATCAAATGTAAAATCACCTACAACCAAATTATTTTCTTTTTCCTGTTTCGAGTCTTAAAGAACACTTAAGGTATTTCTGAATTGTTTCTTTTAAAAAAAAAATTCTCACTGATGTAGACTATGCATTTGGAAATTCAAAACCAATTTTTATTAATACTGATTCACCATGCATGTAGAATGGCATATTACTGGTTTACCTGTTGACAGGCTACAATATATTTATATTTTTTAAAAGACAAAAAATTGTCAAATCTCAAATTACATAGCTAAATACAATAACCCATTTTTAAAGTCTGTTTTAGAGAAATTAAATTAAAACTACCTTCTACAATAACACCTAAAATATACATAGAGTAAGTATGAAAGTGAATTATACTCTTAAAAGCATTTTATGCCATTAATGTGAAAATTAAACAGCTTCATTTTATTTGTAAAGCACTTTGAACTTTAATTATGTACAAATCATCCCAGAAAGTCAAAGTTTAAACTACACTAAGATTTTTGACACACAGGATAAAAATCCAATTTCCTGTGCATTAACTTTCAAGAAAAGGGGGCAACTGATAGCAGCAACATTATTTTTTAAAATTACTTCATAAGTCTGTGTGTATGTATACACACACATATGCAGGAACTGGTACAGGTTCCCCTCAATCTCCAACTCTCTACATCTGTTATCAATCATGAATGATGTTTAGAATGAAGACCATGAAGCACTGAAAGATCAATCACCAAATATTCACTGATTTCAGTAACCTAATTTACTATGGGCATAAAAGTGAACTAAAACCATTTAGAACTTTTTTTTAACAGAAAAGGAAATTTCTGATTAATGCACATTTAATTTAGATTAACAGTTACTTCAATACAATTTAGACTATCAGATTAATACACTTTAGAAAACTTTCCAACAAAGGAAAAAAGGGAATTTCTGATTGATAACTACTTAACCAGAAAATTCTATTACTCAGAAGACCTAATCTCCAGACATGCCAATGAAGTTTCTACTACTATAAATGCTAAACCATAATCAGATTAGTCATAATTATTAGCTGTGTTATCCTAAATCTTCTATAATATGATACAGATATGATTTTCTCCATAAAAATGAAGTACCTAGATCAAACAGTAGAAAAAGGAGAAACACCTGAGATAATCTTACTCAATAATGTCCATTCAAGTAACTCAAGTCCAACTATTTATAATTTCATTATATATACCAATGAGTTTAAGTATCAAAATTTGGAGTATTTAACTTTTAAATGCAAGCTTTTTTTCAATTAGTGAGCTTTACACAATCCTTGTTTGTATATCAGTGATAGCATATCTCACTTTGTATTTCAGAAGAAACAAATCATATATCAAGTATTCTTCCCTGTAAGTGGGTTCTACTAAAGCTATCTATGATCTGGCCTAGTCTCCTTATAAGACTTTAAAAAACAAGTGGTTTAGGGGCGGCCAGGTGGCGCAGTAAGAGTGCTGGCCCCAGGTCAGGAGACCTGGGATTGGTTCCAGCCTCAGATACTCGCACCCACACAAAAATAACTGGCCATGTAACCTTGAGCAAGTTACTTAACCACGATTGCTTTAAAAAAAAAAAAAGTGGTTTAAGACATGTTTTTTCCCCATGCAAAGCAAACACATATATAACCAAAGACAAAGAAATCACAGCTAAATGGAAGAACAGTTCGAGGATGCTACTTGGGGATATATTATGCAATAAAGCATAATTAAAGCAATAAAGAAATATATTTCCTGTGATACTTGGCTAGTTCACCTTGCAGTGAAAAAGCATAAGAAAACATCACTGGAAAGTGAAGCTTATGTCTCAAAAACTGTCTCATTAAGAAACAGAGAAATTTCCATTAAGAATTTAATAAGATTACCTTCCCCCCCCATTAAGTCAATACACTTTAATGTTTAGTGACTTCAATATGGAAATGAGGCTTATGAAGACACTGGAATATATACTTTGGGAATCAAGAAATAAAGGACCATTAATTTTTGCTTGTCCCTAACACACTATCAGGCACTAAAGAAAGGTGATGGAGATACAAAGACTAAATGAAAAAGAATTCCTGCCCTCAAGAAGCTTACATTCTACTAGAAGGTTATAACACAACCAACATATTTCATGATCTGCAGGGATAAAGAAGTAAAAACAAGTGGTAGGATCATTAAGAAATGTTCCCCAGGTGGCTGGGCGAGTAAGAGCACCGGCTCCAGTGTCAGGATGACCTGGGGATCAAATCCGGGCTCAGATACTTATAGCACCACACCCAGAAATAACTGGCCCGTGTAACCTTGAGCAAGTTACTTAACCCTGATTACTTAAAAAAAAAAAAATGTTCCCCAAAAAGTCCCCTAAAATAAGTGATTCTAAGAAACAGAGTTGAAGTGGGAGTATATTCTAAACAGTCTGTATAAATGTATGGAATGCAGTCAAGAACAGCAAGTATCCCAAAATGTGTCAAAAGTCAAAAGGGTCAAGTAATGTGAAATAAGCCTGGACAGGAGACTAGAGTGAGACTGAAAAGGCTTTAAAAGCAAAGCTAAGGCATTTATATTTTATCCTTAAGAAAATAAATGAAGCAGAAAATAACATATTCAGACTTCTGCTTTAAGAAGTTTATTTCAGCAACTGAAAATTAAAGTCATGAACATAAAAACAAGGGGTTGTTGCAACAGTCTAGGCAACAAGTGATGAGGGTCAGAAATAGATAGCTTTGTGAGTAGCAAGAATATGCAAGAGATATCATGGCAGTAGAATTAAAAAGATTTGACTATTGATTAGACAGGACATGAGTGAGAAGTAAGAGTCAAGGATGAGAATGAAGTTAAGGAATCTAGATAGAAAGATGGTCACTCTTCTTTAGAAAAAGAAATCTGGAGAATGGGTGGGTTGGGGGAAATAGAGATAATGAGGTTTTATAGATGTTTTTGAGATACCTATAGAGCATCCAGTTAGAAATATAGGACTGGACCTGAGGAATCACTCATGTGATCCCTAATTTAAAAAAAAAAGCCTTTTGTCATTAAAGTGTTTTACAATATTGTGCAAGCCACTGTTTCCAAATTGATTATTTCACAAAGTCCCCTTATAACAGATGCTACTTTCCAAGCAAATTGGACTATTGCTGTTTTTAGTACACTACATTCCAATTTCCACCTTTACACATGCTATCCTCCTCCTGGAATCTCCAGTTCCTTTTAAGACTTAGTGCCACACCTCCTAAATTGAGGGCATACCTTATCACCCAGGGTTAGCACTCTCCCTTCTCCTCAGTTACTTTATGTTTCCTTATGTAACTATTTATCAGTGTCCCAAGTTCTCTCTGAGTGAAAAGTTGTTAGGAACATTATCAGGACTTCCTTTTTTTTTTAATCGTTTAGTTTTAAAAACAATCTTTGCTTTTTTTTAGCACTTACTACAATGAACACAGATTCAATAAATGCTTTTTGAAAATTTTAAAGAAAGGCTGCAGAAAGAAGAGGTCTCAGGACAGAGCCTTCTGGAGATGCAAGATTAAGAGGCAAGATAGATGATAATCCACCAGGAGAAAATAAGTGGTCAAACAAAGAACAAGAAGAGAGGAAAGCAGGGCAGCTAGGCGGAACAGTGAATAGAGCACTGGCCCTGGATCTAAGGGGACCTGAATTCAAATTCAGCCAGGCACTTGACGTACATACTAGCTGCACTGCCCTCCCCCTCCAAAAAAATAAAAAGGGAGAGGAGAGTGGGAGAGCATAAGTCACAAAAGCCCAGGAGGCTCAGGAGAATGGTCAACAGTGTCAAAAGCAGCCAGAGATAAAGGAAGAGGAGTACTGATAACAGCCATAAGATTTATCAATTAAAAGATAATTGGTAACCTTCGAGAGAACAAAAAGGTTTTAGCCTCGAGGCTAAAACCAATACCAAAAGATGATTTAAGAAAACACAGTCTGCATTAATTGCAGTTCCCAACCTAGCTGCTTAAATAAACTGAATTAAAAAAAAAAAAGCAAAGAGAAGACTAAGATACTAAGATTACTCTCACTACTCCTTAGAGAAATTTAAACAATGTAAAAGAGTGTAAATCAGTAACAAAGGAAGGTTGAAACTAGAAAAGTAGTTGAAATAATGAAATACTACTGTACCCTAAAAATAATGAAAGAAATGGTTTCCAAAAAACCTGGGAAGGCTTGTGGAAAAGAACCAGGGAAATTAATTTATATATTAAAAAGACAAATGACTTTGAAAAACTTAAAAATTCTGAGCACAGCAACCATGATTTGAGAGGATTGAGAAGGAAGCAGACTATCCACCTTCTCTGCAAAGTGATGGCCCCAAGATGTAGAATGCAATATAAATTTTGGGGCATAATCCACGTGGGAATTTATTTTACTTGACTAAATATATTAGTTACAAGGGGTTGGGCTTTTTTCATTCTTTTTTCAATGCCGGGCAGGAAAGAGAAAATAAATACTTGTTAATTGAAAAATATATTTTTTTAAAGAAGCAATTGGGAAAACAAATCTGTGTGATAACTAGACCAGGATCATAGAATTAAGAATCTTAAAGTTAGAATCTGAATAAGAATCTTTCCTACAATATCCCTGACAAGTAATGCTGATAGCCACTAGTAGGGGAGATCCCACTACCTCCAAATCCTCTCAAAAATAATTGTGGATAAAACTGGGAGGGAGGGGTGGATGGGAAACAATAAATCTTCTAGTGTTTCCATAGTGACTATAGCAACCTATTCACATCAGTTACTACAGTGGAAAACATTTCTGTACTCTACTGTCTTAGAATTAATTATATTCTGATTCTGCCCTAACTCTCATACGGATGTAATTTCATAAGTGAAAAAGAAGCAATAATACTTAAAAATATGAAGTTGGGAAAACCAGCTTAACCTAACCAACTTTATACAAAAGAAATGTATACTGTGGAAGCAATATAATCTTAAAGACAATCAGTATATTATTTTCAGGCTCTTAATAGAAGATTTAAAAAGAATGGAAAAGATCACAGGCAGTACTTTTATCCAAAATGGCAATCAAGGCAATTTCATCCATTTTAATAAAAAAACTACCTTTATCATTCGTATAATATCTCTAGGAAAAAAGTATGGGAAGGTATGTGCATGCAGGACATTCTTGATTTTAAAAAAGTATGTTACTCAGAATATGAAGAGATCTTAGAAGATTAAATTCCTAGTATTACAGATGAGGAAACAGATTTGAAAGTTTAAAGGATTAACATACCCAGCAGGCCTAGGATTCAAAACCCAGGTCCAATTCCAGTGATTGTTCATCTATACCACACTAAAAACAGGCTTCCATTGACTATTTTCTACAGCTGACAAATTCATTCACCTAGATGACTAAAAGGTATAGAAACTCTAAGATCCAGTTGTGTCTAGTATGTGTGGATTATTTTTAAAAGCAACTGACTCACTACAATAAAAGAACCTTAAATAGAACCTCAAACAAGATATTCCCCAAGAGAATATTAAAGTCCCACAAAGAAACTCCATGTAGATGCTACCATAAAGATAACTTTATTTTGATTATCCTCAAAGTACTAACAGCAAGGGCAATGTAAAAAAGTGAGTTCTAATTTATCCACCAGTGATATGAAGGATATTCAGGAAGATGAATTTTCTACTGATGGCAAGGTTCTCCAAAGATATCCATGATCATTCAAAATAAAGTAGCTTGGAGGGGGGTAGGGAAGGAGCATTCATATTAACCAGATTAAGACATATGGTTGGACAGGAAGCTCTCTGAATTAGACGAGTATATTTTACATATATATATTATTTTGGATCACAACACTGTCAATTATCTGGAACAGTTCGGTGATATTAATGACTGACTCATCAAAGGCCACAATCTCCCAAAAATATGCTACAGGTGACAGAAAGATCTAGGGTGGGGAAGGCACATGTATAAGTAGCAATATTATCAATAATAATTTGAGAAAGACATCAAGTACAAAAGTTGCACCAGTCATGTTGCAAGAGTAATGAACAGAAGAATAGTTGAACAGTATCCAAAGATATTGTTGGGGTTTTTTTTTAAGCCTGCAGTGTATTGTATAGATCTTATATGAAATATAGAAAGACACAGACAAAAAAAAGCCAAACACAAGATGGTAAGCAAAATTGGGAAAAAAAAAAAAAACAAAAACACTAGATCTGGATTCAAAAGACCTACATTCAGAAGACCTGGCTCTTCTTTGTGACCTTCATCAACTCAACTTCTCTGAGGAAAAAAACAGTTATCAATGACCATATGAAGAAAGGCTCTAAATCACTAATAATTACAGAAATACACATTACAACAACTCTGAGCTACCACACTACCACTTCACACCATCAGGTTGGCTAAGATGACAAAAAAGGAAATAACAAATACTGGAGATGTGGGAAAACAGGTATACTAATGCACTGTTGGCGAAGCTGTGAATCTGTCAACCCATTGTGGAAATGTCTGGAACTATGTCCAAAAAGTTATTAAACTGTGCACGTACCCTTTGACCCAGTGATAGCACTGCTAGGTATACCAAGTATACCATTTCTATGCCACAAGGATTCTAATGTACAAAAACATTTATAGCAGCTCTTTTTTATAAGGTAAAGAATTGGAACCTGAGGAGTATACCTATCAATTAGAGAATGGCTGAACAAGGATGTATACAAACAAAGTAATACTATTGTGCTGTAATAGTACTGTCCTGGGAATATTTGTAGGAAGTGATGTAAAGTGAAGTGAGCAGAACAAAGAGAACATTTTATACAGTAACAGCAATATTTGTAAAGCTAATAAAATCTGAGAGACTTGGTAATTGATCAGCACAATGACCAACCAACAATTCTAAAGGGACTCATGATGAAACATGCTATCCACCTCCAGACTGGGAATGAGCATAAAATAAAGCATATTTTCTTCTATTTCTTTTTCTTGCCCTTTAAAAAAGTTTGGCTAAAATGGAAATTTATTTTGAATAACCATACATATTTGTAATGTGTTCTTCCTTGCCTTCTCAATAGATAGAGGGGAAGAGACAAGGTGAGAATTTGGAACTAAATATAAAATTGAATTTTAAAAAATTTAAACTTTCTGAGATGTTTCTTCATCTGTAAAATGAGGAGGATTTAGAAAGATGATATACAACTATAAAAACCCATTCGGGGGTACAATCTGTACCAGTAAAAGGAACATCCATGTCTCCCAACTATCTATTGAAGACAATGAAATATTTTTTTTTTAAATCCATCGAACTACCACATGTTCTAAAATATGTTTCTGAATATTGGACAATTATGTGGCCAGACTTAATTCAACAAAAAAATACAATACTAGTCTCAACTACCTCAAACTATTACTAAATTGGGTTTTTTTCCCTTCTCTTTTTTTCTGAAAATGGAGAGACTATCTTAAAGGACCTCCTAGTTCATTATGTGCCTTTAGGTATTTTTTAAGATTTGACCCAGGGGCAGCCAAGAACAACAGAGTGCAAGGCATGAAATCACGGAAGACTCAAGCTGTAGGGCCTTAGAGGCAAGTCACTTAACCCTGTTTGCCTCAGTTTCATCATCTATAAAATGAACTAGAGAAGGATATGGCAAATCACTGAAGTATCTTTGCCAAGAAATGGGGTCTTAATAACCCAGATAAGATTGAAAACAACTAAAGAACAAAAGCCTTTTCTTTTTTTTTGCTTTTTGGAGGGCAATTGTGGTTAAGTGACTTGCCCAAGGTCACACAGCTAGTTTGTGTGTGTACATGTGTGTGTTGTGCCTGAGGCCAGATTTGAACTCAGGTCCTCCTGACTCCAGGGCCAGTGCTCTATTCACTGTGCCACCTAGCCGCCCCAAAAGCCTTTTCTTTAATTACACTTTAAGCAGAAACTCAAATCTTATTTCTTGTATTCTGTTCCTCCCTTTCCCCGCAACGAGTGCCTACCTGGTAGGTGCTTAACAAATGTTTATTAAATTTGAAAATGAGTATATACATTAGAACAATTTAAACGAATGACTGTTCAAAGAAAAGAGCACTCTCTGAAGTCAAACAACCTGGGTTCAAATATTGCTTCTCTGATGTTTCCTACCCGTGTGACTGACCTGTGTCACAGCCTCCCTGGACCTCAATTTCCTTCACTGTAATGGAGCTGAACTAAGTGAACACCAAAAGCTCCCTTCCAGCTCCAAATCCATGACCTACATTTTTTTTTTGCAATGTTTTCCTTTGTATATTTAAAATGGCTTCCTTACTAGTTTTACTTCACTAAAATTTGGTTCTTAAAGGCTTTATCAACGAGGCACAATCATTAGCAGGTCTAAGTCCAATGACTATAATCAGTGTAGCTAAATTTGAGAGGTTTAACATTAAGATTAGTTAACAAGTGACATTTGAGGGAAGAAGAGCAGCACACCAAAGAAACTCATGAAGACCTACTGAGGGGATGACAGAGTACTACTATTCATGAAATCATGGATACTGAAACACTGAAGGTGCTAATCTACTTAAGCTTAATCACATGCACAAATTCAATTAAGTGAACACCAGAGATATACAAATATCCATAATCTTAAAATTGGTTTTCAAATTCAGGGCTGAAAGATCTGTTAATATCCAAATATATGGTCTTCACTTGGTTTTCTGGCATGGTTCACTAAATCAATTTAACTAATTCAAACACATTAACTATTTGTTAAATTTTAACCGCTTGGTTAGGCACTATGGAAACAAAGACAGATCTACAGAGATCTTGCTCTCAAGTTGCCTACAATCTGATTATCGTTTGCAGCACTAGCTGCTTTTTCAATATTCCACATGCTCTCTCAAAGTCACTTCTAATACTATTTATTCAAATTCAGACACTGGATGATCTCTGTGCAGGTACTCTCTTCATATCCAGAAAAAAAAAAATCAATCAATCAATCAAGATCTGTAGCAATGAAGTAACAGCAAATGAGGGTATTTAATGATGCACATAAATAACTGTAACACAAAGGAGAAGTAACTAGGAACTAAGTGTATGGAAATGGAGAATATTTGGATTAACACAACTTTCTCGGTATCATGGTTTATCAACTTTTTAAAAAATCCTAACAAGAAGTACTTATAATATTAAAAAACTATACTGAGCACAAGTCATTTTTTTCAGAAAAACCTTCTATCAGTTAGAGGGAAAGAGGAGCTTTAGCGATCATCTAGTTCAAACAACTCACTTTTATAGATGAGGACAGTGACGTCTAGAGAGGTTAAGTGACTCTCCCAAGGACTCAGAGCTGGGTCAGTGAGAGAGCTCAAAACTAGAAAATAAGTCTTCTGATTTCCATACCATTGTTCTTTCTATTCCTAAACTTAAAGTGCTTTAAATTAATCAGTTTCCACTAAATAGAAATGCTAGTTAACAGAGGGTTCACAATGACAGAACTAATAGATGTTAGTATATATGATAAGTGTATTGTATGAATACACAGAGAGGCAAACTTTTAAGTTTAACAATCAATCGCCATCAAACACCATTTTAAACTAATGCCAAATAGTTTCTCTATCTTGATCTATTGAAAACATTTCAGAAGCAAAACTACTCTGTATTGGAACATTTTTCTTTATACTTTAAACTGATTTTAAGAATTAGAACATACAGTCCATAATGAATTGAGAAATACTAAAAGAAAAACTCAAATTCCCACTTTTCTAAGTTGGTACATTTAAAATATGTCCAATATTTATAGAAATTATCTTCACTATATTTTCTTAAAAGTCTCAAAAGGGGGGCAAGCTAGGTGGCGCAGTGAGTAAAGCACTGGCCCCAGAGTCAGGAGGACCTGAGTTCGGTTCAGGCCTCAGACACTTAACACACACAAAAAAAACTAGCTGTGTAACCTTGGGAAAACCAAAAGACCAAAAAAATAAAAGGCTCAAAAGGGGTTGTGGCTGCGGCGGCTGGGGTGGGGAAGCAGCTGCCATGGCAGATGAGATAAGCAAAGCTCAGACTGCCCACCCAGGAAAGACACCATCTTCAGGAAAATATTTCGCAAGGAAATCCCGGCCAAAATCATTTCTGAGGATGACCAGTGTCTTGCTTTCCATGTTTGCCCACAAGCCCCAACTCATTTCCTGGTGATACCTAAGAAAACCATTACTCAGATATCTGTTGCAGAAGAAGATGAAAATCTTCTTGGACACAATGAGTGATGGCAAGAAATGTGCAGCTGACCTGAATCTGAAGAGAGGTGATCAACAAAGGTGCAGATGGGGGGCAATCTGTCTATCATATCCATCTGCATGTCCTTGGAGGCCTTCAGATGACATGGCCTTCTGGATAAATTTTTGGAATGATTTCTTTTATTTAGGGAGCAAGGCAGGTTTACAACATATATATTAAGCTGAGTATACTTAATGATTTCTGTGAAACAAGAAATTGGGGAATCATTTCAAAATGTACACAATAAAAGGCAGTTATCTCTTTCCCATGCTTCTGCATTTGAAGAAAAAAAAAGTCTCAAAAGGGTTGACTTTTACTAATTTTTTTTTGGAGGGGGGAAGGTAGGGCAATTGGGGTTAGGTGATTTGCCCAAAGTCACAAGGTTAGTTTTTGTGTTAAGTGTCTGAGGACACATTTGAATTCCAGTCCTCCTGACTCCAGGACCGGTGCTCTATTCACTGAGCCATCTACCCGCCCCTTTTACTAATTTTTAAAATGCTACTTTTTGTCAGTAATATTTAAATCCTTATTCATACTGCAGATTTTACTTCTGAATTGTATTGGATAAAAATCAAATTTAAAATCAGAACTGTTCTTCTCTAAAAATTAAAAAGACTCAATTCATCACAAAAGTGAGATGACACAGTTAAGACTGTGTACTGAATCTTCTTTGCAACCTTATCACACCCCATTTATTCTGACATTAGACAATTAAAAAGAATATTTTGTGACAAAAAAAAAAAAAGGCATGAGACTGGTTTGTGTAAGGTACAGAAGAAACCAGGCCCAGTACACAATGGATGCTCTATGATGTCAAGATATTAAAAGATACCCTGTTTTCCAGAGCTAAAGCCCAGGAAGCAAGTTGTGCCCTGAGCTTGGCATAACAACAATCCTTTGCACTCACCTCCTAGAACTGACCATCCCTGAGCTCAGGCATGTACCAACAGGCCCAGCTAAGAAACCCTGCTATGAATGGACTTTTTGTCCCTAGACAACCTTGCCTCACCACTGCTATTGTGCCTCACTACTATTACTACACTACACTGTTTGACTCTTTATCTAGCTACAAGTATATAAATCAAGGTTTGGTCACACTAAAGTAGGTGCCCCCATACTGGGGGTGGGGCCCCAATATGCATGTCTAATAATGCCTCCTTGCTTGCAAGCCATTTCCCTCACTTTGAAATTAAGCTTGATTCCTGACTCTCCTGTCTCTAGTCTGCTCTGCTTGGCTCTGGATATCCACAGGTTAGAGGTCTACTGGGTCCAGTTGAAAATGTATTCAGTTCTCAATTCCTTTTCAGTTTTCTTTTCTTTTTCTTTTTTTGGAGGGGCAAGGCAATTGGGGTTAAGTGACTTGCCCAAGGTCACACAGCTAGTAAGTGTGATCAAGTATCTGAGGCCAGATTTGAACTCAGGTCCTCCTGACTCTAGGGCCAGTGCTCTATTCACTGCACCACCCAGCTGCCCCTGTTTTCAGTTTTCTTTTTTTTTTTTTTAAAGCAATTGGGGTTAAGTAACTTGCTCAAGGTTACACTGCCAGTTATTTCTGGGTGTGGTGCTGAGTATCTGAGCCCAGATTTGATCCCCAGGTCATCCTGACACTGGAGCTTGTGCTCTTACTCGCTAAGCCACCTGGCCGCCCCTAAGCAATGGGGGTTAAGTAACTTGCTCAAGGTTACACGGCCAGGTGTTTCTGGGTGGGTGCTAAGTGTCTGAGCCCGGGATTCGATCCCCAGGCCATCCCGACACTGGAGCTGGTGCTCTTACTCGCTGTGCTACCTGGCTGCCCCTTCAGTTTTCTTTAAGCTAATTTCTCCACAGATGGATCTGCCTATAAATTCCAGAACATCTATTTAAAAGTCTGCAATACAAATGTCAAAAACATACATTCATAAAAATCTCTTAGGAACCCAAATGCTACACAAAAACTGAGATCTGAGAAGATGGTTCCACATCTGCAGAGAGTGAATTTCAAAATACAACTTACTGCTGATTTATATTGACTATACAAAGTCTATGTTTTTGGAAACTTGCTCAGCCAACTGCCAAAACAGTTAAGAACAGAATCAGATAAACAGTAAGTCAAGGAGGAAGCATCGTGATATCTAATCTACTTCTTAAAATGCTTTAGAAAATACTACCTTAAAAAACAGCTGCCAGTTTGCTGCTGATACATCTAAATGGGAAAAATAGTTTTTCTGAAACTATCAACTACACATACCTAAGAATCAATCAAGAATGGCTCTATGTCATGCTCTAATATTTTGTGAAGGTTTCTGCACCATGGAAAAGCACGAGAATTGAAAGGGGGGAAAAAAGACTAATAAGGAAAGATTATTTAATCAATGGTACATCTTTAGTGAAGCAGATCTTTGATATCAGACAGTGGAAGTTATTTTTTAAGTTTAGGTATAAAAAGAAATTTAAAGCAATTACTTACAAACTGATTATAGGGTTAATCAAAATAATTTTCTCTCATCCACTTTCCTCTGCAAAAGAGAACTAAGAAATATTCAATTATACTTACAACTATTTTACAAAGTTATGCTTCAAGACAAGACTGAAACCCTAATGTTAGGACATACCAAATCTTACGGTTAACTTCCTTCAACATGTTTCTACTAAAGACCTTGAAACAATCCTGTGTTGGAAGAAATATTTAATCTAGGAACATATATCAATCCAGGCTGTATACCCAAGATACTTTGCAAAGGTAAGCAGTACCCAGACTAGAGACACCAAAGTAAATAGCATCAGGGAAACTTTTAAATAAAACAAAATTTTTAATGTGCCTGAAATCTGAAGCCTATTACTTCTGAGAGCATGTAATCATAGCAGCTGCAAATTTATCCAGATATGTAGTACATTAAGTCTTTTAGCAGATTAACACTTAAGGTATGGTATTAAGATTGCAATCTATAATGCAGTCTACATCAAGTGTCCTACCTAATCAGTGAAAACAAAAGGACCTGTTATACAGATCAATTTTATATTCCTATTTGCTCTTTAACAGAACACCACCATGTTACAATGAAGCTTGAAAGTGGTGTTCAGTAAAGCATCCAGTCCATCAGAGGCAGAGATATAGTAACCATAGAAAAATAACTGTTTTGTAATGAGATAAATATCCATAGCAAGCACTAGCTAGTCATCATTAGGTACCCCATACTGTATTACACTGGAAAGAAAAATGGATTGAAGTCAGGAAGAACCCTCTTCAAATTCAAACATTGATACTTACTGTGTGACCCTGGACAAGTCACTTAAACCTGAGTCTGTAAAATGCAAGTAAAAATAGCACACATCTTCAGGGATGTTGTAAGGAACAAATAAGAAAATATATATAAAACTTACCAAATGATATAAAAATGTGGAAAATTATTCAAATAATGAGTCCTGACTAGGTGATCTCCAATGTGTTCCATCCTTCAAAGTTCTGTCAATTTTTAGAACTGAAAAGGCCCTTAGAAATATTTTCATCTAGTTTAATCTTCACATTTTGCAGATAGGGAAACTGAAGTCAAAAGATTAAGTGACTTGACTAATGTAACACAGTAAGAGGCAGGGCTGGAGTGTAGAACCTAGATCTTCTCTCAACAAAAAGTTCTTTCTACAATGTCATCAACTGCCCTCTGAATCAAAATAAAAGTACGCGAAGAAGCAAAAAAAGGGCAGTGAAGTTAAAGCAACAGTTGGAAAATAAGAGCAGATGGAGCACAGGTTAAAAACTGGAAGAAAGTACTAAGAAGCTTAACAATCATATTGTCCTGTCAATAAGAAATACGAAAGCTACAATGTAAAGCCTAGGAGCAACTGAAACATTTACTAATGTGTTTTACAGATACAAATCACCAATCTTTCTTAATACACAAGAGAATACTGTTTACTCTTCCAAAGCCCTTCCAAAAAAAGGACATATTTTAACCTTATGAGCTAGATGCAAGATAAAATAACTTTCTCTAAAGATGAAACATGCACACAAAAATGCAACTACAAATTAGCAAGTACAAAATTTGCCATTGCTGCTTCTACTTTTCACAGTATGCTCACACAAATTATAAATGAGCGAAACTATTAATACTATATTAGCCCAAAATCTTATACCATAAAAAATTAGTGTCAAAGGATAGGCGACCTACATATATATAGTTACTTTTTTAAAAAAAAATTAAAGAAAAGGAGGTAGCTGGAACAGTTGTCTATCTAAAGTGGTGGATGATGACATATAGATGATCAATAATTCTTAATGAAGACATATAGATGATCACGAAAGATAAAACAGACAATTTTGATTACATAAAAATGTAAAACTTTTGCATGAACAACATCAATGCGGCCAGAAGAGAAGTTGCTGATTGGGAGTGAAAAGTTTCATAAAAATCTGATGAAGTTCTTGTATTAATATATAAAAAGCCATTCCCCAAAAGAAAAGAGGTCAAAGAACATGAACAAGAGCGGTTTTCAAAAGATATACAAATTAACAACCACCATATTAAAGAATGTTCCAAGTTGCTAATTAAAAATGTGAATTAAAATTAATTTGAGGTTTTTCCTTACGTGAAAAGAGAAAAAGAGGTGAGAAGAAAAACATGAATGCATAACTGGTAGACTGTGAATTAGTCCAAAGGTTCTGAAAAGCATATTAGAATCACAGAAGATAGATAAAATCATTAAAGATATAAGTCACTAAAACTCTGAAAAAAAAATTGACCCATTACAAGGTATGTATCCCAAGAAGGTCAAACACTGAAAGTTCCTCCATGCAAAAATGACATAGCTCTACTTTTTTGTGATAACAAAAAACTGGAGGTAAAGTGGATACCCATGGACTGAGGAATAATTTAAATTATGGAAATGAATGCAACGAAATTACTTATGAGTATGAGGAAATAAGAGAAAGTTTTAAGAAGTGATGCAAAGCTAAGCAAGCAGAACCAAGAAAACAATTTACACTGTAGTCAATGCAGTGACCAATCGTGATTTCAGGTACTGACATTAAAGCATGCCTCCATACTCTTGGCAGAGATGTGGTAGACTAGACTGATATGGAATAAGGCCTATATTAGAGATAACCAATGTGTTGAATTCTTCTACTAAACTTAAGTTTGTTACACATGAGAGGGCTCTCTTGGTGGAGGCAGGAGTCATTGAGAAGCAATGGTACACGAAACATCAATAAAGTCTTAGGGAGTTTTTAAATTTAACATTATCTTGCACAATTGTACTCATAGCCAAAGCTTTATCTAAACTAGTTTTAGGCAAGTCTGACAAACAGCAAATTTTCTAATGTTCTTAAATTTTTATTGCACTATTTTTAACCATACTGTTTCAGTTTTATAAGTGTAATCTTTATAGCTATACCATGTATGTAAATATACATATCCTTAAGTACATATACACACATACATATCTATATTTTTTTGTGACCCTGACCTTCAGAATTTAGAAATAGATAACTCATATGTAGTGTTTTTGTCTATATACTAGTGTGGGTCTCCAAGACCCCTTTTTTTCAAAAGGGGGTCCTCAAAGTCAAACCCATTTTCATAATAGTCTTAAGACATTTAAAATTCTGAAATGTTAAGTATCAGCAGGTATAATTCAAATAAACAAAAGCTCTTTGGGAGTTCTGAATTTTTAAGAGTATATATAAGACCAAAAAGTTTGAGAACTCCTGGTTCATTTGGTATTTCTGGTCCTGAATTGTTTAATTTTTCTACAGTTAAACTTTTAAAATAGTCTTGCCCTGTAAACAATGTGTAGATGCCTATATACCAAGCATGACTCTCTCACTTCTTTGCATTCCTCACAACCAGTATTAAAACCTTACAAAGAAAGACTTAACAGCTCTTGATTTGCTTTGGATTCCCTTCTTATGCAAATACAAAGAAATCAATGATAAAAAGAAAAGCTACACACACCCCAAAATATTTTTAGCAAAAATTTCTTTGTGGTACCAAAAATTGAAAATAAAGTATTTAGCCATTGATTGGGGAAATTAAATAAATCACTGCACATTAATTTAATAAAATATTACTATGTTGTAAGAAATGATACAGATGTAAAGACTCATATGAACTAATAAAGAGTGAACATAGATGAGGAAGCATGCTACCTACCTCCTGATAGAAAGGTGACAAACTTGGGGTACAAAATATACACATATTTTTGGACATAATGTGGAAATTTGTTTTGCTTCATCATTGATATCTGTTACCAGACAGACTTCTCCCTCCATGGCTGGGGGTGTAGGGGTTTGGAAAGAAAATAAATTTTTTGTTAATTGAAAAAAGTTTTAATTTTTAATTTTGCTTTTTTTTTTTGGAGGGGGGAAGGCAGGACAATTGGGATTAAGTGACCTGCCCAACGTCACACGGCTAGTTTTGTGTGTGTGTTAAGTGTCTGAGGACAAATTTGAACTCAGGTTCTCCTGAGTCCAGGGCCAGTGCACTATCACTGCACCACCTAGCTGCCCCAAAAAGTTTTAATTTTTAAAAAGTAAAACAGAAAAAGTAACAGAACTAGGAAAATAATATACACATATGTAATCTGAAACAATGTAAACAAAGATAAAACAATTAAAACTGTGAAATCATAATTACCTAGCTGTGTTTTAAAGTAGAGATGAGAAGACACACCCACCTCATTTGCAGGTAGAAGACCATAAGTATAGAACATTGTATAACATTAGATTTTTTTCAATGTTAGTTTTGTTACTTTTTTCCCCCTCCTTTTTCTTTTTAGGAATAGCTCTCTGGGAGAGACTTGAGAGGAGTAATGCAACAGGAAATAAAGGTGATGTAAAAAAATAAAACCAGCAATTAAAAAGTTTTTAAATAAAAGCATATATGCTTATTTTTTATCCTCAAAAAGAACATAACTTCACAATTCAATTACACATTTCCCAGGCATATTCTTCATAATTTCCTAAAAGGGAAGCATAAATACTTCTTAATGATTGGGGGGGGGGGAGGGGAAGATTCAGGGCTTTGGCTGCCCACTTAGTTAAACTAGGTGTTACTTTAAGCTCTTCTCTCCCTCACCACCCATATCCAGTTGCCAAGTAACCAATTCTACTTCTATTCCCTCTTCCCCACTGGACTCCTTTTTCATATCGCCACTGCCACCACCTTAGTAGAAACTTTTTTTTTTTTTTTGCTTTTTGGAGGGCAATTGGGGTTAAGTGACTTGCCCAACGTCACACAGCTAGTATTTGTGTTGTGTCTGAGGCTGGATTTGAACTCAGGTCCTCCTGACTCCAGGGCCAGTGCTCTATTCACTGCACCACCTAGCTGCCCCAGAAACTCTTATTACCATGTGTGTTACTTCAAAAGCCTAATTGGCCTCTCACCTCTTCACAACTTGCCAAATGAAGTCCAAAGCCCTCAAGAATATGGGCCACTCTACTTTCTTAACACTACTCTCCCCAGACTAGAAGACAGAACAGGTAAAATTGACCTACTACTTGCTAAACGCTTCATCCATACCCATTACCTGCTCACTTTCATGCCTTTACTAATTCTTTCCAAAGCGTCAATGTCCTTCCCCTTGCCCTGTTATTTTCATTGTTGAAACCCTATCCATCTATTAAGACTTTGCCCAAATGACAAATGACTCAACGGCCAAATGACTTCATGAAGTGTTACCAATTATTGCCCCAGTCAGAAATTATTTTTCCCACTCTTAATATCGCATAAAACTTTATTTACTTATAGAAGGGAGTGTCTTTTGTGAGTTTTAGTGATGACCTGTATACTGGGTTGAAAAATTCTGATTTAAGGTGACAGAAATAAGTTCTTTTCACCTGGTTCATAATTCCTAGTTTGTATTTTGGTTTGGTTCAGTCTATTAAATGACTAGATGACTTGGTGTATTATAAGCCTTCCACAGCTTCAGAGGCTTCCTGACTTACTCAAAATAAACCTGAGATTAGAAAGATGAATCAATAATGGTACAGAAAGAACATGTGGGCAAAATTAGACTTTGCTTTGCCCAGATAAGAAGATGACAGTAATTCTTGGGTGACCCAGGAGAGAGAAGGCAGCCTGGTCAAGAAGCAATAAGGATAGCCAGGCTAGATCATTGGGAACTTATATCACAGGACAGCTTTGGGATCAGACAGATTTCTTGTACGTATTTCTAATTACCCGAATTTGTAAATTCTTTTTCTTATTAAAAAAAATTAAACAAACCTTAGAAAATGTAACTTGAGGCACTGAGTACATTGAAAAGGAAAAGAGAGAAATGACTATAAAAGGAAGGAACTGACAGTAAAAAGTACCCAGAAGCAGTGGCAGTATAAGGGAAACAAACAGACAATTGAGGTTCCAGGTGCTACAAATGCCAGAACTCAAGAAGTCAAATTGGCTTAAAATTGAGGAAGGTCCATGCCTCTACCAAATAAATGATCAGGCAAAGAGCAAAGACTCTCCCAAATCCAAAGGAAGAAATTGGTTCTCAGCTGAAAGACTAGCACTCCTTTAATGTCTGGCATGTATGAATCTTTTATTTTGTGTTTTGTATTATAGTTATGTGTCTAATGTGCACCTTACACACATATCCTTTGAGAAAAAAGAACTTGGCCAGCCTCGTAGCAAGAATAAGAAACAAAAGGGATGACTGAACTAGATTATCTTTACAATCCTTTTCCAGATCTGGAAGATCCAAAAAGCCACCCACCACCTCACTAGCACATTGGGTAGAACCACCTGGCAGCTTATTTATCAAAAGACATGAGCCAAAAAAAGACAGAGGTGCAATCTGCACAGGTGGCAAGTATGACTGATTTCATATGACTGAGATCACAGATCTTAAGTTATATCCTATAAATTCTAATAGCACTATTTTCCCCTCCCCAAAGTTCACTTCTTTGTAGATCCTATCTGTTGCCAAGGTTTGTAGTCAATATTACCCTTCTAACATTTCTCATAGCCCCTTTCTCTCTTCTGACACTGCCACTACCCTGATGTAGGCCCCTATCACCTCACATTTGGACTGCTACAATAGCCTGTTGATCAGTCTGCTGTCACAAGTCTCTCCACACTACAATCCATCTTCCACTCAGATATCAAAGTGATCTTCCTAAAGTGTTAAGTCTTATGATAAAATATGAAATCTTCCATCTGGTATGCAAAGTTTTCATAATATCTTCCCCTCTCTCCCCCCCAAATTGTTCCAGTCTTCTTACACTTTTCACTAGCCATATATTCTTTGATCTAATGACACTGGACCCCTTGTAGTTCCTTGAACAAGACATTCCATCTTGGTTCTGGGAATTTCAGTGGCCATTCTCCATGCAAAGAATTCTCTCCTACCCCATATCTCCATCTCCTGGATTCTTTCAAACCTTACATAAAATCCCACCTTTTCCAATAAGCTCTTAATTCTAGTGTCTTCCCTCTGTTGATTATTTCCCATTTATCCTAGATATAGCTTGTTTATACCTAGTTGTTCGCATATTGTCTCCCCTACTGGACTGTGAGCTCCTTGAAAATAGGGACTTGTAGCACCTTTTTTTGTATCCCCAAGGTTTAGTGCAGTGCCTGGCACATAGTAAGCAGATGCTTAATAAGTGTTTATCAACCAATTTTGTTGAATTGAATGAAGTTTCTATGAAATCTGGTTGCATGGAAAACTTTGGTAACAAGTGGTCTGTACAACTGAAGTGAGGGGTCACTTATAAGCAGGGGGATAAAAATATTCGTTTTCAATTAGCATCAACTTCCTTATTTGAATAAAATGGGAGAAAGTCTATGGCTATTTTTTTTTTTAAGTCTGTGGAGGGGGAAAAAATTCATAGCATACATCCCTTAAATATCTTTATCTTTAGAGTAAAATAATACATAAATACAAGGTAATGACACTTATGAGAGATGTATATCCTATCACTATGTCAAGTGGATACCTGATCATTACATTAGAAAATTCTAATTTATTCACAATTTAGATTCACTACTCCTGGAACATTCTGAATATCTCCCTAGAAATGTTTAAAATCTGAGTAAGACTGTCAATTAATCTGTATTTTCCCAAATGTTCTCCAATATTTAACCCTTACAGTAAGACAAAATATGCTTGCTAATGTTCCATCTACTGATTCATGTTCCATTTATTAATGAGATGTTTCAGAAGCTAAAGAATTCTCAATCTTTGCTAGAAAAATTAACTGAGTTGATTCCACTATTCTCTAGTTTCTGTATACAATTCTAGGTCTCATTGTTGAGAATACACTGCCTCACCAACTGAATGTACTTTGTTTCTCACACATAATTTTTCAAGTTTTTAACATGGCATATTTGTATTTCATAAAAACTTTTAAACTGACTTCACATACTTGGTCTTCTATCAGTAAATAGCATCCTTCAATAAATTTCTATTCAGCAGAACTTGGTCAATCAAATTGATTGTATAGTGCTTTAAGATCTGAAAATTCTTTCTTCAGAACCCTGTATCATTGATCATGCATCCACTATCACCTCATTCTACAGATGAAGAAACAGACTAAGAGGGTTATCCTTGGTCACTGAACTAGTAAGAAGTATCTGAGATTGGATTCAAACCCGACTTTTAAGTGCTTTTTAGAAATAAATGATGAGCAATACCACAGTATTCACCTGGAAAAGTTGTCTGGGGTTTATCCTAACAATCTGCAAAGTATTACTAATTCAGTTTCCAAATTGCAAGGCTATGACAAAGTGCCATGCCAATCAGAATGAGGAATCAGTAGGGTTCAGAGTCTAAAGCACCCTATAGATTAGTACAGAAAGTTTTCCTAAGTCTCTTGAGACTGCATGCAGAAGTGTTAAAATAAATAGCATTGTAATTCTGGAGGAAGTTTAGCATAGTGGATAGAGGGCTGGCTTCAGTGAAGAAAACCTAGGTTCAAGTGCTGCCTAAGACTGTGACCCTCAGCAGGTTATTTAACCTCATAGTACCCTGAACAATTCTCTATGGTTCTAAATTGCAAAAACAGTAGTCAAAATCTGTCAGTAGGCAGGGTTTCCTCAAAAGAGTTCTCTTCAGCAAGGAAATAAAATTCTAGAGTCAGAGAGTATATAACTGAAAAACTTAAGAACTCTGTAGTCTATTTCTATCACTAATTCACTGTTTAGACCATGTGCAAGTCACAATGTGTTAGCCTATACAAATGTTTCCTCATGGTTTTAAAAGATGCATATTTAAGAAACTGATTTAAAAAGCACCTAGGGCAAATCTTCAAGAATGAAAATGGATCTCTACTTTTAGCAAGTTCCAGGTTCCAGAGCTAGTTTCAATTCTAATGGCTGTTGGCTGTGAATTCATTCTGGTAGGTATGATTCAGAATAAAAACTCACTTATAAAAAGTTTTGTAATTTAGTAAGGAGCAAGACATTCTGTCCTATAGTAGAGGAAAGGAGAGAAAATAAGGTCAAGAAACTGTAAAAGGAGTAAAATCAGAATAGGAATGAAATATAGTTAAAAATAAAACCAGGAGTGCCCTATAGTAGAAGTGAAAAAAAAAATCCAAGAAAGAAGACAGTCATTACATCAGTTTCAAAACCAGAATGGAGGTCTTCTTCTCAACCCCCTAGTTTTACATATATCTAGGGGCTTGCCTCAAAATCAAATAACTAAGAAAGCCAATATAGTATTCCAACCCACATAGTCCCTCACCAACTCTTAATATAATACTTTTTCCAACGCACCATAGTGCCTCACATAAGAAAGCAAAAATCAAAGTTAATATAATTATTGATAACCAATTTGAGAATGAAAAGTCAGCAAGCTTTTTATGAGAGTTTTTGTGTCCTAGAAAAGCAATGTAGACTCCAAGATAAATGTTCAACTTTTCCAGTTCTTGATTTGTATCCTTTCCACTACCACTCCAGGGATCCTAAACTCCACTGGTAATGTCAGATGCCACTTATGAATCAGAATGAGATAAAAGATGTAAAACGCTTTGCAAACCTTAAAGTACTATATAAATGCTACTTTTAAAATGAGGTGAATCGAGCATAAAGAATAGCATCACTTTTTCAAACCTCTGAAGAATTTTTCTTATATCAGGTTGAAAAATTGGATAGATGTTAACATCTTCAGCACCTAACCCCGGAAGAGGGTAGACTTAATGCTTACTGAATAAAACAGAAACTGAGAAAAAAAACGTACTGCAATGAGGTACTTTACTGTTATGTCCTCATAAACTAAAAATATATTTTATTTTTTACCATAAGTTTCATATGTGAGAGATCACACAAGTTTTAACCAAGGCAAATGCATTCTTTTCCCTCCGTGTTAAATAATACATAAACAGTTCTGTTAAAATTCTAATTGATATGCAGTTAGTCCTAACTACAAAATTTTGTAAAAAAATAAGTGCCTATGATCCCTCTTTTGAGAGTACCCTTCCTAAAAATACTGATTAAGTTACTAGTTCCTTTGGGGCAATACATAATTTTAAAATGTAATAAAACATTTTGTCCCCAGGGCCCCTCCCTCTAAGGTCAGGATCATTTACTTAGCACCACTAAAACACCAACCACGAGTGGCTCCTTAAATTACTGGGTGTCTCGGCAGACAACATGCGTGGGCTTTCCGCCTCGGCCTGAGCCGCCGGCAAGGCCAGTGTCAGGCATACACAAACACACGCGAGGTGGCAGGAAGGGATGAAGCTCGGCTAACTCCTCCAGCCACAGGCGCTCCAGGACGCGGCCGTGTAGGCCGACGCCAATCCCCGGCGCCCGGCCGCTCCCACGCCCTCTCCGCCGGGTCCAAGCCGGGCCACTCTTAGGCCCGGGCAGTCCCTATCGGCCCGGCTGCTGGGGGCGGGGGGGAAACCCCCGCCAGCCTGCCTTCCCCTGTGGCCACACGCACATAAGAGGCCCGCGGGCTGGGGAATAAGTCAAGGCCAGACGCGCCTCCGGAGGAGGAAGGGAAAGGGGGCAGCAGAAAGAGCGGGGGCTCCCGAGGGGCCGAGGCCGGGGCCCCCCCAGCCTGCCGCCTTACAAACGGTCTCGCTAAGCCCCAGGCGGGAGGACGTTGCGCAGGAGGCCGGGGCGGCGCTGTTTCCACCGCTAGGAGAGAGAGGGGCGTCCGCCGCCCCCACTGCCCCGGGTACGGGGTTGGGGAGGCAGGAGCTGGAGGAGGTGTGTTTAGGAGAGGGGTGGGGGAGGGGACGGGAGCCTGTCTCCCAGGACGCGGCCACGGCCGCAACTCACCCAGCTCCGCCCGACGAGCGCTACCACTGGCAGCAGGAGGAAGATGGTGGCCGCCGCCGCCGCGGAAGAGAGGGGAATGGTGGGTGCCGCCGAGAGGGGGGTATGCGCAGGACGTCGTCGTCGCTGCGGCCGCAGCCGCTGTCTCCTTTCCTCCTAGAGCTCGGGCTGCCAGTGCGACTGCTACCACCACCGCCGAGGTCGTGGTCACTTCGCCCTCGTCCTCCTAGTAGTCGTCGTCTTCGTCTCCGTCCGCCAGCCCGGGGCCCAGGGGTCGCTCGCCTCGTGCTGTCTCCGCCGCTGCGCGAGACCCCGCAGCCATCTGCGTGAAGCGGCGCGAGGGCAGGGAGCAGGGCCGCCTCACGTGACCCCACTGTTTACCGTTCCGTGGGCAAGCGGCCTGGGCGGCTGCGCCTGCGCGCTACGGAGACGCCAACACCAACACCAATACCACCACCCCCACCTTAATTTTTTTTTTTTTTCCAGCTTCGGGTTCCTTCTGGGCGATTCCCCAGCTTCCTCCTCTCTCCTTTTCCTTTTCCAAAATGGCTACCTCTCCTCGACCTCTTCCCCTCCTTCCCCCAACACAGACAATTTAATGAAAAAATTAACTACTACAACAAATATTTAACACGTTAGTATTTAACACTTTAAGTCAGCTACTATAACAAGTATTTAACACTTTGGACCAACAATAATAATTACAACTAGCATTTATATAATACTTTAAGGTTTGCCGGATGTTTTACAAATATTACTTCCTTTTATACTCCCAACCACCTCAGGAAGGCAGGTGCTATCAATGTCCCCATTTTACAGATACAGAAACTGAGGATGAGAAAAATTAAGTGACTTATCCAGAAACACACATCGAGTGTTAGAGGCAGAATTTTAACTCATCTTCTGGATTCCAAGTCCAGCCCTATATCCATTGCCACCTAGTTGCTGGATCTAGCCTAGACCTGCCCCTGCGAAAATCCCCAAGCAAAAGTTTGCTCGAAAATATCGAATAAATATATTGTTTGCCTCCTGATCCATTATTAGGGCCCGTAAAAGCTGTAGGGTAGTAGATTTAGTACTGGAAGGTCATCTAGTCCCAAACCAAACTTGTTAACAGATGAGGTAACAGATAAAAATAAGGGGCAAACTCAGGAGTTGGAAGGCAGATTTCTAAGAGCCTGATCCCCCACCATTTCCACTGTTAACACCCTGTCCGCACCCTTTAAAGTATCTCCCCAGCTAGTTTGTTTAAAAAAAAAAAGTCCTAAAAAGTAGCAACAGGTTATAATGGAAATAACCCTAGAACTGGAGGCAGACAACCTGCCTTAGAATGCAGCCTCCACTGTTTCCTAGCTGTGCAACCTTGAACCAGTAATTTAACCTCCCTGGGCTTCAGTGGGTGTCCTCAGTAAAATAAGGAAGTTGAACTCCATGCTCATACTCTAATTCTATGGCCATGATTCTTATCAATCCTGAAATTGCCTTCACCCTATTTGTACAAACTTGGTTGTGATAAAGTTGGGGGAGGGGTGTAAAACAGAAAATAACAAAATATAGCCACTTTAAATGACCTTGAGGCTGTGCTCCCAAACTTCTTACAAAACATAGCTCAGAGGTCCCCTTCCTACCAGTGGGTTGAGGATAAAATGAGATAAAATTTGCAAAGCACTTTGCAAATATGACAGTGCTTTATAAATACAAACTTATTATTATTCATTTTTGTCTGTATTCCCTAGCACCTAGCCCTGCCTTGTACTTAGAGTCTTAAAAAATGCTCATAGAATTGAATTGAGAAGAAATCGGAAATTAAATAGAAAAAAAAAATAACTTCCTAGGGGAAAGGAACACCTTAAACTCTGGGCTTCTGATCAACTTTGGGTAGGTGAGGGATTAGGGAAGGACCCAAAAGGCAATTAGTTCCAGGACTGCAGAAGATACCATTAACTAGTTAACCATGTTACCTAATCTTTTAAAATTGTTTTGAAATATCTACTACTAGATATAACAATATGCTTTTTAATCTTTTTTTAGATTTTTATACCAAATCTAACAACATCATTCAGTGAAAAGAATGTAATTGCTACCAAAATGTAATTCTTGGGAATATTGGGCACCATGAGTCACAGGCAAAGGGCTTCACAATCACATTTCATTTTAATCATTCAGCAAGTATTTATTAAGCACCACTATGGGATCAGCTTTGTACTTTTGTTGTTCAGTTGTGTCCAGCTCTACATGACCCCATGGTTTTCTTGGCAAAGATACTCAAGTGGTTTATAATTTCCATTTCCATTGTGTCTCTGTTCTATAGATAAAGACCTAAAGCAAACAGGGATTAAATGATTTGCCCAGGGTCACACCACTATTAAGTGTCTGAGGTCAAATTTGAACTCAGATCTTCATGACTATAGGCCCAGCATGCTATCCATTTCACCACCTAGCTGCCCTAGCACTGTACTACATGTCAGGAATATCGAGATTAAAAAAAAGACATAATCCCTGCTCTTAAGAGAGCTACATGCTATCATAGGAGGCTTGAATATATAGAAATATATGCAGAATATATAAATATATAGGAAACATTCAGCACCTCTACCGCATTCAGAATTCCCGGACTTTGACACTAGGCCATGGTGAAGGTATCTTCTCTCCTACCACTCTCCTGAAAGGACTTTTTTTTTTTTTGACTTGTACTGTATCCCCATTGGTTAACATGGTGCCTGGCATATAATAAGCACTTAAAAAATGCTTCTTGCCTTGCCTCACCTCAATTAACAAAGTTGACAAAGTACCGTGTTTCCCCGATAATAAGACACTGTCTTATTAATTTTTTTGGAAAGAAAAACACCAGAGGGCTTATTTTCAGGGGAGGGCTTATGTTGTCCTGCCTCAGCTCTCCTCCTCAGCACTGCTCTCAATGGCGCCAGCAAGCAAATCACTGGGGAAGAACAGGATGATGCGCTCACTGCTGCAGCTCTGATTGGATGCAGCTAGGAGCGCGGTGTGCGTTTTACCCGGGGGTGGGGGGGACGGTGCATACAGAGGGTACCGTAATGTATCGTGTAGCGCAGGGGATCACCTTCACTACAGTAGCAATCTCAACAGGGCTTATTTTTGGGGGAGGGCTTATTTTAGAGGACAGTAAGGGGAGGGCTTACTTTTGGGATAGGTCTTATTATCGGGGAAACACGGTAGTAAAGTATTTCCTATAGTTGAATGGGAATATGTGGACAAGCCCTTAATCAGTTTGAAAGGCCCATAGGAGTTTGGACTATTGGATGAAAGATAGATGATGCCAAACAGGAAACATCTTGTGATTGACTGGCTGGGAAAAATCAAGTCTTTTTTTTTAGGCTACATGGTTAAAAACAAAAACAAAACAGCAAGTTCATCAAGTAGGAAACCAAACCACTAGTGAAGGAATCCACATTTGGAAACTGAGTATTCTAGGACCCTGAGAGGAAAGGGGAGATAAGCAGAGAATTTCTTCCTCTCTCTCCTAGGCCTTCCCACATACTCATTTTTATTTAGAGCAACTGAAACACCAGAAGACAAAGCATCCAGCCAGGGGCAAAAAGAGACATACTGAGAACAAATGCAGACAATCTTAGAGTCAGAAGGATAATGTCTCCAGGTGGGCCTGGTTCAGATCAATGCCCTGGTAGTTTAGGTCCAATATTGGAATTAAATGAAATGCTTGTAGGTTATTCAACAGTTTGTAAAAGGAGGTTTATTTAATTCCAGGAATGAAAGGATATTCAACAAGTTATTCAATAAGGACACCTCATCGATTCAACTAAGCACAACTTCTTGGTGTTGGTTAATTAATAGTAGAAGCCACAGAAAGGAGACTGGAGCTCCTCGAAGATGTCATTCTATCTCAGCCACTCCTTTAAGCCAATCAAATCTTGAAGATAGTCTCCCTACTTCTCAAGAAGAATTATCCAAATTTTTGTGGAATAGGGACTTGGGAAAAGTTAGTTCAGCCTACACAGCAGGACCCTAAGAAATATGGTTGCCTGAGTATAATCAGCTTCAAGAAGCAATGATTGCCTCATGGCAGACAAGTGCTAGCTCTGGACCCCACTGAGGTATAGCCCCTCAGGGTTCAGCTGGGGTGCTCACTCAGCAGAGAGCTATACCTAAATGGGAGTTCACAAGGATTCCACAAAGTTAGCATAGAATTTTTTAGGAGTTTTTCTAAACGTGCCTCATTGCCTCTGTACTTTTTATTTACACCTACTCTCTCTAGGAATTTTGTATTATGTATTATTGGTTCTAGGGTGAGGATGTTTTGCTTTTTGTTACTACTTTTCTTATTCTATCTTCTAAATAAACACACCTTTGTTAGAAGTTAAGTCTGACTGGCCAATTGTCAATGGGAAGTACTATGATTGAGGCTTTTGGTTGACAGTTCTAGAAACCCAGAGCCCTCAGACTTACTCCTAGAAACCTGGGTAGTATTCATGGTAGCAATAGTAAGTCTTTTTCTAAGAACCAAGTCTGTCAGTATGAGTGCCTGTTGGGGAAGTTGTCCCAGAAAGAATGCTACCCTTACATATGCTATTTGGGGAGGGAAAAGGGGAGTTCAGGTCATATTTTTGTTCTAAATCCTAAGATTTGTCTCTAAAAGTCTTTCTAGTTTTGCCAGAACCATGAAACACTTTTTTAAAATATCTGGTCACATAGATACAACCCACTGGGAGCCAGGAACAAACCCAAATTGAAGATTGTTTTTGCCCTATATAGAGAGTGAACATGGTATAGTAGATAGAGAGCTGGGAGCAGAATCAGGAAGACTTGGGTTAATTCAGCCCCAACACGTACTGGCTGTGTGGTTCAACAACTTTGTATTGCAGTTACAAGGGCAGCTAGGTGACAATGGATAGAGTGCTGGGCCTAGAGTCAGGAAGACTTATCTTCCTGAGTTCAAATGACCTCAGACACTTCCTAGTTGTATGACCCTGGGCTGGTCACTTAACCCTGTTTGTCTCAGTTTTCTCATTTGTAAAATGAGCTAAAGAAGTAAATGGCAAACCATTTGGGTATCTTTGCCAAGAAAACCCTAAATGGGGTCACAAAGCTGACACGAAGCTGTTGTACCTGACAGTACAACAATAATTGCAGTTGCAGATCAACATTATTAGAGGAAGTTTCATCACCTAAAGTTCCTCATATCAATTAAAGCACAGCTCCAGACAAAATAAATAAACCATGTTTTTGTTTTTTCTGTATTTGGAACTTGGCATAAAAACCAGGTTCTGAATTTGTTTCATCACTAATCGTGGTAATTAACACTTTTGCTTGCTTGTCCTTTCAAACTTCCTGATATCATACAATTATCCACCAAGGGAGTTGATATAGTAAATATATAATTGATATGCGATTGAAATAGTGTGGGTACTCCTTTTAGATGGAAAAATCAATTAATAAGCACTTATTATGCTTGTTATTTGCCATATATGCTGCCATATGACACTATAATAGGCTGAAGCCGTTTTATAACAGCATATAAGTCTTAGAAACTGGCCTGAAACTCAGAAAGATTAAATAAATTGTCCATGGTCACACAACTGGTTAAGTATCAGGGGTAGATTTATACACATCTTTCTGCATCCAAGGCCATCACTCTTTTCATATCTGTTTAATGAATATTTATAGTAAGAATAAAAATTGAGTGAGTGGACACCAATTATGTTAAACATAATCTACCAAGATATAAACAATCAACTTGCATGATTAGTATAAAGGAGGTACAAAGGAATTATAAAGAAGAGTTTATACTTCTTTGCTCCTTTAGGAGGTATGAAGAAGCTCCTCCGTTGAACTTGATCAGCCTTGCCCCTGGTGGCCTTTGAAAGCAAGTTTGCTGGCTCTGGAATCAATCAAATCAGGAGGAACTACAAAAGAGTCATGTTGGCAGTGAGAAGAGAAGCAACTACAGAGGAACAACCCAGCTCTTGGAAGAGAATCCCTTCTATTCCAGTATGGGATGGGAGTAAAGGTGAGCTCAGATGGGGATGAGGGCATTTTCCACTCTTCCCCCACCTCCTTTAGCAATAGGGTTTTGCAGGGGTGCGCTGCAAAGAGGTTGAGATACCTGGCTGAGGAAAGAGCAGTCCCAGAGAGTTCTGTTTTGGATAGAAATCAGTCAGGATGATCTTTAGAGAAGGAACACCATAGAAGAGATATGTGGCACCAGTGGCATCAGCATGAGAATACCATGAAAAGAGAAGAGAAAGGAGGTCAGGGACCCTGTAATGCTAGAGATGTGTGAGGCCTTGATGGTATATGTTTCCCATTTGCAGGCCTCTCTACTAGAGTACTTTATGTGTGTGCTTACTCTTCTAACTGTTAATCATTATTAGTGGAAATGTACCTTAGATCTCTTGGCAGCTAGGTAGTCAAGTGGCTAAAATATCTGAGATGTGGCTAGTGTCTGGATGTTGTATTCCCCCATTAGAGTGTAAGCTCCTTGAAGGCAAGGATTATTTTTACCTTTCTTTGTGTCCCTTCCTCCCACCCCTCCCCCCAGTGGCACAGTACTTGGTACATAATAGACCTTTAATACATATTCATTGACTTGGAAAAAAAAAAACACAGAAACCTACCCTCTACACCACCAACCCACCCTACCCAGCTATCTCAGCTATAGGTGGTGGTGATGGTGTTTGTCCTTCATTCTAGAAGAGGACCATGACTTTAGAAAGGTGATGCCATGACTTGTAAATGAATGATTTAAATGAGGGAAGGCCATGCAAAGTCATCAGCCTCACTTTCTCCTCCAGTACCATTGGGAGGGCCCAATGGCAAAATATAGACCAGGAGAACCAGAGATGACCCCAGGTGCAGTGGGAGACCTTGGCTTTTTTAAGCTAAGGTCTTTCCCAGGTCTCAGTTTGATTGAGGCAACTCCCAGGTGGTATACCAATGTATTGGAAGAGGAGCAAGTTGAGAAGTAAGTAGTAGCAGTGTGGCAAAGACCCCAGGATTCAAGAAGAGTCTCAGTTCTAGCCTCAAGCTCCATCTGAATCCTATAGAAAAATAATCAGGGAGGAATCCCAAACTAAAGGGGACTTCAGAGTTCTGTAACTCTGTACCAGCAGAACTTCCCAGCTGACTTAAAGTGGCTGAGTCCAGCAGTGGTCTACTATTGCTCAGATCCAAATCTAGATCAAACTTTAAGAGTTTAGACCAGAGGGAGAGTGATTGGACTTTAACCTGAAGCAGAACACTTCGGAAGCATCGAAGGATTGCAGGTCCTAGAGCCTGAGCTGTACCTGAGATCTTGGAACAACACAATACTCAATAACCCAAGAAAAAAACAATAGGACCAATCCAGACTTTCCCTCCAGAAGTAAGCAAAGTACAGTCTTAATGTTAAGTCTAAAGTCAAGAAGTAAGACTAGAAAAAAGGAGCAAACAAAAAAGAATCCCACCATAAAAGTTATTATAGTAATAGTGTCACTCAAGACACAAATGCAGAAGAAGGAAATGATCCCAAACACTTATAAGCATAAATTCAATGAAAGACATAGCTTGGGCACCAATCAAGTAGAATTCCTGGAAGATATGAAGCAAGAGTTGAACAAAGTTTTAAAATATTTTTTGTCAGTGAAATGGAAATACAAAAATTAAAAATGGAAAAGAAATGAGAGCTATAGAAGAAAGATACAAAAGGATAATTAACAAGTTAACATAAGAGTTTGTTGCAAAAGCAACAAACTCCTTGCTAATTAGAATGGACCAAATAGGAATCAATGACTCCATGAGACAACAAGAAATATTAAAACAAAGTAAAAAAGCTGAAAAAAATAGAAGAAAACTTAAGTTTTCTCATAGCAAAACTTAAGTATCTCATAGCAAAATCCTAAGGGGCAAAAGACTTAGAAAACAAATCAAAGAGAAAATAATTAAGAATCATCAGACTACCTAGATGTATAATGACCAAAACAAGAACCTAGACATCACATTGTAAGAAATCTTAAAAGAAAACTGTTGAGATCTTTTAGAACTATAGAGTAAAGGGGAATGAGAAGGAATCTGCCAGTTACCTACTGAAAGAAAACTCAAGATGAAAACTCCCAGGAACATTATAGCCCAAATCAAGAGTTTCCAGGTCAAAGAAAAAATATTGCAAACATCCAGAAAGAGGAACTCAGGTCCCTAGGACCCATGGTCAGGATCACATGTGATTTAGCAGCCACTATCATAAAAGAATACACAGATTAGAAAAACATATTCTGGCATGTTTACAAGCCAAAAATTATTTAACTTGCAAAACTAAGTATAGTGCTACAAGGGGGGAAATGTATCTGAAGAAATAGAGGACTTCCACACATTCCTTATGAAAAGATCTTAACTGTGTAGAAACTCTGAAATTCAAACACAGTTAAGAAAAACATAAAAAAGTAATCACAAATGAATGATGATGAGGCATGCAGAGGCAGGCCTGGAAGAGGCCTGATCAGCTCGGAGGGCAAGTCGTCCCACCCACCACAAGGGCCACTACCAGGCCTATCACCAAAGGGCTGGGACTGGAAAGAGTGAGGTAAGAACCAAATGCAGGGGACCCTGTCCTGGATAGCAAATACTCCTGGGGCTACCACTTCATAGCCCAGAAATTAAAAAAAGAAAAAAGCCCCGATCAGGACCTCCAAAGACCAGGATGACAGAGTGAACCTAGTACTGACCTGGAAAACAGATCCAGGAGAGATAATCTGAGAATCATAGGCCTACCAGAAAATCATGATGAAAAAATGAGCCTGGATGACATTCTCCAAGAGCTCATTGAGGAAAACTGCCCTGAGATACTAGAAACTGAGGGGAAAATAGAAATCGAGAGAATTCACCAGACACCTCCTGAAAGAGATCCCAAACTGAAAAGTCCTCGAAATGTTGTGGCCAAACTCCAGAACTACCAGGTAAAAGAGAAAATACTTCAAGTGGCCAGAAAGAAACAATTCAAATATCGAGGGTCCACAGTGAAGATGACACAGGATTTGGCAGCCTCTACACTGAAAGATCAGAGGCAGTGGAATACAATTTTCTGGAAGGCAAAAGAGCTCAGGTTACAACCAAGGATCACATACCCAGCAAGACTGAGCATATTCTTCCAGGCAAAGAGATGGTCATTCAATGATATAACAGTTCCAGACCTTCCTGATGAAAAAGCCAGAGCTCAATGGAAAATTCAGCTTCCAATTATGAGATGCAAGACTGACATAGGTAAACAAGGTAAACACACACAAACACACACACACACACACACACTGCTATTTAATAAGAGCAAACTGTTTATAGACAAGTAGAGGGTATGAGTATAAAATACATAAAATGACGATTAAAAAAAATTTTATTAAGGGCTACAAAGGGACTGCAATGGAAGAAGAGGAATGAATGAAGTGGAAAAGGGTAAATTATGCCACACAAAGAGGCATAAAAACAATATAGCAAAGGAAAAGAAGGGAGGGAGATGAGAATCATATGAGCTTTTCCCTCATTGGTTCTGGTGCAAGGAGGGAATAACAACCAGTTAAGCATAGGACTCTGTGGAAAAGAAATGCAAAAAGTATCATTTTAGAGGGAAAGAGGGGAGAGAGAGGAGCTTTGCATGAGATTTGTCTCTGTCACTCTTGGTGCACAGAAGAAATAACATACTTCATTAAGTATAAAAATATCCTACAGGCAGTAGGAGGGGGAAAGGACTATAAAAGGGGGAAAGGGGTTAGAAGGGAGGGAAGAAGTCAGGGGAAAGGGGAGGAAAAGGGAGGGGGGCTGATAAGGGAATACTGAGGGAGGCAGGGGTCAAAAGGAAAACTATTAAGAGGGGGAAAAATATGAACATTAACAGGGGTGGGAACAGGATGGAGGGAAAGAAACACATAGCAATCATAACTGTAAATGTGAATGGAATGAACTCTCCCCTAAAACAGAGATGGATAGCAGAATGGATTAAAAATCATAATCCTACAATATGCTGTTTACAAGAAACACATCTGAAACAGAAGGATACACACAGGGTAAAGGTAAAAGGCTAGAGTAAAGTATATCATGCCTCAGTTAAAGTAAAAAAAGCAGGGGGTAGCAATCCTTATCTCAGATAAAGCAAAAGCAAAATTTGATCTAATTAAAAGAGATAAGGAAGGAAACTATATCTTGCTAAAAGGTGCCATTGAGAATGAAGCAATATCCTTTCTTAACATATATGCACCAAGTGGTATAGCATCTAAATTCCTAGAGGAGAAGAAGGTAAGGGAATTAGAGGAAGAAATGAATAGCAAAACTATACTAGTGGGGGACCTTAATCTCCCCCTCTCTGAACTTGATAAATCCAACCTCAAAATAAACAAGAAAGAAGTTAAGGAGGTAAACAGGATTTTATAGAGGATAGGTATGATAGATCTCTGGAGAAAACAGAATGCGGATAAAAAGGAATACACTTTCTTCTCAGCAGTTCATGGCACATACTCAAAAATTGACCACGTTCTAGGGCATAAAAACCTCATGATTCTATGCAGTAAGGCAGAAATATTAAATGCATCGTTCTCAGATCATGATGTAATAAAAATTATATGCACTAAAGGGCCAGGGAAAGACAGACTAAAAACTAATTGGAAATTAAACAATTTAATCCTAAAGAATGAGTGGGTCAAACAAGAATAGAAACAATCAGTAATTTCATTCAAGAGAATGATAATAATGACACAACATACCAAAATTTGTGGGATACATTAAAGGCAGTTCTTAGGGGAAGTTTTATATCCCTGAGTGCATACATGATTAAATTAGAGAAAAGGGAGCTCAACGAATTGGGCATGCAATTGAAAAACCTAGAAAAAGAACAAATTCAAAATCCCCAATTAAATACTAAATTAGAAATATTGAAAACCAAAGGAGAGATTAATAAAATTGAAATTAAGAAAACTATTGAATTAATAAATAAAACCAAGAGCTGGTTTTATGAAAAAAACCAACAAAATTGATAGACCCTTAGTCAATATGATAAAAAAAAAAAGAAAGAAGAACACCAAATTATGAGTATCAAAAATGAAAAGGGTGAATCTACCTCCAATGAAGAGAAAATCAAAACAGTAATTAGGAATTATTTTTCCCAATTGTATGCACATAAATTCGACAATCTTAGGAAAATGGATGAATATTTACAAACATACAAGTTGCCCAGATTAACTGAAGAGGAAGTAAATTACTTAAATAATCCCATCTCAGCAAAAGAAATTGAACAAGCCATCAGTCAACTCCCTAGGAAAAAAATCTCCAGGGCCAGACGGGTTCACTAGTGAATTCTATCAAACATTTAAAGACCAATTGATTCCAATACTCTACAAACTATTTGGGAAAATTAGTGAAGAAGGAGTTCTGCCAAATTCTTTTTTTGACACAAATATGGTACTGATACCTAAATCACGAGGAGATAAAACAGAGAAAGAAAATTATAGACCAATCTCCCTCATGAATATAGATGCAAAAATTCTAAATAAAATACTAGAAAAAAGACTACAGCAACTTATCTCAAGAATAATACACTTTGATCAGGTAGGATTTATTCCAGGAATGCAAGGATGGTTTAATATTAGGCACAACATCAGTATAATTGATCATATCAACAATAAAACTAGCAGAAACCACATGATCATCTCAATAGATGCAGAAAAGGCTTTTGACAAAATACAACATCCATTCCTATTAAAAACATTAGAAAGTATAGGAATAAATAAATGCAGACTTCCTTAAAATAATAGGTAGCATCTATTTAAAGCTGTCAGCAAGTATTATATGTAATGGGAAGAAGCTAGAAGCATTTCCCATAAGATCAGGGGTGAAACAAGGGTGTCCACTATCACTCCTCTTATTCAATCTGGTACTAGAAATGTTAGCAGTAGCAATTAGAGAAGAAAAAGAAATCAAAGGAATCAAATTAGGCAAAGAAGAGACCAAGCTATCACTCTTTGCAGATGATATGATGATATACTTAGAGAATCCTAGAGAATCAAGTAAAAAACTACTTAAGACAATAAATAAATTTGGCAAAGTTGCAGGATATAAAATAAACCCACATAAATCCTCAGCATTACTATATATTTCCAGTGAAATTCAACAGCAAGAGATAGAAAGAGAAATCCCATTTAAAGTTACTGTAGACATTATAAATATTTGGGAATCTACCTGCCAAAACAAACCCAGGACCTATATGACCACAACTACAAAACACTTTTGACACAAATAAAGTCAGATCTAACTGGAAAAATATCAATTGCTTGTGGCTGGGTCGAGCTACTATAATAAAAATGACAATTTTACCTAAATTAAATTATATATTTAGTGCCATACCAATTAATTTAACAAAAAACTACTTTATAGAGCTAGAAAAAAATAGTAACAAAATTCATTTGCAATAATAAATGGTCCAGAATATCAAGGGACTTAATGAAAAGAAATGCTAGGGAAGGTGGACTAGCTATACCAGATTTCAATCTGTATTTAAAGCAGCAGTCATCAAAACTACTTGGTACTGGCTGAGGAACAGAGGAGTGGGTCAATGGAATAGATTAGGCACACGAGATTCAGAAGTCAATGATTATAGTAATCTATTGTTTGATAAACCCCCAGACCCTGGTTTTGGGGATAAGAACTCACTATTTGACAAAAACTGCTGGGAAAACTGGAATATAGTATGGCAGAAACTGGGCATAGACCATTATCTAACACCATATACCAAAATCAAGTCTAAATGGGTGCATGATCTAGGTATAAAGGTTGATACTGTAAGCAGTCTCAAAAAACAAGGAATAGTTTACCTGTCCGATTTGTGGAGAGGGAAAGACTTTATGACTAAACAAAAATTAGAGAACATTATAAAATGTAAACTGGATAATTTTGACTATATGAAATTGAAAAGCTTCTGTACAAACAAAGCCAATGTAACCAAGATTAAGAGGGAGGTGGGAAATTGGGAAAGAATCTTTACAACCTATGTCTCTGACAAAGGACTCATTTCTAAAATATACAGTGAATTGAGTCAAATTTATAAGAATACAAGTCATTCCCCAATTGATAAATGGTCAAAGGATATGAACAGGCAATTTTCAGAGAAAGAAATTAAAGATATTTATAAGCACATGAAGAAATGCTCTAAATCACTATTGATTAGAGAAATGCAAATCAAAACAACTCTGAGGTACCACATCTCAACCAGTCAGATTGGCTAAGATGACAGAACAGGACATGAGCAATGCTGGAGAGGATGTGGACAAATTGGGACACTAATTCATTACTGGTGGAGTTGTGAACTGATCCAGCCTTTCTGGAGAGCAATCTGGAATTATGCCTAAAGGGCTATAAATAATTTCATATCCTTTGACCCAGCAATACCACTCCTAGAGTTATATCCCAAAGATATCATAGAAGTGGGAGGAAGACCCATATGTACAAAAATGTTTATAGCAGAGCTTTTTGTGGTGGCAAAGAATTGGAAATTAAGGGGGTGCTCATCAATTGGGGAATGACTGAAAAAGTGGTATATGCATGTTATGGAATACTATTGTGCTATAAGAAACAGGGAGCAGATGGACTTCATATTTACCTGAAGAGGCTTATGTGAACTGATGCTGAGCAAGAAGAGTAGAACCAGGAGAAATTTGTACACAATTACAGACACCAAGTATGTGTGATGACCAACTCTGATAGACTGGGCTCTTCTCAGCAATGCAGTGATATAAGTCAATCCAAAAAAACTCATGATGGAGAGAAATGTGTGCATCCAGAGAAAGAACTGAGTTTATATCCAGATAGAAGCAAAATAACTGATCTTTTTCTTTTTCTTGTTTAGTTTTATGTCCTCTTTACCATTTTTCATTCCATCTGATACAATCCGTCTTTATAATCTGACTAATGTATAATGTGAAAGTATTTACAGATTCTATATTTGACTGTATGCCACCATGGGGGTGAGGGGAGGGAGGGGGACAAAATGTGAAATTCAAGGAATTGTGGAATTGAATCCTATAAACTAAAAGTAAACAAACAAATTAACAAATGAATGATGATAAGGGACTAAAGGAGGATAAAATTCTTACATTCTAATATGGGGAGACAACATGTGTCACTTTTGAACCCTATCAACATCACAAGTCACAGAGAGTTGTAATGGCAAGCAAAATTGTACTTAGCTCCTTGTTTAAGTACTTAGATCCTTGTTTTAGCTCTTCAAGTACCTTTGAGCCCCAACTGTGATTATATCAAATCTCTGGTAGAAACAAAACCTGTGAAGCCCACAGTGGGAGGAACTTGCCAAAGAATGGAACAGGAAGGACATAAGAGGAAAGATGGAACAGGAAGGAGCTGAGTATATAAAAGCTCGAGCACAAACTGGAACCAAGCAGAACTGAGAGGGTGAATAATTGTGTTGTCTGGCACTCTTTTTGTCTGTTCTGTATATGTTGATTTGTATTTGTGTTACTTTGTCAGACAGAAGCTGTCTGTCTGTTGATTGTGTTACTTTGTCAGATAGAAGGATTCTATCTGTTGATTGTGTTACTTTGTCAGACAAAGTACCAAACAGACCTGTCTGTTGACTTGTGTTGATTTCACAGGCAGAAAGTGAATTGAGATGATAGTGCCAGCAATGTGTGTGAGTATTGTTGTAACTCTGCTAAGCTTGGTGTGTAGAGCTGGACAGGGAGCTGCCTACCTGTGAATCCAGGTGACAGATGGGTGAATTCAGGCAAGAATTAGGAGCATGGAAGAGGAACCATGGAGTTTGGGACTCAGCCTCCAGTCAAGATGAAAAGACCTCTACTTGGATACTTAGTGCTGACTGACAAGATTGTGATTTACTGTGACCTAGGGGGGAGGTTTGTACTTTTGTACTTTGTATCCCTTAAGGATGATTGCTTCTTAAGCATAATTGCTCCTTAAGGATGATTGAGTTTCAAGGATGATTGGAAGCCAGTCTCCAATCAAGATGAAAGAAGACTTTAGATGGGTACCTTATATTGATTGATTCAGATTGTGACTTACTGAATGATATCTATTGTTTAAGAATATGTGGCCACTTTAGTAATAAGTTGGGGGGGTTTGTTGATTTTTTTTTGTTGTTGGGGGTTTTTTTGGTTCGTTTGTTTGGGTTTTTTTGCTTTTTGGAGGGCAATTGGGGTTAAGCAACTTGCCCAAGGTCACATGGCTAATAAGTGTTAAGTGTCTGAGGCCAGATTTGAACTCAGGTCCTGCTGACTTCAGGGCTGGTGCTCTATTCACTGTACCACCTAGCCACCCCAATAATAAGTTGTTAATGTTATCATTATGAATGTTGTACTTTGGTTTCTGTGAATATTTTGCTTTAGTTTATTGCTGAATAAATAGTGAGTTCACTATACTACCCGTGTTTCCCCGATAATAAGACACTGTCTTATTAATTTTTTTGGACAGAAAAACACCAGAGGGCTTATTTTCAGGGGAGGGCTTATTTTAATGAACATTGACAGCAATTTTAATAAACAGGTAAATGTGAACAAAAAATGTACCTTTATTCAATAATGAATTCAATAAAGAACAGGATGACGCGATCACTGCTGCAGCTCTGATTGGATGCAGCTCGGAGCTCGGCGTGCATTTCACCCGGGGGGGGGGGGACGGTGCATACAGAGGGTACCGTAATGTAGCATGTAGCGCAGGGGATCACCTTCACTACAGTAGCAATCTCAATAGGGCTTATTTTTGGGGGAGGGCTTATTTTAGAGGAATCTTACACAGTAAGGGGAGGGCTTATTTTTGGGATAGGTCTTATTATTGGGGAAACACGATATGTGATCAGAACCTTAAAGCTATTCACAGCAGCAGTCCTCAGGAGAGTTGCTTGTACTTGCCTTTACAGGAGTAAAATTAGGCAGGAAGCCTGGGAGTAGTTGTGTTATGTTTTGATGGTACTAGAAGAATAATGGAAAGGGAGAGAAAAGGGAATACATAAAGTAGGCAAAGGAAAAGAAAATTTCAGGGAAATTATCTCATGTAATCAGGGTATACAAGTAGACATTAATACAAACAAAAAGGAGGAGATAGTGGAGAATGACTGACATCATTCTCATTTGAATTGGTCAAAAGAGGGAAGAATATATACATATACAGTTAGGTACAGAGATATATTTCATTCAATAGGGAAAGAGGAAGGAAAGAGAGAAGGTAGACTTAAATGGAAAGTAGATTAGGGGAGGACTAAGTCTTAAACACAACAAACTCTAAGAATATACAAAATTATTTATAGCTCATTTTGAGATTTCAAAGAATGGGAATCTGAGGGAGTCATCATAAATTGAGAAATGGTTGAACAAGCAGAAAATGTAATAGAAAACTGTAGAAAATTATTAAGGGGATAATTTCAGAGAAATCTAAGAAAACTTATATGAACAGATGCAAAGTGAAATGAACAGAACCAAGAGAACAATTTATCTGATGACAACAATATGGTATAGGCAAACAACTTTTAAAGGATTCGAAACTCTAGTTAGTAATGGTAACGTAAATGGAAAGATCTTTCGTATCCATTAATAAGCCCATGTGAGCTGCTTGAGTTACATAGAAGCCTGAGTCACATGAGTCTGTGGTGGGAGGAGCCTGCTGAAGTGGTGGAGCAGGAAAGATGGGGCAGAGACCAGAGGAAATTGGTCAGTGCAATTATAGCTGAAGAAGATCGAAAGGAAGCAGATAGCAAGCTGTGAGTATTCATTTGTGGGAAGGCCCCAGCAGGGGAAAGGTGTGGACATGGTAGTGCCTTTTGCATTGTTATTGTGTATAGATTTCTTTGTTGCTGTGATGGATTTGGCTTTCTGGTATTTGAATAAATGTTTTGGTTCTGTCTTCCAAGTGGAGAGTCTGTTATATTTTGCTATTCAGAATTACTCCAGCATATTTATAGCCACTGTAGATGCTGTGAACATCATGTTGGTGCTACATTAGTGTAAAGAACAACCATGGTACTAGAGGGCTAATGATAAAATATGCTACCTAGCTCCTGATAGAGCTAGGCAAAGGACTCAAAATAGAGAATTTTATGTATATGTAATATGTATCATACACATGTACACATGTGTGTATATGCATGTGTCTATATATGTATGTATATGTGTAAACATATATTTGTATATACATATATAAAACATTTGGATATGGGCAATACAGAAATTTATTTTGCTTGACCCTATATGTTTATAACAAGGGATTTGTTTTTTAGTTCTTAAAGGGTTGAGAGGGAAGGATAATATATCAATTTTTTGTTTTGTCTTGTTTGGTCTTTTTGGAGGGGGGAAAGCAGGGCAATTGGGGTTGTGACATGCCCAAGGTCACACAGTTAATAAGTGTTAAGTGTCTGAGGCTGGATTTGAACTCAGGTCCTCCTGACTCCAGGGTCAGTGCTCTACTCACTATATCACCTACCTGCCCCGAATATGTAGATTTTTGCTGATTGAAAAAAATAACATGTAATTTATTCCTTAAAAGTATAAATCAAGGGGCGGTCAGGTGGCTCAGCAAGTAAGAGCACCGGCTCCAGTGTCGGAATGACCTGGGGATCAAATCCAGGCTCAGATACTTAGCATCACACCCAGAAATAACTGGCCGTGTAACCTTGAGCAAGTTACTTAACCTCAATTGCTTAAAAAAAAAATAGTATAAAATCAAATTAACTCATAGAAGGTGGGGAGAAGAATTGATAACAGTATCAAACATAGCTTCCCATTTTTATACAGAAATGGTTCCCTCTGACATATGAAAGTTATGTTCCTAGGTGTTGGGAGCAGTGAGAAATGGGGAATGTCTTTTATTTCCTGTCTGATCCTGGGATTTTTATCCACTGAAAAGAGATGAATGAAGGAGGAAAAGAAGGTAGAAAGAGAGAAGCTATTACCAAATAGCTGATATTATAAGTTTATTGGGCCTAGTCTGATGTACTTTTCTCAACTTAGTGAAACATTTTTCTGTTAACTAGAGCTCATCCCCAACATAAGTGACCATTGAATCAATATGGGTCTCAAGCTAAAAATCAAAGAAAAAAGGTAAAATTAAGTTTGTTCATGACGTGAATTTCTGATTTTCCTCTCCTGAACCAGTATTCAGACCCCAAAGCATGCTATAATAGTATTCAACAATTTTTTTATTCAACAATTCATATAGCATCTCCTAACTATGTGATATATCAACAAGCATTTGCCAATGCTCACTGAACAACGTATACATGCATATTCACAATGTAAATTCATCTACTTTCACAAAGGAAAGAATTTAGGGTTACAGCTTACAAACAAACAAAAAAAAGCAAATATGTCCTAAAAAGCAAGCATACCCTTATAAACATTATGACAACAGTCATAGTAGTCTTAAACCAGCTGTTAATGAAATGTAGTACCATCCTTAGACTTATGCAGGTAAGGCCCCCTACTCTGGGCCCCTGAGCTTTAGGGTGCCCCATCTTTTAGAAGATCCTGTTAATCAAAGGCACCAAAAAAAATTATTTAAATGTGAGGATGGGGTAGGAGGAGACTACTCCCCTTCCTCTCAATTGCCTTGGAACTCTCAGGCCAGGATGAATGAGACTTATAGCCCCAATATGGCTCAACAAGTAGGTGCTATTTTCATTTCTACTTTACAGATGAGAAAATTGAGAATGAGAAACTTGCCCAGGGTTACAAAGCAGTATCCTAAGACAGGATTCAAATTTAGGAGATCCTGACTATAAGTCCTGTACTCTTATGCTAGATATCATAATCACTTATCTCTGAAACCTTAAAAATAGTCAGTTGGATTTGGAGACACACTATCTCATTCTCTGTTGCTTCAGAAGGTAGGACTAGAAGTAGTAACTATTATCTGCACGTAGGCAGATCTCAGGTTAATGTAAGGAGCAGCTAAGAGGCAGCTTGACTGAAAGCAGTCTGGCCCCAAACACATGCCCACTGTGTGAGCCAGTGTTCCCCAATAGGAGATTCCCTGATAGCAGGGATTGTATCTTTATTTTTATAGTATTAATTGCCTAATCAATAAGTAGGTATGAAGAGCTAGCTTTGCAGTGGTCACAGTCAGTGCTGCACTAGGCCACTCTTTCAAAAATAGATTTTAATCATTAATGTTATAACTCTAACTATATTAAACTTAAATTTAAAAATTGTCTCATCTAAAGAGAGGGCAGATTAACAGTTGCCATCAAATTGATAGTGCATAGTCACTAATTCATATTGTGTAGGATATTAGTGATTATATACTATCATCATATTTTGTAGGATGGTGTCCGTTAGAGGCTGGATAGTTTGTGTATAGACTGGAATATTTTAATTTTTTATTTTTCATGTTTGTGTGTGTTTTAACTGTCATAAATAATAACACAACCACCCACCCCCTAAGATTTAGTGCAATTTTAATATGAAAATATTATTATAAGCTTCTATCTGTAACTGAAAAGCAAACTCTACTTGAGTTTATTTTATTAAATTATAATCCTGTTGTATTTTGCATCTTGAATGCAAGGTAGTTATTTTGATTTTGAGATAGTTATTTTATCTGAGTTTTCAAAAAACAGGGCACTATGATATATAAAGACAGTATCAATATTCCATTCTCTGGTTTATTTGTGCTGCTAATGTAGCAAATAATATTTTAAAATAACAATTTAAACTTTAATATAACAATACAAATTCTTACTTATTGTCATAAGCAATAGGGCAAAAAAGCCCCAAGGTATAGTGCAATTTTCATATAAAAATATTGTTAGGAGTTTTGATCCACAATTGAAAAGTAAATTCCATTTGCCTTCATTTTCTTAAATTGTAATTTTGATGCATTTTGCATATTTAATATAAGATAATATCTTGACTTAGAAAAGATAGTTATTTTATCTGAGGTTTCAAAAAAACAGGACACTTTCTATGTTTTATACATATATATCTCAGTATAAATTTTCTATTCCATGGTTTATTTATACTGCCAATGTAACAACATTTTAAAATAATTTAAACTTTAGTATAATAAAATTATCTATTTCTTGAAAATGGGTATCATTATCAGGCCTTCTATAGAGGACATTTTTTCTCCACAGAAAATATGCTGAAACAGAGTTCTAATCTATGATTAAATTTTTATTCATTTTTAATAAATTTTGACACATAGTGTTGCAAAAAAGACAGTATTTTAAGTTTTTCTTGGAATGTGCATTATTGGGTAGTGATAGTGGGCTGTTCAATGTATTCTAACTTCTAGGAATCAGCTATTAAATGGTATTAAAGACACTTTCTGAAAATAAAGACTTGGATATTTATGATATGTTAAGGGACGCTGGGAGAGTATAGGAGTAAAGTAAGTGGTCATGGTGTAAACTATTTTGCTGGAATGCATTCTATTGAACAGTTTTCAGAATAATCAAGAGGACATGTGAGGGGCTGTAAGGTTGTAAGGTTAACCCTATTTATTTAAACCATTAGTGGTGTCTCACATTTCACAGAATTGTAATACAAGTGATCAAGTGGACTATAATCGTCATCCAAATTTAGGCAGTCATTTTAGCTCCGTACAGTTCAATGTTTTCAATCAATACTTCTTGTGAAAAGGTGAATATTGTAAGCTAATCATTCTAATCTTCCTTGATAAATCACATAGGCTCATGAATTTTGAGATATATTTTCACCTAGCTGCAGTGAATAGAGCACAGACCCTGGAGTCAGGAAGAACTGAGTTCAAATCTGACCTCAGACATGGAACACTTACTAGCCATGTGACCTTGGGCAAGTTGCTTAACCCCAATTGCCCTACCTTCCCCCCTCCACAAAGCAAAAAAAAAAAAACACAAAAAAAATGTTTTTAAATTAAATTGTTTATAAAGACTGGGTCCCTCCAAAAAATCATTTTGCCCAGGCCCTGCACAACCTAAAGGTGTGGGGAACCTGTAGCTTTGAGGCCACAAGTGGCCCTCTAGGTCCTTAAGTGTGGTTCTTTGACTGAATCCAAACTTCACAGAACAAATCTCCTTAATAAAAGGATTTGTTCTGTAAAACTTGGACTCAGTCAAAAGGTGGCACCCATGAAGGCCACATGTGGCCTCAAGATTGCAGGTTCCCCACCCCGTGAGCACTCCTGATGAGATGAACTGCCACATATTGTGGTGTCAGAGTCAAGTAATGATTTTCCCAGATTTTTTAGACAGAGGTTTGAGAGAGTTTGGTAAAAGCCACAGAAATGAGAATTTTTCCAAAACCCCAGAGCTTGCACCCTTGTTATTATAAGCAGCTGATACAAATTTTACATTTATTAGATAGTTGTTGCTGTTTGTCCTTGGTTCTTTTATTTATTTGTCTTTTGGAGGGCAATTGGGGTTAAGTAACTTGCCCAAGGTTACATGGCTAGTGTCTTTTTGTGGGCTAAGTGTCTGAGGCTGGAACTGAACTTGGATCCTCCTGACTCCAGGGCCTACACTTTACTCATTGTGCCACCTAGCCACCCATTGTCCTTGGTTCTTGAAGAGGACCATGACATCAAGGAGATGTACAGAAGGGGGAAGAAGAGCCAGAGAAGGAAGAGTGAGATAGGAAGAGACCCAGAAGAGAGAAAAAAAAAAAACCCACAAACAAAAAACTGGAAGCCTAAGGAGAAAAAATTTCAGAAGAACATTCAGTCTGGTGCAAAGTAGTGAAGAGGGGTCAAAGAGAAGACCAAGAAAGTGTCACTGGAACTGGCAATAAAGGGGTCATTGAAGGCTTAAAGAGATTAGTAAGTGAGGAATGCAAGCCAATCTATTGGGTGAAAGATAGAAAGGATCAAGGAGGGAGCAGACAGAAATTGGAAGCATCTTATTCTTTCAACAAATTTAGCTGGAAAATTAAAAAAAGTGCAAAAGCTCAAAGGAGTAATAAAAATTAAAGGGAAGGTGGAGTTTTACATAGGGGTGACTAAAGCACTTTGAAGGTAAAAGAAGTTGAACTACTAATGTCTGAATACTCACAGTAACATTTCCAGAGAAGTAGGAGTGGAGATGGTGGTAGTATTCTGAAATCCTTGAATCTTATCCCTGGCTTACTCTTATATATCCTTTATGGTTTTTTTTTTTATCTACTTTCCCCAAAAGAAAATGAATCTATGTAAAAATTATATAGTTTGGAGTGAGATAGACCCTATGACTTCTCTGTTCTTTATTTTTGTAGGTAGGTAATAAAGAATTCCAATGTCAACTTTACCTTTCTTCTTAGCCCCTAGAACAGCTATTCCACATTCATAGCAATTTGTGGTTCTGTATCCATTTGCGAACCTTCAGTAATATGCTTTCTTTTCCATTTTTGTCTGCCAGAAGACATGACTAGATCAAAGTCAAGGAATTAATGCAATAGCATTATAATAGCAAATCTTGATTTGCTTATTATTTTGGGCCCTGAAGCACTTCAGTCTCCCCACATGACTAAACATTTTAATTTGAGCACAAAGAACATTTGGAATTCAAAAGGTGGCAACACTTTTTCTTATAATGATTTCCAACTGTCTTAAGTACAAGTCTATCTGATAGCCTCTTAAGGAAAGTAGTTAGGGGCGGCTAGGTGGCAGTGAGTAAAGTGCTGGCCCCAGAGTCAGGAGAACCCAAGTTCCATTCCTGCCTCAGATACTTAACACCCACACACAAAAAAAAACTATCCATGTGACCTTGGGCAAGTTACTTAACCCCAATTGCCCTCCAAAAGGAAAAAAAAAAGAAAGTAGTTAGGGAAAAGGATTGGGAACAAATTACCAGATACAAATCTGATGAGTAGTACTAGGCTGGACCTGATTTCACATCAGTTTTTGCATCTACACTGGTTCACGTTATGTGAAGATACCAGAGTAGCCACTCTATAAAGCCCAAGACAAACACCTGTGAACACCCACATTACAATGAAGACAAAAAGGAATTAAACCCAAAGCAAACCTCTCCCACTCCTTCATTGCATGAACGTAATGTTCTCAGACTAGTAAAATCCTACTCTTTTATATCTTGTGACTGAAGCCCACCTCACTCTCCAAATTGCCTGCCATCTGCTACATATCAGCTCTCTATAAGTCTTCTTGAACTACCAAATACTTTAAGTAACTATTATCAAGCCCTTCCTTTCCCTCTTCACCTGTTCTTGCAGTGACAGCTGTGGAGAGAACTTTCCTATCTATAAAGATTATCATCTGGATCCTTCAAATTCTAGTCCCAGCCTTCTAACACTAAGCTACCTGAATGATTGTGCAATAGTAAAGATAGGAGAAGGACTTAGACCTCTGATTTCGTTTATACATAGACTCTCCAGGTGAAAAAATTCCTTCATAAGGAATAAGGACTCAAGCAGGTCAGCATCATCTCTGCAAATTACAGTCTTCACATGTTGTCTTGACTCAAATAGAAAGAGGAGCCACTGAACCATACATAAGGATCCTTGCATGTACATATTTACTTTAAAATCCACATATTTATATTGTCTATGTTTTGTTGTGTTTTTATTTATCTTGTTAAATATTTCCCAATTTTAATCTGGTTCAGACCCGCTAGTTTTATAGAGGCATGCTGCCCTTGGTAGTGTATTTGACACCTCTGGCCCAGTGCATTGTGAGGTTGTGACTTACTAAAGGTCACACAACCACTCTGTTTAAGACTCAAACCTAGATCTTCCTGTTCTGAAGCTAGTTTTCTATATACTACCTTTCTATGGACAACAATGTCATCATAAAATGAGCCTTCAGGAAACAAAAACATTTCAACAGTTAATTGTAAACCAGCAAGAAGAAACTTGTATCTAGGATGATAGCAAGCTAATAACTGCACCAAATGTGACTATATAAAAAAGTTAATACTTCAGAGTATGTGTAAAAGAATGAAACTATAATCACCTTTACTGGTTGTTTATTTGATTCTGAGCTTAATTCAAGTTGTTGTTTATTAAGTCCTACGTGCCTTAGGCTTAGAGATTTCCTCTCTTTTGAAAAAGTGGTAAGCACTGGGTTTTTCTTTTAGAAACTTTATCTTGGGAAGTTGTAGACTTTCATTAATCTATAGTCTCTCCCTCTATGGACCCAATAGAGAAATAATATGCTAATTTTTATTCTAGATTGAAATGGAATTTTGAACTCACAATTATTCTAGCAGTTCTAGATATTTTTGGAAGATTCTTTTTCTTTTTTACCCTTTTCTCTCCCACCCAGATGCTCATATGTGAAATCTTTCTGTGCTTATTCACTGGATTAAAAAATTCATATTTCAGGGGCAGCTAGGTGGCTCAGTGAGTAAAGCACTGGCCCCGGAGTTAGGAGGTCCTGAGTTCGGTTCTGGCCTCAGACACTTAACACCCACCCACACACACACACACACACACAAAACTAGCTGTGTAACCTTGGGCAAGTTACTTAACGCCAATTTCCCTCCAAAAGGCAAAAAAAATATTCGGATTTCAATTGTATATTTGTTTTGCCTTGTTTTCCATTTTATTCGGTTTTCATATTTATCCAACATTGTATATCTGGGACAAACAGTGTACAGAAGGACAATGAGCTGGACCCAAAATGAAAAAGGAAGAGAAGAATGGATTGAATTTCCTTCAGGAAACTGTGAAGCACATTACCAACCCCAATCTTCCTATAAGAGGAAAGGTTCATCTTTTCAATACAAACATTTCTCTTGTATTGCTATATGGTCATGAGATCTGGAATACCACACTGCCTTCAAAGAACTAAAGACCAGTATAGCACATAAGGGCAGGTGCATGTTGAGTGTGAACAAGTCCCATCATATAATCACTGAAGAGCTTCCAAGTAGAATAAGAGTAAATGGTGTCATCAGTTGCAGGACAGAAGGAAAAAATGGACTGGTCATGTGTCAAGAGTGAGGGGATGACAGGAAGATGGCCAGGGTGCTCCAACTAGAACCTTCCCAATGTCAGGAGAAAGTGAAAAGGGCTTGTGGTATGTTGAATGCTTTCTGTGGAAAACTTTTAGGAAGACATGAATAAGAGTAGAACAGGATGGGCAGACATGAATGATTTTCATTTCATATCACTGGAGAGAACTCAGAAATTGATGAGATCACAGATCTATTTGAGTACTTAAGTATTGCTACTTTGAATTCTATTTTAAATTTTGGTTTGTTTAGCCTCTCTTAGACTGATACACTATATCTCCCCCCTTTCCTTCAGATGTATACTGGCACAATCACAAATTTCATACACACACAAAACATTTTGCAATACTGCAGCTTGTCCAGACTCTTCCCTTATTGTAGCAAACTCCTACCCCTTCTTATTCTCCCAGAACAAACTATACTGAGTCCCTGACTGCCTAAAAGCAAACCACTCCCATCCCTAACCCCCACTGCCCATTCTTTCATCCCTAAGTATCTCAGCCCTAGCCCTCCAATGTCTCTCTCTAGCTCTGCTCACTGATTCCACTGTGTACTCCAGAATTCACATCTCATAATTAACAAAACACTTCATTTTAGTCCTCTTCCTATAGTGAACCATCACCTGAACTCACAGAAACCTGGCTCTCTTAATGTACCATTACAAACCCTAAACATCTGTTCTAGGACTGGTTGCTTCTCTCATATCCTTGATACTTGTCCTGGAGGGTGAGTTAGAATACTCCTTACTCCCCATAGATACATCTAAACTCTCTTTTTGCTATTATCACTGAACAACCTCTCTTTTTTTGAAGTTCACAGAGATGAGGATAAGGACTAGCCTGTGATTTCAATAAAATAGGGAATTCTCTTTACCAATGTGGGTGAAATTATGTGGATGGTTCTATAATGTTTGTCATTGGAGGAAGTACCTAAATTGATGCCATCTTGCATCCATGGAAATATCAAGACTGATAGATAAGTCAGAAGACAGATGTAAACACAGTAGATCTGATTTTGCTTAAGTCATCTAATATTATTCTTGTAGATGAGGTAGAAAGATGTAGCCTAGATGCTAATGCAGTGGTATGGCTTTGAAAATAGTTAAATTACAAGATGCATAAAATAGTCATTAAAAGGTTGATTTTAAGAGCTTTATAGTAGGTTACCCCCTGGAATCTTCCCCTAGCCTACCTCATTTCAACATTTTTATCAACTGTTTATTATTCTCTTTATATATCTAATCACTTCCGGTTTTTGAGCTTTCACGCACCAACCCTGGTCCTGGAATGTGATTGCAATGAGATTGGGACCATGAGACCCTTGCATGACTTTCATGTACTTTGTCTAGGGTAAAAAAATTTGATTACCATTTTAGGACAGTTGTCTTCTCTGCTACAGAATGATCTAAGACTCCTACCTTGATGATTCATGTAGGAAGGAGTAGAATGTGAAACAGCTAACTGTAACATATGACACATCCCCACAGAGTTTTATCATAATGTAAAAGTATAGGTCATCTGAATAACTCACTTGATTGCTTCTGCCCCAAATTGAAGTAATTAACAAATGCTGCTTTGTCGGTGTCTTGGATCCAAATGTTAATCCCCTACACACACACATACACACAGATACACACATACACACACACACACACACACAAACACACCCTTTACCAGGAACTAACAACAAGCTGGGCTGTTAGCACAGCGGATTTCTCTCCCTAGACACTAACTAAACTTTTTTCATATATGCTAAGTCTTCATAGTTTGTTGATCAAGTAGCATGGCTTCTTATATACCATAATCCTTCATTCACAACTCTAAAGAGCCAGAGAAAACATCATTGATGGGAATAACAAGCTTAAGCAATTCTTTCAGTGTTAAAAAAAGAACCTGGGGTGTGGGTGTGGGGAGAAAAAGGAGGAAAAAAGTGCCTTTCCAAGAAGGCTTATGGTGAAAAGGAGAAAATCAAGAATAATGCTTCATATTTTAAAAATTTATTCCTTGACTTTATAAGGAATTTCACCATGTAATATGTTAATGCACTTTAGGCCTAGAGTATTAATCCTCTTTTAATTAAATCACCATAAGTATTTCAGTTTCTATTTTGTCTTAGCTCCTAAAAAAAGACTTAATGGGGCTAAAAGTGTTTATATAATTTTGTTTAATAGGACTATTTAACATTTTTATAGGGTTGCTACTTACATTTACTAAAGCATTTTGATCATGCTGTTTTTCTGTTTCCATTTTGATAGGTGATGCCACCTTTCAGTTCATGCAATGAAAAATTACCTTAAAGTATCTTCCTATAGTATGAGAGCTCTCTTTTTTAAGTTCTGTGGATTATTTCAGCAGGAAAGGGGGTATTTTGCTCATATTTCATCCAGATTATTTCTTCATGTCTTTAGATTTCTAACTTTCAATCCTGAACATAAATTCAAATGAATAGAGCCAATGTTGTGTAATGGATAGAGTGCTGGTCTTAAAATCAGAATATCTAGCTTCATTTTGGCTTGCAGCATTAAAGAATGGTATAACTAATACAACCATGAGCATTCCATTTAATCTCTCTAAGACTTTTATCTGCAAAAGTGGAGCTAATACTTGTAGTACCTACCTCACAAGGTTGTTACAAGGTTCACATGAAATGATGTATCTAAAGCCTTTGTAAACCTTAAATAATTAAATAAATGCATCTATTATTATAGCAGGGCTCATCTAATAATGATTAATTCCATCACAGTCTTTGCCTGGATATTTTTGAAAATTTTTACTTATTGTTTTTAGTTTTCAACATTCACTTCTCTCAGATTTAGAATTCTAAATTTTCTCTCCCTCCTTCCATTCCCTCCTCCCCAAGATGGTGTGCAATCTGATATAGGCTGTGCATGTATAATGATATTAAACATATTTCCATATTAGTCATGTTGTCAAGAAGAATTAGAACCAAAGGGGGAAAAAAACACAAGAAGAAACAAAAAAAGAAAGAGAGAAAATAGTATGTTTCAATCTGCATTCAGACTCTATAGTGCTTTCTCTGAATGTGGATAGCATTTTCCATCATGAGTGTTTTGGAATTGTCTTAGATCCTTGTATTGCTGAGAAGAGTTAAGTCTATCAAAGTTGGTCATCATGCAGTCTTGCTGTTACTATGTACAATGTTCTCCTGGTTCTGCTCCCTTCACCCAGCATCAGTCATGTAAGTCTTTCCAGGTTTTCCCGAAGTTCACCTGATCATCATTTCTTATGGAACAACAATATTCCATTACATTCGTATACCACACCTTGTTCATCCCTTCCCCAATTGATAAGGATTCCCTAATTTCCAATTCTTTGCCAACCACAAAAAGAACTGCTCTATATATTTTTGTATAAGTGGGTCCTTTTCCCATTTTTATATTCTTTTTAGGATACAGACCTAGAAGTGGTATTGCTGTTCCCTTGGATATTTTGCATATAGTTTCAGTTAAATACATGAAAGATCACTTGTTCTTTCCTTGGAGTCAAAGCCTAAGTCAAGTCACCAGGGGACTAAGCATAAACTAGAGAATTTCTTTAGAGAGCAGAGCCTAATCTTAGGTAACACTTAGCTAACACTAACCAAGGTGTGCCTGGTTCAAGAGTACTGAAGGAAGCAGAGTCATCCCAAATATAAAGTTCCAAACAAGAAACTGAAGCTGAAGATATTAGCAAATAGAAACAAAAATGCCCAAACCAATAAAAAAAAAAGTACTATGGATTGAGAGAAATCCAAGAGGTAAACCCCCAGAACACAAGAATAATTCACACATCCAAGTGGAGCCTCAGGAAAAATAAAAGCTATGGAGGAAAGAATGCAAAGGAGAATTATTAGCTACTAGCATAGAACAGAAGTTGGTAAATTTTACTCCCTAAATGGACTCCCTGAAAATTAGAATTCTATGAGAAAACAAAAAATATTAGAACTCAAAATGGATACAAAAATTTTAAGAATATATTTGCAAAAAGTACCAACCTAGAAAACTAGTCAAACCAATAATCTAAGAATTACTAGAGTACTGAAAACATGACAAGAAAACAGTGGGGCATTAAAGAGAAGAAAGCAATAGTAAGTACCCATGATCTTATTTCTAAACTCGGTAAAGAGTTATGGTGTAGAAGTAAGGCATGATTTTAGACTACTAGTATTACATATACTTAGCTAAGGAGGTCATTAACAAAAAGAAAGTGCCTAATATATAAAAAATATTTATAGCAACCCTTGTTGTGGTAGCAAAGAACTGGAAACAAAGTGAATGCTCATTCATTAAGGAATGGCTAAATAAATAGCTGCATATAGATATAATGGAATATTATAGTATTGTAAGAAATGATAAATATGGAGAATTATGGTAGATTATAATATCCTTTTATTTCTCCTGGTTTTCTTGTGACTTTTGACATTCATTTTTATATTGTTGATTTTCTGTTCTACCTCTTTAATCAGGTTGGCTGATGGCTTATCAATTATATTAGTCCTTTCAAAGAATTAGCTTTTTTAGTTTTATCATTCTATACTCTTATTGATTTCTAGTTTACCTATTGCTTCTATAAAGTTCAGTATCTCCTCTTTTGTGCTTATTTTGAATTTCCTTATTGCTGTCTTTTAAAGAATATGTAATCAGCAAGATGGCAGAGAAAAGGCAGGAACACATCTGTACTCTCCCAAATTCCCCTCTGAACAACTTTAAATAATGCCTCAAAACAAGTTTTGGAGTTTCAGAACCCATAAAAGGATGGGATGAAACAATTTTCCAGTCCAAGTCAACTGAGAATGTTGGCAGGAAAGGTCTGTTACACTGAGGTGAGCGTGGAGTGCTGCCTATGCGAACATAGGCCACATCCCAGTGAACCAGCAGCAGGCCTTGGGGGCTACTAAATTAGTGACTGAAGAAATAGCTTCTGGAACTCTCAACCCACAGGCATTAAATAAGTAAGTAAGTAAGAAAACTAGTCATGAGATTACAAGGGTCACTTTGCTGGCACTGGGGGCAGGACTCTATTACATTGTAGCCCATACATGGATCTGGGTGGCAGTCCCAGGATGAGGAAGACCACTAGAATACCAGAGCTTGCAGCAGGAAGAGAGTGGGACCACTGGTCATAGTTCAAAGGCAGAAAAGAGTGCTTGTGGTTGGTCATAATTCCAGAGCACAGGCAAGGAGAGTAGTAAACATACCTCTCCTTAGATCAGACCATCTTGGGAGAACTGAAAACTTACAGACCTGCCCCCCTCCCAGAACTAGTTCTGAAAACAGCTACACAAAAAGCCTAAAGCTCAAAATAGTACCTGCTTTACCCCAGAAGCAGAACCCAACTTTAACATAAAGTTAAATGTCAAGAAATAAGATGTCTCTCTTCAGTTGTCTATAAGGTGCTTGGTTCTTCTTCGGAAGCTAAGGCCACGGTGGGGTGAACCCTCACTTCAGCCGGCAACTAGCACCACTACAAACAAGCCTCTCCTCATCCATCTGCTGAAATAGCCGTCTCTGAGCTCTCCTGCATCTACTCTGCCCTTATCCTTCATGACGATGAGGTTACTATCATGGAGGATAAAATCAATGCCCTCATTAAAGCAGCAGGTGTAAATGTTGAACCATTCTGGCCTGGATTATTTGCCAAGGCCCTATCCAATGTCAACATTGCAAGTCTCATCTTCAATGTAGGAGTTGGTGGACCTGCCCCAGCAGCTGGTGGTGCTGCCCCTGCTGGAGGGGCTGCTCCTGCTGGCACAGCTCCCCAGCTGAGGAGAAGAAGAAAGAGGAAGCAAAAAAAGAAAAATCCAAGGAGTCTGATGATGACATGGGCTTTGGTCTGTTTGGCTAAATATTTTTTGTAACATTAAGTAAAAAGCTCAAATCAAACTAAAAAAAAATGGAAATAAGATGAAAAATGACAAAAAAAGATCCTGACTGCAGAAAGTTATTATGGTGACAGGGAAAATCAATATACAAACTCAGAAGACAACGAAGTCAAAACTGCTACATCCAAAGCCTCAAAGAAAAATATGAATTGGTCTCAAGTGTAAAAAGAATTCATGAAAGAGCTCAAAATAGATTTTCACAATCAAAGAAATAGAGAAAAAATGGGGGAAAGAAATGAAAAGAATACAAGAAAATCAAAGGGGGAAGAATAAACAGCTTAGTAAAAGAAGCATAAAAAATACTGAAGAAAGCAACATCTTAAAAAACAAAATAGGACAAATAGTAAAAGAGGCACAAAAATCCAGTGAAGAGAAAAATGCCTTAAAAAGCAGAATTGGTCAAATGGAAAAAGATGCACAAAAGTTAACTGAAGAAAACAACTTCTTAAAAAGAAGCTACTGATGTTAAAGTCACTAGATCCTCCACAACAAAGGAGGATGTTACAAAGAAATACAAAGATACTTCCCCAGAAGAATTTATCTATTTAGTCAAGGCATCTTTCTTGTCATTAAGAAATACTTGACCAAGATTGGTTAATAGATCCTCCTGTCTAAGTGGCTGACCTCATGATTAATAGATCCTTAGCATTGGAAAACAGGTAGAGCTATGTCTGTGTGCCTAGGAAAAAGGACAGGTTCCCTGTTAATAGGGACAGAGCTGGACTCAGGTTCCTATTGGTCAATGAGCTCTGAGAACAGATCCTCTACTTTGGAGGTGAGATCAGTAATGAGAAAAGTTGAAGAAACCTCAGACTGGGGAAAAAAGCATATAAAAATGTCTCTATCCTTGGAAAAGCTGGCATTTCTATCTTATCCACTAAAGAAATGAAACCTTGTAATTCTTTGTTGTTATTGTGTTTGTGGGGCAATTGGGGTTGTTACTTAAGGGTCACACTGCTCCTGTTAAGTGTCTGAGGCTGGATTTGAACTTAGGTCCTCCTGACTCCCATACCTCCTAGTGCTCTACCCACTGTGCCCCCTAGCTAACCAAGCCTTAGAATTCTTATCAAAATGATGTGGCCAGGGGCGGCCAGGTAGCACAGTGAGTAAGAGCACCGGCTCCAGTGTTGAGAACACCTGGAGATTGAATCCTGGGCTCAGACACTTGGCACCCCCCCAGAAACACCTGGTCGTGTAACCTTGAGCAAGTTACTTAACCCCAATTGCTTAGGGGCGGCCAGGTGGCTCAGCGAGTAAGAGCACCAGCTCCAGTGTCGGGATGACCTGGATCAAATTCGGGCTCAGATACTCAGCACCACACCCAGAAATAATAACTGGCCGTGTAACCTTGAGCAAGTTACTTAACCCCAATTGCTTTAAAAAAAAAAATGATGTGGCCAAAAGTTTTTTTTTTCTTTTTTTAATTCTTGCTTAATCTTAATTAAGAGTGGTACATCTTTTGGAATTTTGGTTGTGGTAATGAATAAGTGAATGGATATTGCTAGCAACAGAAATGTTTCTTGTGGTTTCTTTGAGTTTGTGTTGATATCTGTTTAATTAAAAAATATGTGCTCAGGCTACAAACAAAACTGAAACAGTTTAAAGATGCTTCCTATAGGGGCAGCTAGGTGGTCCAGTGAATAGAGCACTGGCCCTGGAGTCAGGAGGACTTGAGTTCAAATTCCACCTCAGACACTTGACATACTTCCCAGCCATGTGACTTTGGGCAAGTCACTTAACCCCAATTGTCCTCCAAAAAGAAAAAAAAAAGAGTTTCTTATAGTGACTTCCAAAGTGGGGAAAAAAAAGAAGTCATTTTGCAGTTTGAAGCTAAGCCTTTTCTGGTGCTTAAGAACTACCTAGCAGGTAATTATTCTCTTAAATTTTCTCTTGTTTAGATGTTGAGCAAAAAAGTAGATTTTCCCCCCACAAAAGGCAAGTGAAATAATTTAGGCAAAATTTCATCTTGTGAATATGGTTTGCCTGACCACAGTGAGCTTCTGAATAATTCGGCAGAATTTAATTAACTAAGTAAATTAGAATCAAAAATATCTAAGAGGAATTAGGAGAGCCAAATTCCTAAGTAAGAAATCATATTGTAAATGTTTTTCATGGCAAAATGAGAAACTATAAACTTTGACGTTTCAGTTCTGATCACCCGAAAGTAAGGAGTTTTAACAAATTTGACATTTATAGGAAAATTGCAAAAGAGGTTCAGCAGAGTAAAAGAAACCTAGATCTGAAAATATTTTGAAAAAAAATTAAAAGCAAAGAAATGTCATATTATAATAACATTTGAAAGAAAGTGAAAAAGCACAATTCCATGATTAGTAAGGGTCAGTCTGGGTTAATAAGAATTTTTTTAAAAGACAATTAAAAAGGAAAGTAAAGGTATTTTATACTGACACGGTATAGACTGAAACTCAATTGAATATAATAAGAAATGAATAAAAGTGCTCTTAAAAAGAGAAAGGTTCGAAATTGCATCTCTGCAAGACGTGGTATTATCTCATCTAGAAGTCAAATGAGTGATTTTAATTTCTGACAGAATGTGTGATTTTTTCATTTAAACAGGGACCACACAAAGTCCTTTTTTTTTTTGCCAGCTTTCAGAATCTCTAGCGAAAGCCAAATTAGAAAAATGGCACAGAAAAAAAAAGCAACCAGCATTTGAGAAAGTGATAGTGCAAAGTTTAAAGAAGTTTATATTTCATGGAGATAAGCCAATGGCCAAGAAACTCCACTTGGAGAAATGTTTATTTCCTCCTTAGGGAGTTGGAGTTAGTTTTTGCTAATGATTTCCAGGTTAATTTTACAGATTCTGATATTCTTGTTGACGTGGAAATATAGCTGGAATCAGGTAGCAAGTTTTTAAAATAAGCAATTTGAAGTTTGAAATTATATTGACTTGGGAACAATTATTATTCTTAGCATAGTTGAATGTGCTCTGAATAGTTACTGCTGGTTATATGCCTTTGTAGCTGTGAGAATAAAAGTCATAACTTCTTTATGCTGATTTCTGAATGCATCCAGTATAAAATGCCAAAAGTAGCAGATGGATAGTATTGTTTTTCCTTGTAGACGATTTGAAGAGGCATTCAACTGAATTAATTTTATTTGACTAACAGTAAGCTTTGTGTTTTTGTTTCAAGTCTATGAGATTGTTATGTTGCAGTCTAGGGGTGCTAGGAGCCTTGAAATTAAAGGGCAAATAACGTGGGTCCTGCCTCGAAAGAATTCGACTTCAGCCTTCTTTCAGTCAGAGACAAAGTTTATTAAAATACCAGTTGAGGAGGGCAAGATTTTAAGAATCTGTGCTATTTGTGATGTTTGTATTGACAAGTGGGCCAGACTCTTAAGGAATCTGAGTGATCTGATGGGGGTAAGATGAACACTTATATGTACTGGTCAAGAAGTGGGTCTAGATGCCATCAGGGAGTGGCAGTCTAGGGTGAGGCCAGGCACAATGAGGGCCACAATCAAATAGAAGTTAAAAGGATTGTTTGCCAATGCTTCAGGCCAGGGATTTGAGTTCAGGGGCTGAGTTTCTGGAATTCATGGGAAAATTCAAAGTGGGGGAGGAGGGGTCCAAAGCCTATACCTCCCTCAGTTTTAGGGTAATATTAATAATTTCTTATATACTGATTTTGGACATTATAATATAGAAGTGCTTTGGTTTTGGAATGATGCCTACAGCATGTTTCATGTGTAATAGTAGGAGGTTAGATTTATCTTGATCAGAATGCTATGACTGATTTAAGAATTAGGACCATTATATAGCAAGATCTAGTCTGGAAAGACAAGAGCCCTCCTTCTGATTACTAAGCATGCAAACAGTTCTGCAGACTTTAGGAAGCTAGAAATGCTTGTCAACAAATGTTTGTGATTGAGCCCCAAATACAGCCTCCGGCAATTGTCTGGCAGGTCACTTGTCCTGTATAGAAACAACTTTCCAGTACTTGAGATACTGCGAAGATCCCTCCTTGGTGAAATTATTCTTAGGAGTCTCAGTTTAGGAGAGGGGAAAAAAGTTAGAAAGACAATTTGGGGCTTGGTAAAGACTTATGGGTAATTTTGAGTCCATTCCAGCAGGTCTTCCTAAATGGACAGCTGCCAGTTACATGCTTTCATATTATGGACCACATACTTGTAAGTACTTGGATAATTGGCACTGTTGGCTACAATGAGGTTCTTTCAATCACAATAAAATCAAATCACATCTAGACAAAATAGGGTCCTTTGGTGTTTATAAAACTATAAAATACCATAGTATGGTACCAACACTTGGCCATACTGGCTATAGTATGTTTAGGCCAGAATTTGGCCTAAAAAGGGGACTTACATTTGTGCACACTAAAATCTTTGTCTTTTAGGATAGGGTTAAGGGTGCTCGAGACCCCAAAATACCAATACACTGGGTCCTGCTAATGAATTCAACTCAAGTGTTCTCTCAGACTGTACTAGAAAATTCTATGGCACTCTCACACCACAAGGAGACAAGATGTGTCTTATATACAGAAAGATTGTGGGAGGAATCTAGGGGTGGTATGGAGGAGGAGTTTGGGGAGGGTCTTCAGGAGGAGTTAATGAGGTCAGGTAACAGTTGATTTGGGTATAGATATTTTGATAAGCTCAAGGGTGGGAAGTAGAGGGCTAGGCTAGTAAAAGAGGTCGGGGCCCAGCAACAATGAAAGCCTGTGGCCTCATGCAAATACCTCATCAAATGGGATGATTCAATCAGAGCTCAAGGGGGTTCCCAGAGCCTGCACCTCATCAATTTGTATTACAGTGTGCTATGTGCGTGTCCATGAATAAATAATAAGCTGCTTTTTTCTGTTTCCTCCTTCAAAGCCTGAGCAAGAGTGAGGGGGAGGGTGTAAGAGTCAGTCGCAAAAACCAATTACATTTACTTAGGTTATTAAATTCACATCTAAGCCTACAGAACTCAAATCTTCTATGTAAGTTTGGAGAGCAACCATCACATGAACTTAAAAAAAAAATGCCCTGTGGTACCAACATGTGGCCATACTGGCTATAGCAAGTTTCTCATTTTCTTTTCTTTTTTTTTTTTTTTGGAGGGCAGTTGGGGTTAAGTGACTTGCCCAAGGTAACATGGCTAGTTTTTGTGTCAAGTGTCTGAGGCTGGATTTGAATTCAGGTCCTCCTGACTCTAGGGCCAGTACTCTATTCACTTCTCCACCTAGCCACCCCAAGTTTCTCATTTTATGAACAGAGGGTAAGGGTGGCCCCAAGCATTTTACCCTCCACCCATCCCTCAATTTACTGCGCTGCTTCTGGAAGGCCTTACCATATCTGGTAAAAATCTAGAGTATGGTTACTGAGAAAATGAGATCATTCCTTGACAGTTTATAGTATAGGAGTAGTTTAAAAGACAATTTGTTTTTAGGTGAAAATTGTGAAATTATACTAGGAATAATCTGAATTGAATTGAAAGAATGAAAGAGGCTTATCAGATATATGCAAAGAGATCTTCCAAGGAAGTCAGCAAACAAGGGTTTTTGGTAAATGAATTTTACCTGTAGTTTAATACTTAGGCAAATAAGCACAGAAGTTTACATGACTATTGATACTGATGAAGGTATTTTAAATAAACTATTTTTTTCTTTTTGTCACACTTTTTCCACTGCTGTTCATTGTGTTGAGTGTAAACAAGTTTCTAACAATAACCTGGAACTTTGTCATTTGAATTGTTTCTAATCAAGGGGGAATATTGAATCTGCTTAGGACTGGAAACATTTTTAAAAGCACACTTTGAATTTTATTGAAATGAATCAAATATATTCTTCCAATTTAATTATTATATGCTATTGAAGTATTACATGCACTAAAAATGGTGAGGTAATTAAAAACAAAGTTTATTGTTGTCTTTTTTTGTAAGCTTCATAGACATTTCAAGTTTTCATGCTTTTAGCATTCAAATTTTATGATGGCGTTGTGTATTTATTTTATACTTTTTCATTGATATGTGCTTGGGCAAGCACTTTGGTAAAACATAATATCTCTGAGTAAGAGCTGGACCGGCCAGAAGTTGGGAGGACCTGGGGTCAGTTCTAGCCTCAGATACTTAACACCCACACAAAATAACTGGCCAAGTAACCTTGGGCAAGTTACTTAAGCCCAATTGCTTTAAAACAACCACAACAACATAATATCTCTTATTAAAAGTAAATTTCTGAAGTAATAGGCTAGAAGAGTATTACAAATTAAGCATCTTGGATTTTTAGAATGACAGAAATGTGTGTGTAGAAAGATTGTTTTGTTCCATAATGGGATAGTCAATTAGAATTTGTTTTATTACCATCTGGTGTTTTTGTTTTGAAACACACTTATATTATTTTAACCCTTTTCCTTCCATTAATATTAGTTTGTTTCATTGCCAGGTTTATAAACTTTGGTAGTCTGTGTTCTGTTTTTAGCTTTTGTATCTTTTGCAGCTTAGTGCCTATCTAGTTTTTAAATGTGGTCTTAACTATGTTACTATTATTCTATTTTTAGGCAAATCACATTTTCATATAAAGTGTGACAAGTCATATCCAACCATAATGAGATAACCTTATATCTTTATTTTTTACTTTCCTCTCTAAGAGGCATGATTACTCACACTCAATTTCTAATGAAAATTTAAAAAGATGCTGCTAAAAAGCATATTATACATTTAATTGAATCAAGATGGCTAATAAAATTAGTTTTTACCACTACTCTTTGCACCAACACCAAATGATTTAAATGTCACCCCCTTGTAGTTGTTCCAAGGTACATTACCAAAAGGACTGAAATAAGGATATTACATGGAAACTTATTTAAACCTGAGGAGTCCCACAAATATTCCACTGTTCCTTTTTGAAAATTTGTTTGTAGATTTCCCACCCTGAGAGATTATATGTACATCTTGTTGCTTTTCATTGTCACTTAGATGGCTGTAAAGCCATGCACAAGTAGCTTTCCAGAGGACTGCTGCTGTGAACAGTTTTCAAGGTTCTGATTACATAGTACGGTATATGGAAATCTCTATTTATTCAGTAACAAATCAGAGCAAAACATTAACAGAAAATCAAGTACAGCATTCAGAATGTTACAACTTATTACAGAAAATCAAAATACAGCATTCACCATATCACAATTCAACAACTTATCACTAAAATGGCCACATAGTTTTCATCAAAGTGGTCACATAGCTTTCAACAAAGTACAATCATTTAGTAACTCAATCATTCAATCATCCTTAAGGAGGCTTGTCTTAAGGGACACAAAGTACAAAAGTCAAAGCCCTCCATCCAGGGGTGTAATTAAATTACAATTTCCTCAGTCACTACTCAGTACCCTCTTGAGGGGAAGTGGAAAGTACAAAAGCCTTCCACCCCTAGGTCACAAGTAAATCACAATTTCATCAGTTACTACTCAGTATCCAGGAGAGGTCTTTTCATCTTGACTTAAGGCAGGTAGCTCCTACCTGAATCCACCAAACTGTGACCTGGGTTCAAAGTCAGATAGCTTCCAGTTCCTTGTCCAACTCTCCATGAAGTTCCTGCTCCACACTGGAGCTCACAGTATCCAGTCCATCTCAAATCCTTCTCAGTCTCTGTTCCTGGGAAGACAAGGCTTAACAAAGCCACAATAACATTCATGCACATTAACAAACCCACAACAACATTTGCACAAAATACTGGCACCACAGTCATGCTTCCTCAGTCTTAGGAAGCTCCAGCTGGCCCTTGGAACACTTGCCACCACAAGTTTGAGTTTTGTGTTAGTTCTCAGTTCTCATTTCTCTTCTCAGTTCTTCTCAATTCTCAGTTTAGTCTTCAGTCCAGCAGTAGCAGCCCAGCCTCCAGATGCTCACTGAGAAATTCTCTCTCTCTCTCTCTCTCTCTCTCTCTCTCTCTCTCT
>NW_027187351.1:15589545-15711248 GCF_028583685.1 Petaurus breviceps papuanus | reverse complement strand
TCTCTCTCTCTCTCTCTCTCTCTCTCTCTGTCTCTGTCTCTGTCTCTCTCTGTCTCTGTCTCTGTCTCTCTGTCTCTCTCTCTGTCTCTCTCTCTCTGTCTCTCTCTCTGTCTCTCTCTCTCTGTCTCTCTGTCTCTCTGTCTCTGTCTCTCTCTCTCTCTGTCTCTCTGTCTCTCTCTCTTTCTCTCTCTCTCCTGCAGCAGCTGCCCTGCCTTCACGATGCTTATCCCAAGAAATTCTGTCTGTCCAGCTTGTGATCTTCCTTATACAGGTATTAGCTCCTCCCTGTTCAGCCCATTCCTGTTACATCAGCAACAGGGGTTCATACCTCCCGTTTCTTTACAGAGGCTTAATCTGAAACTAGGTGCTAAGTACCTGTCAGCTTGGCAATACAAAGGGATCTTCAAATTTCATTACTATTACAATGGCATGTGATGATTTTTTAAGGTCATACAATAACAACAGTGTTGCCAAATCATTCTGTGTTCAGATCAAATATTTTCAAGGAAAATGTAAAGAACTGGGGAAAAAAGTGTGCCAGACCAGAGCCCAGCAGAATTTTTCTAATTGCCTAAGGGACTGATTTCCCAGTTATTACCTGGACATTTTCAGAGCCAGAGTCAGAACCTTTTCCTTAGTCCTTCTGAACCTTAGGAAGACTCCTTTTGGAAAGTTTTTTTTTTTTCCTTTCACCTTCTAAGATTGTCACTGGATGCCTGATGCTCCTCCTTCTGCCCCATGGAAGCTCCCTCACCACCAAGATTTCCCTTCTGTCCTACTTCAGGGGACTCACTAAAAACTTTTAAGACCTTAACCATCTTGTTTCTGTTATTTTCTAGGGACCCAGCCCTGGACCAGTCTATTTTGCATCTGGAACCTGGAAACTAGGTCTATTGGGAAAGATGCTTATGCAAGGACACCCTCCAGTCCAGGTGGAAAAAACCCCACCAAGTTCTCAGCAAAACTGGAGAGCTGACATCTGGATACATCTATCTCATCAAAAGAGGGCCCCTGAGTGGGCAGTTTAGCCCACCACTGGTGATTTCAAACTCTATCTCATATGTAAAAAGAAGCAGACATTATTAATAGTAGATCACTCCCTCAAGATACCAGATGAGGGCTGAGTACCTATCCTATATTCGTTGTTCCTTTGGATTTCCTGCAGCATATGACCCCATGCTAACTATAGAGCTTAACCCTGTTGTTCTTCTTTGCATGTGCTCTCCTTCCCTTAGCAAAATTTAAAAGCCTTGTACTTTTATTGATAAATTAATATTGTTATAACAACATTAAAGTAGTTTATACCTGACCCTAAACATAATTAATTAAAGTTGTTATTTGAGATTAAATTCTTATGTGATTGTATTTGATATTATTCTGAGGTTAATACTGGAACACATCTGAGTTATTATAATAAGATACAAGTGTATAAGACATTAGCTATTTAACCTGAAATTATGATCCAGTCCTTGAAATATCTTAGGGCATTGTGCAAATAATTGGACAACACTGAAGTGGTTTATTAGACCAAGGTATAAATCCATTATTTAGTGAGGTTAAATCAGAAATATTTTCTGTTCTGTGTTAAAAAGGATTCCAGCACAATATGTTATCTTACCAACAAGTGACTTACGATTTATCTTGTGTTACATCAAAGAGATATCCAATTTTACTTAGATTCATTGTTTAATATTGGATTAACACTTTGTATATAGAACATGGTCTGAAATGCAAACAAATCACATGAGGGTTTAAAGAGGATTTGAGAGTAGTGGTCTATAGGAGTGTGATATCTAATTTTATATACCCCATTACTGCCTTTTGTTAAAATGGTCATCTTTCAGGGAAATTCGTTTTTGTGACCATTGACATTTTACACCACTACCCCTGGTTCCTGCTGTCACTCAAGCCTCCTCTTTAAGTGTTACCTTAGTTTATCCTCTTCCTTCACGATAAAGGTGCCAACCTGACATGGTCCAGGAGTTCATTGAACTTGACACTTCCTTTGGTCAGCAATGAAATTCTGGAATTCATCTTGACCAAATGGAGGAAATGTCGAATCTAGTTAATTATGAGTTAACTACTGCTGACTTTACTGTGAACTTACTGAGACTGACCTTGTCCCTGTTCCTATACTCATGAATTGCCTGAGGTTGACTGGGTGCTGTTGCTCTTCCTCCTGCCCCAACCTCTGGCTATTCTGTAAATACTCAACTTTCCCCTCCCAAACTTTCTCTATAGACTTTCAGTTGTTATGTGAAACAATTTACTTTATAGAGCTGTGGAATGTATTAACCCCCTGTATCTGTAGTTGGTTTCCCTTTTTTCCATGATTATCCCTTACAGTCAAGATTTGTACCCCCTCCCCTCTGCAATGGTATTCCATAAGAACCCGGTGCTTAACCCCCTCCTCAGGCACCCCAGCACTTGCTGCTGCATGGCAGCAGCTGCAACTCCCTTGCCTCAACTAAAGATCATCATTTTTGCTATATCCGTGGTCTACTCTTTAAATCAGGTTGGCATAAGGGAAGCAGAAAATTGGGGAAAAAATTTTATAGACAATTTCTCTGATAAAGATCTCATATCTCAAATATGCAAAAAACAAAGTCAAATTTATAAGAATATATGTCGGGGGCGGAGTCAAGATGGCAGAGTAGAACCAGACATATGAATAAATGACTAGGTTGTCTGTCAGTAGACAGAGCCATGCACTTTGAATTGGAAAGTTACTTGCTGTGTGAGCCTGATCAAGTTGCTTAATCTACTCTTAGCCTCAGTTTCCTTGTCTGTGAAGTGATATTAATAGCAGCTTATTTACAAAATTATTGTGAGGATCAAGTGCTTTACAAATCTTAAAAGGACTATGTAATTACTAGTTATTAAGACAGAGCAGAATACATGATGGATATTTTTCCTTTTGTTAACATATTAGCTAATTCTATCCAAATGACTAAATGCTATGATGAAGAACATTTATAATAGATATGTTTTTTAGGATACAGTGAAGTTTAGCCTGCTAAGGTAGTTTCTAAAGTTGAGAATATATAAGCAGACTTATGACTTTAAGGAAAATTGCTGAAACCCTGAACACTATTGACAACCAAAATGTATGAAAGTTAGGATCTTCAATATTAAGTTCACATATTACACCACAAATTAGCTTTTGCTTTTATGGAGTTCAAGGCAAAAGGATGGGGGTGATTGTGCTAGTAACTTCTCCCCTAGCCAGAGAAGAGAACGTGCCATTCAGGAGCAAAAAACCTGTATCTTGTGATAGTGTGTCTATGATCTCTAAGATAAAAAAAAAAACAACTTCATTAATTCCTGATAAATGTCTTTCTGGAAAAAACTGCAAAAGGTTTAACTGAGAATGTGAGAAGTATCACTATGCTGGAACAGCCAATTGCTTTTACTAGTATTCACCTTCACTTGCCAATTCCTATTTTGTGGCTGGAAATATTTTTTTTTTTTGCTTTTTGGAGGACAATTGGGGTTAAGTAACTTGCCCAAGGTCACACGGCTAGTTTGTGTGTGTGTGTGTGTGTGTGTGTGTGTGTGTGTGTGTGTGTGTGTTAAGTGTCCGAGGTTGAATCCGAACACAGGTCCTCCTGGCTCCAGGGCTGGTGCTCTACTCACTGCGCCACCTAGTGGCCCCCTGGAAATATATTTTTTTAGGAAGGTTTTTAATTAAATGTGCATCCTGGCATATGAAGTGTCTGTAATATTTTGTGAACAAATGCCATTGTTGATCATACTGTTCTCTATAACATCATTGTATTTTGTAAGTATAGTGAGCACATGTTTTAATTCCTTAATAAAATAATAGGAATAAGCTTATCAGTTTAGCATAACTGATTCTGTTTTCAACCTCCATTTTGTGACTGAGTTATTTTTCAGTAAGTTATTTTTCAATAAAAAGATAAGAACTTGTGTGGTATGACATATTAAACAACATATGGGTATTCTCAAATTGATAAATATGTTTAATAAGATAGACCACCAATGAAAAAATTAGCAATTTTGGAAGTAAATTGCCAATCAAACTATATGGTAAACAATTTAGGAATACTCATAGCTAAAAGTACCAAAAACCTTCTGAGACCCCAACCATAAGTGTGTTCCTAGGAGTGACTCCTGTATTCCCCACACTGGAGACTCAAGCAGACCATGTTCACTTGAGAACAGTGCTGATTGATGGAGACTTGCCAGATGACTGTCTCTGAGGGAGACAGTCTCTGAGGGAAAAACACATGACCTGCAGTTAGGCAAAGAGGGAATCTTGTCGAGAAAAGTATGAAAGAAGCTTATCAGAACCTCTAAGATGGCAGGTTGGTGATTGGTTCTTAGTATTATTTTCATTCTTCAATCAATAAAGTTTGTATGCATTGAGAAGTTTGTTTCTATCTTACTACGTAGCATATGCAACAGTAAGTCAGTTATATAGGCATGCACTTTATGTTATAGTAAGATATAGGATTTAATCATGGTCTTTAAGAATGGGAACATGATACTGTCTTACTATAGGATCTAAAATTGGGAATGAAGGTAGAAAGTAGATGCCATGTTTGGGATTTTTTAATGACTTTTCAACAAGCTTTTGCTACCCGATAATCTTATTGCTCTGAATCTTCTGCTGTCTGATTAACACAACCTGACTAGAACTTGTGTCCTTAATATTTAAGAGAGGTAAATGTTTTAATTGGATAAATCCAACATAGAAGTTTCAATGTGGAATGTATATAAAGACCTTGAAAGAGGCCTTTGGTAAAATCTGTAAAATTAGAAAAGCCACCATCCTTTTGACTAGAATTAATTACAGGTTGTGTAGGTCAGAGACCACTGACTTAAATAAAATAGGGAGACTTCTCAAGGCAAAAACAAAAAGGAGTTTTATTATGGTCTCGCAAGAAAGGGCATCTCTGCTTCAATCAGGCATCAGACAAGAGAGGCGAGAGGCAGGAAGCAAGCACACGATTATATAACCTTACCATGGAAATCTCCAAGCCCCCCCAGCTGGCCTTTACTCCCATTGGTGGGGAGGTGGGCTCACAATCTAAGTATGGGAGTCTACCTCGGAGACAAAGAACAGGGAAACATGTAGTTGTCCATTGTAAAGCCAGGAAAGCAGTTTTGTTCTTATTTGGCATATCTTGTGCTGAGGTGGCACTGAGGAAGGGGTTCACTCCCTACCACTTTGAGTTTTGTGTCTTTGTAAATCATGTGATTTCCAATAAAGGGTACTCTGGCTTGTTCTCACAAGAAACCTTACTAGATTTTAGTGTATAGTCTGAGAAGTTTTCACCTCTCTCACTCAAGGGAGTACTCCACTAAATTTCTGCTGTAGGAAAACACTTGAAAACTCCTAACTCTTCCCTAATGAATGAGATTGTCTGATAGGGGATATAAAGTTACAGAAAGATGCTCTGAGGTCCAGAAATTTTTTGAATGACTAGTTATAGGCCATACATAGTGACCTCACTTATCTATGTTGACTGAACAGTTTAAAGGACCAAAAATTTCTTCTGATTTAATGGCCATGGAGCTATGCCTAGAAGTTCTCAGATTAGGAATGCATTAAAGCCATTCAAAATGTACTTTCCTTGCCAATAACCCAGTGAAGGGAGTCTGAACTCTGACTTGGGGACCTTGGGAAGGATACATGTGGGACAGAATACTCCACCAAAATACGTGGATTTTCAAACTCCCAAGGGAGCCTACCTTAATTCTTAGTAAGTGCTCCTGGAATAACATCAAATAGGTGATACAGAATAAGTAATTAGTGAGATACCTTGGTAAGCATCCAGTTACAATGTGTAAAATTTTTTGAGATGAGAATATAGTTGCAATATTTGACAAGATTGGTTGGAATCCAAAATAATAAGAACACTCTCCGAATGAGAGTGAAAGCTATATTGGAAGAATTAGTTTATGAATTCAGAATTTACATCAGCTATGGTTAAAGGAATAAGAATGTTCACTTTCCAGCTGACCAACAGAATAAAGTTCAAATTACCTTTACATTGGGCCACTTTGATCCCAGATAACTTTGTTTATCTGCAAAGCCTTCTGGCTATTGTCAGAGAGCAAGGGCTGAAGACTCAAATGGGTTCGAACACCAGACTTTTGTCCCCACCCATTGAATTGCTTTCTGTACTTCAATTCAAGGTAATGCTTCAACTCTAATATGTCACTTGGCATTCTGGCATATTATTAAGAATAGGCCTTGGCATCTTATTGTTTTGTTGCTTTTGTTGTAATAAAGCAAAACAGAGAACTCCAAATTTTGGACCAAGTGATTAGTACCTTGCTACTTAATTTTTAAGTACAAAATTGAGATCCTGGTATTAATGAATATATGAATATATGATTTACTTGATTCATTGTAAATTTTGTTTCAGTCCCTCACTTTCATTCAATTTTTTTAATACATTAACGAATGACAAATTAATGAAGCATATAAAATAGCTTCAAATTGTACAAAAGCATAAAATGAGAAATTGTAGAAGCATATTTTTAAAACCTCCTTTGTGGTTTCTCTAGAAATATTAAGAAATACTATTTCTATAGTCTGGGAACCTTTACAGACCTTCCTCTGAAATGGAATAAGGGTGAGAGCCAGATGTGGTTCTTGCTGGATGGTATTGTTGCCTTCATGCCTAAATGTAGTGATTGGTAATAGAACCCATCTAGGGATTGTATCTTCTCTTTGTGAAGTTCAAGATTGAAGTATTGATCACTAGGGGGAGATTCTGGTGAGGAGGAAGGAGGGGTGGTCCAGGAGGGAGCTGGGTGGTGACTGTTTTGAAATGTTAACCCAAAACTGTATTTTGGTGTGTTGTGGTCTTTTTGTTGTTCATGATTCATGTAGATGTTGCCAGAGGTCTTCTTGGGACAGACAGTCATGCCAGAGAACCCAGAAGACTAAGCTCGTTTGCACATCTCTCCAAGCCAGAAATGACTTGGATATGTATTAAATAAAATAGTTTCTGGAACACTTGAACCAAAATGCAGAGTACATTATTAGTATTAATATTTTTCTTTGATAGTAGTTTCTTTATCTCTTTTTATGTTGTGATATTTTGTTTTTGCTTTTACTATGTCTGATAGCATGATTACAATTCCTACTTTTTTGGATTTACCTGAAGCATGGTAAATTTTGTTTCAACCCCTCATTTTCATTCAATGCTTTTTTTTAAAGTGCATTTTCATTCTTTGTCTTTTCTGTGTATTTCTTTTAAGCGATATTGTAGGGTTTGATTTTGTTATCCAATTCCTTATCCAATCTGTTATTCTCTTTCATTTTATTGGATTGTTTAATTCATTCACATTTAGAGTTCCAGAAGTTAGGTTTATATTTTCTTCTGTTTGTCCCTAATTGTGTGTATTTTTTCTGAATTTGATTTTTTTGATTTCTCTTATTTTTTAAATATTGCAGTGTGGTTCAGCAAATAGAGCACTGGTCCTAGAGTCAAAAGGACCTGAGTTCAAATCCAGCTTCAGACACTTGATACTTACTAGCTGTGTGACCGTGGGCAAGTCACTTGACCCCAATTGCATCACCAAAACCCCCCAATATTTTGTCTTTCTAGCTATTTTTGCTTAATCTACTTCAAGGTAATGTTTCCCCTCAGACTCTTCCTTTCACCCTCAAACTTCCCCCTTCCCTCAATTTGATACTCATTTACCCTAGTTTTGGAGTTTTAAGTAACTTATTAATTTCTTTTTCTTTCTCCCATTAATTATTACTTTTTCTTTTTTCTCTAAGTTAAGATATTAAATAAAATTCCTCTTCTTTTCTTCCCTTTTAATTTAATTTGCTTGCTAGTTATTTTTTAAATTATGTCTCTTCATATATAAGATTTGTTTCCCTTTTTTTCCTTCATTAACCTTAGTTTCTATATATTATAGACTTTTATTCTTTGATGCATGGTCCTTTTTTTTATTTATTCCATCTTTAATCTCTTTATTCTTCATAGAATTAATGATTCAGTCACTTATTTTGATTATCCTTTTCCAAATTATTTATGATATTACCTTGTAGATCTTGCCCCTTCTCTTTTTTCATCACTTTTAGAAGTACAACTATGTCCTGATTAGGGTAAAGAATGAATCCTGTGAAGTGGTAACATACATTTGAATTTGCACTATTTAAAGTTATTAACATATAAAATATGGTAATTGGTTCTTATCCGATGGAAACATGCAGTATGAATTTTAATAATATTATCATTTCAAGGGATTCATTGCATACACGTAGTGGAACCTAGCTTTATCAGCTCCTATAGTAAAGATAATAGAAATATTATCCCATAGTAGAAATTTTCCTATGTTCCTGATCATTCAATTCTTTACTACTCTCTACTCTCCCTATGATATGTTTTCCCCATTTGTCATTAAATCTCCTCTTTAGGTACATGCCCTCCTACCCCTCTGGATGTCAGTTGTCCTTAGGAGCTCTTATTACCTTTCTCCTGAGTTAAGATTCTGCCCATGGAAGCACAACATTCTCTCAGAGGTAGTGGTCTAAGTTCTACATCCCTACAGATTGTACCCATTACAAGATTACCATATTTCATTACAGAATCTTTCTCCCCCCCCCCCAAAGGAATGTTCTTTAGTGGGAACTCCTTCCATCACATAACTGAGATCTTCTTGTTCCTCTCCCATTTCAATCCTTCCATTTGTCACTTCACTTCACTGATTGTCTCTCTTCTTGAGAGAGTACAGGAGTTATTTTCCCTTCATTGTTTGCCATTGACTTGATTATGGTATATCCTATATTTCTTTCTATTTTCTTCCTCTCCACTTCCAATTTTATGGGCCTTCCCATTCTATAGTTAAGTCCCACAGAAAACATTGATTCACCTGTAGGCAGAGTGTTGTAAGATTTAGTCAATGATGTTCAGGTTTATTCCTCCATCATCCCTTCAATTTATGTTTCTGCTTTTACCCTCATCTCCTTTTATTTATTTATTTAAAGGCAATTGGAGTTAAGTAACTTGCTCAAGGTTACACGGCCAGTTATTTCTGGGTGTGGTGCTAAGTTGAGCCCAGATTCGATCCCCAGATGCTCTTACTTACTGAGCCATCTGGCTGCCCCTAAGCAATTGGGGTTAAGTAACTTGCTCAAAGTTACACGGCCAGGTGTTTCTGGGTGGGTGCTAAGTGTCTGAGCCTGGATTTGATCCCCATGTCATCCCAACACTGAGGCCGGTGCTCTTACTTGCTGTGCTACCTGGCCGCCCCCCTCATCTCCTTTTAGAATGAAATCCATTGGGGCAGCTAGGTGGCACAGTGAATAGAGCACAGGCCCTGGAGTCAGGAGGACCTGAGTTCAAATCTGACCTCAGACACTTGAGACACTTACTAGCTGTGTAACCTTGGTCAAGTCACTTAACCCCAATTGCCCTGCCTTCCCCCCTCCAATAAAAAAAAAAAGAGAGAATGAAATTCCTTGGAGAGGATTCTGGGATGATCCACAGTAGGTCAGAAAATTCTAAGCTCTCTAGATCTCCTCCAGAAATAAGACAAAATAGCTTCTCAGGGTGAACATTAAGTAGTAAAAACAAACAAGAGTTGAGGCAGAACAATGGTCTTCCTTGAACAAGCAGGAGAAGATAAAATAAAAACTTCCAGGACCAAAATTTGATCCTTGTGAAGAGTAAACACCTCCAGGCTAACAGAAAGTCCTGGCCTAGCTGGGTTAGGAGGTATCTTTGGTCCTAGTCACAGGAACTTTAACTTTCCACACAGGGTGGGGAGCTGGGTTTCTGAACCAGAGAAGATAGAGGAAACCTCTGATGATAAGGAATGCCAGACTCAATTGTGCTGCGCCCTGGACGACAAGGAACCAGCATAGCCTGGTGAGTGCAGAAGCAGTGAACAGGGACATAGCTGGCTGTGGGCACTTATAGGATGGTAGAGTTACTGGTTTTGGTTCCAGGACAGAGAGGAAAACTAAAGGGAGATCTGAGGCCAGAGGAACCAACTCCCACACCCCAGGGCTAGAGTTGATTACAAAAAATGAGATCGTGCAAATTAAAAAAAAAATAGCAGGCAAAGGAGAAAGAATCCCACCATAGAATGTTACGATAGGAATAGGGAAGACAGATATGTTCATTTTTAGAGGAAGATACTGAAGCAAAGAAAAAAAAGCCTCTCCTACCCCAAAGAATAATGCTAAATGAGCCTGATTTGCCCATAAAAAATTCATAGAATACCTTTAAAATATTTAAAAATCAAGACTGAGGAAAAATAAAATAAAATAATAACAATTAAAGAAAAACAAGAAGATTATGAAAAGAAAGTCAACCAATTAGAAAAGTAGATTCAGAATCTTAAGGAAGAAAATGACTCCTTGAAAATTAGAATTGGGTAAGGCGAAGTCAGTGAAGTTATAAGAGAACAAGAAGTAACAAAACAAAATATAAAGAATGAACAAATAGAAGAGAATGTGAAACATCTCATAAGGAAAAAAAACTGATCTGGAGAACAGATCAAGAAGAAAAAACATAAGAATAATTGAACTACCTTAAAGCTACAACAAAAAAAGAATCTTGATACAATAATATAAGAAATAATTAAAGAAAATTGTAATGAAGTGTTAGAACAATAAGGGAAAGTAGAAATAGAAAAAAATCCACTAATCACCACCTGAAAGAGATCTTATGAGGAAAACCTACAGGAATATTATAGTCAAATTCTGAAACCCCAGCTCAATGAGAAAATATTACAAGCTACCAAAAAAAAATTTAAATGTGGCAGAGACATAATTAGAATCACATAAGACCTAACAGGAATGATGCTAAAAGACTACAGGTCTTGGAACACTATATATATTGAAGAACAAAAGAACTGGGATTGTGGCTGAAAATATCATACCCAGCAAAGTTAAGCATAATTCTGAATGAAAAGAAATGGATATTTAATGAATTGCCAGACTTTTCAGGATTTTGTTTAAAAAAAAAAAACAACAACAACCCTGAACTTAATAGAAGATTTGAAATGTAAGAGCCAAGATAAATATAAGTTGCATATCAATGACTAATTACAAGATACTCAATAAGGACAGACTGTGGCTTTTTATATGCAGAAATATAAAATATATGTCTAAGATTGTTATTAGTAATTGGGTAGTTCAAAAGAAAGATTGGAATAGACTTGAGTATGATAGGGTTCCAAAAAGTAAAAACATTTATGAAAAGGTAAAAAAGAATAATTATCTTATACAAATGAGACATGAGAAGAAGAACTGACACAGAGAAATTAGATGAGGGAGGAAGGCTGGTAGTTCTGGAACCTTATTTTCATCAGGAATGGGTTTAAGAGAGTACAATACATATATATTTACAAAGGTATAAACATCTAAATTCAGATAGAAATAAAAGGCTGAGGATAGGAAGGGGGAGCAGAGAAAGGAGGGATTTTTAGAGGGAAGGATGAGGGAACAGGGTAAGGGGGGTATAGAAGAGTTGAGATTAAAAGGAATAGGAAGATGAGGGATGGATCCTTGGAGGGAGGTAGTTTAAGTAATAGGAGGGGAAGTAGGGGATAGAAGTAAAGTAGAGGAGTCAGGAGGGATGGGAAATAAGAGATACACACAAACATAAAATAAAGAACAGGAGTAGAATTATTTAAGGGGAAAAAGCAGGAACAGTCATTATAATCTCAGATCAAATTAAAGCTAAAATGGGTTTCTCAAAGGAGAAAAACAGAGAAACTACACTATATGTCAGCCATATTAATCAATATGGCTTTAGACTTTTAAAAATAACTAGACAATATAAGGTTGGAATACTGCTGTGGTGTAGGAAATGATGAGTTGGTGAACTTAGAAAAAGATGGGAAGATTTGGACTTATGAAGGAAGAGGTTATCCACCCTCAGAGAAAAAGGGGACAAATAAGTATCTTACATAGATGCATATTGTATTTAAGTTTACAATGTTTCTTTTTCTATTCTTATTGTGTATTTATTTTAGTATTTAAATTTATAAGAAAAAATTAAATTTAAAAAAATGAGAGAAAAAAATGAAATTTCTTAATGGTTCCTTTTTTATTATGTTTAGTGTTGTTGTTTTTATGTATATTTTAACTCCAAACGTCTTTCTCTTTCAAGTTTTTCCCCCTTTTTTTCCATTACTAGGATAACCTTTTTTCATTACTTGTCCCATCTTTGATTGCTGTATTTGTTTACTTTTCTGATATTTCTATTGTCTAGGGCACTGATATAAAACTGAAATAGAAACTGGAGCCACTAAACCATACATAAAAAGCCCTGCATACCACATATTATGTTAGAAAGCCACATTAACATTATCTATGTTCTATTGTATTCTTTTTAACTTTTCTAAATTTCATTTGACTCTTATGGTAGTACAATTCTGATCTTTTTATCAGAAAACTTCAAAGTTCTCTATTGAATTAAAGTTCTATTCCTGTCTATCCTCTGCCATCTAGTATTGCACTCTGCTTTGCAGGGTAAGTTGTTTTTGGTTGTAAATTTATCTCTTTTGCCTGTTGGAATTTTGTATTACAAGGTGTCCTTTCTTTTATAGCATATGATATCACGTCTTGTGGGACTTTTCCTTTTGGAGTTTCAGGAGTTGTTTGGTAGATTCTTTGTAGTTTTACTTTAACCTCTGTTTCTAATAGATGCACAGTTTTCACTTATTTCTTTTTAAGATTTAAAAAAAAATTTGTTCTAATCTTTCTTGGTGTTTCATGGAATTCTTTTTCCTTTGATCTATTCTAATTTTTTAAGTGTCCACTACTTTGGTACTTTCTTTTCTAAACTATACATTATCGTTTGTGCACTCAATGCAGCCTCCGAGGCTAAGATGCAACAAAGTATGGATTTCCTGCTGTTGGTATGAATTTTGGCATAACAATGAACACTAAGAAAACAGAGGCTCTCCACTAGTCAGTACATGGAACCATCTGCTACAGCAAATGGAGAAACTTTGAATACTGTGGATAAATTCACTTACCTTGGGCAATATATTTTCCAGGGATATCCACATAGATGTTGAGGTTGACACACATTTCCAGAGCTAGCACAGTATTTTGGAAGCTCTGAAAGAAAGTGTAGGAGAGAAGAACTATTAGGCTGCATACCAAACTAAAGGTCTATAGAACCATTGTGGTGACCTCATTGTTGTATGCCAGTATACTAGTGCCATTCCAGGAAACTGAATTGCTTCCATTTGAAGTGTCTTAGGAAGATTCTGAAGATCACCTAGCAAGATAAGGTACTAGACACTGAGGTAATTTCTCAAGCTAAACTGCCAAGCACTCAAACTCTACTGAAAGTACACATCTGATGGGCTTGTTCATCTTGTTCAAGTGCCAAATGTCCATTTGCCAGCATACTTATTTTATGTAGAACTCACACAAGGCAAGTGCTCACATGGAGGTCAGAAGAAACAATACAAGGACACTCTCAAGTTATCTCTAAAGAACTCTGAAACTGATTGTGAGATATGGGAGATACTGGCACAGGACTGCCCTGCATGGTGTGCCCACATCAAAAAGGCATCGTGCTCTATATGTACAAAATAGAATTGCAGCAACTCAAAAGAAATGTGAGATGTGAAAATTTAGAAACATCTCTACTTTAAATGTTCATGTGAATGATTTGTACCTGACAGATTTTCCAAGTTTGTGTTGGTCTGATCAGCTGCAATTGGAACCTCTTTACCTTGACCCCAATATAGTGATGTCATTTTGGTCCTTTTCAGTAATGGACAACAACTAACTGTATCAACAATGTAATATTCACAATGCCTATGGCAACTATAAATATGCTGATGTGATTATTAATCACAAAATATACCAGGCTCTCTACATGGGGGATAAAGCTAGAACATTTATTAAAATACCAGAAAACTGAGTCCCCAAACCAGAAAGTCAAAGCCATCACAGGAGTTATGAAATTGGCACATGTGGTTAATGTAGTAAACACCCACATTCTCAAGCCTTCAAAACAGAACCGGCTACCCCAGGCAAAGGTCCTCCTCTCACAGCAACTGCTCAGCATCCAGGAAGTGTACTCCCAGCAGCTCCAGCCCCCTGCAGTTTCTGTCCCTGGCAGTCCTCAGCAGGAGTCCTGAGCAGAAATTCTGGCTGGCTCAAAAAAAGAGTTCTCGCCTCCCCCTCCGCCTTGGTCACTACCACTACCGCTGATGCTGCCGCTACCACTGCTGCCACCACCAGTCACAGCAGGAACTCTAGCTTGGCTTCTGCTCCCTCTTGCTCCACCCCTTCCTCCTACTCAGCAAGTCCAATGGGGCATGGAAGATCTTAAATTCCTAACCCTTACATTCAGTGCCAAAATCTTTCATGTCCCTTACTTGGCAAAAATACATTAGGAATAACTGGTGCCAACAGAATTTTACAACAACATAACAAGGATAGCACAGAATAAATACAGAAAACAATATTTTAGGGTGGGGCTTGAGCACAATCTCCCCATAATCCCCCCCAACAAATCGGGCCTCAAAATCTTGGGGTAAGGGGCAAAGGTCTCTTCTTCCATGGCTACTTGCTGCTAAAATCAGATGTAGAGCTGTCACTGTCCCAAGGGGTCCCATTTGAAAGGTCAGGTTTTAATATGCTTGATGCCAGGTCCAGGGGTGACACATCATAGTTGCAGACAAGGGGTGACATGCAGCTTAAGCTACCAGGCATCTACAGGTGGAGGGTACCAAGCCTGCGAAAACAAATCTAGCAAACAAGGTGAACAGACAAAAAGCCAAGAAGAAGCAGAGACAATAACCAGACTATTGTAGCCTCACTCACAGTAAAATATATGAGTTAAGGGTACAATTTTGTGATCATCTCCAGAATAAACAATAGTTACAGTGTTATCTCTCCCATGTGCTATAATCTCTGAAGCCTTTGGAACATCATCTGGCTTCTGTTTTACCCATACTTTAGCTCCCAATTTTATTCTATCAGTAGAACCAAATCCTTCAGTTCCTCTGGCAGTTATTTTGGAAGGAGGGTCAGTTTTTACAAGTGGTATTGTTTTACAAGGGATAATAATCACTTGAATTACCCTATCATTTTTACAAATCTATATGGGCCCTTCACCTAAATTATGGAATGTCACAACAATTTCTCCTTGATAATAAAACTCTATTACTCCAGTCAATACATGTATTCCTCGAGCTGCTAATCCTGATTTGGCAAAAATCTGTCCAAAGTGATTTTTAGGGATTCTTATGCATAACGCAGTGGAGATTTTTCTTATTTCTTTTCTGTCCAACCAAAAGTCCTCTAAACAATGTAAATCATACACCACTGAACCAGGTGTTCCTAGGTACGGTGCTGGGACATCTGGTCTCAAAGTCCAATACTTAATATTTGGGATCTTATGTGTTTGTTGTTTTCTAATTTGCAGATTTGGGGTCATCATTCTGGCTAGAGGTGTACTTCCTCCCAATGGTCTATTATTCAAATTACGTAAAGCCACAAACAAATTATCCTTCCAATATTGATACAAATTATTTGAACTTTAACTTCCTTAACTGTTCTTTCAATAATCCATTCATTCTTTCAATTAACCCAGATGCTTGTGGATAAAATGAAATATGATATATCCATTCTATATTGTTTAGTGTACAATACTTCTTCATTTCATTACCTTTGAAATGTGACCCATTGTCACTTTGAATCTGCATTAGGGTTCCATAATACAGACTTATGAGATCTAGAGTTTTACAAGTGTTTTTCTGGGTTGCATTCTTATAAGGACAAGCCACTAGTACACCTGAATAGGTCAACACAAGTACATATAAATCTGCATCCTTTATCTTGTCGGTAGTGGACCAATATAATCTATTTGCCAGATTTGGGTTGGGACTTTTCCTCTTGCTATCTCTCCAGTTACTACCCAAGGAACAGTTCACTCCTTTTGCAGTTGACATATATGACATTCTTCTGCTGTCTGTTTTAACAGATGAGAGATACTAATACCTCGATCTTGTGTCCACCGGTGTATGGCCTGGACCCCCAAATGGCCAGCCATTTGGTGGACCCATTTTGCTAATACCAGACCATCAGTTGTTGTCAAAGCAGGGACAATATGTTCAGTAGCAAACTTTGCCAGTTGATCAGCATGAGCATTGTACTCACGTTCTGGTGTGGTGGGGGCCACGTGAGCATCTACCATTAGCTACTGCCCATCAATCAGTGAATATATGACACTGTCCTCCTTGTTCTATTTTGATGGCTTGATGTACTACCATAAGTTCAGCATATTTACTACTTCCACCTCTCCCAGTACTTTCCAAAATCCTTCTAGTACATGGGTTATAGGCCACTGCTTTCCAATGCCTTTTTTGGCCCAAATATTTTGCTGTCCCATCAGTAAAACATGCATGTCTCTTTTGTTCTTCAGTTAATCCATCATATCCCTCATTCCATTTTACAAAGGATTGTACCAACTTTTGTTTTGGCTCAGGGGATGTGTCATTCCTCTCAATTTCTATGTTTGCTACAGATTCATATAGAACAGAGACTTCGCTTTTGCCTGTTTTTGCTCTATTTTGAATATACCACTTCCATACTAGCCTCTTGGGGATGTCCAATTCTGTGAGAAGCTGGGGTACTCATGACCCAGGTCATCATCAGTATTCCAGGTCTTAATATCACTTCGTGGCCCAGAGTCAGTTGTTCAGTTTCCACCAAAGATCAATATGCAGCTAACAACTGCTTTTCAAAAGGTGTATACTGGACTCCAGATGAAGGGAGTTTCCTAAACCAAAATCGCAAGGGTACATTTAGGCTTTGTTGTTTTTGCCATAAGCTCCAGTTTTCATAATCATCTTGTACAGTCAACTTTAATTCCACTGGACCATTTTGCATGGGCCACAAATCTAGGGCCAATTGTATGGCAGCCTTGGCTTCTTCAAAAGCTTTACTCTGCTCAAGTCCCCAATCGAATTAATATTTCTTCCAAGTGACTCCATATAAAGGTTTCAAAATCTATCCTAAATGTGGAATGTGGTGCCTCCAGTATCCAAACAATCCTATGAACTTTTGGGCCTCCTTCTGATTGGTAGGGGTAGAAAAATCCTGAATCTTTTGTTGGGATTGTGGAAGAATCTCTCATAGTCCCTTGTTCCATTGTATACCCCCAAATTTTACATTTTGAGCTGGTCCTTGAACATTTGCAGGGTTAATTTCCCACCCTTTACTTATCATATGCTCAATTAAAAGGGTCAAACTCCTCTCTACTTCTTTTGCATCTTTTCCCTGTATCATGATATCATCAATGTAGTGGGTAAGGTGTACACCAGGTAGCTTTAATTCATCCAACTGTTCAGCCACAATCCTGTGACAAATAGTGGGGCTATGTAGGTACCATTGTGGCAAGCAGGTGAAAGTATATTGTGTACCCTGCCAAGTGAAAGCGAACTGGTCCCATTGTTTAGGGTCTATTGGGATGGTGAAGAAGGCCTTCACTAAGTCAATAACTGCATACCAAATCCCATCATATTTCTGAGTCATTTCCTTCCATCACCTTTCCATTAAGGTGATGGTATCTGGAACAGTAACACACAAAGGAGGAGTCACCTTATTCAATTGTCTATAATCCACAGTCATTCTCCATATCCCATCTGATTTTCTTACTGGCCAGACAGGATTATTCCATCGTGTCCATAGGGACTAACACTTCTGCTTCAACATATTCCTTTATAGTAGTGGTAATTTCTTCTTGCCCACCTGGCACACCATACTGTTTTAGGAATGTAAATTTTTAAGATCTTCCTTGCCTCTGGGTTAAGTGCACCTGGAGCCTGTGGTGGGAGGCTTGTTTTCCAGGAATGCCCACACCTTGGTGCTTTGTGATTGGGCAGTGGGTCAAGAGGCTTGTTACATTCTCTGACCCAGGAGAAGGCTATATAATCCCTGATGTGAGACTTTGTTTTGGGGCTCACTTTGAGAAGAGTTGTGTGATTTGACCAGATGAGACTCTGGGCAGCCGTCGAGAGCTCCCTGGCTTTGAAAACCCAGATGTTGATGCTTTCCTCTCTGGTAACTGACTAGGTATGGATGTAATGGTCAAGATAGTTGGAGGCCTGTCTGCTTGATATGTTTTTCTGTTTTCTTGTAACTTCTGCTTTGTAAATTCTGTCTGTATACTCTGAAGTTCGGGGTGCTGACTTTTTCCCCTGAATAAGGTAAATGATATATTTGATTGATTAAAGCAAGATTGTTAACCCATTTTGAGTTGCTTTCCTTTAGAAAAGCAGATCTAAGAACCTGTGCTGGCGGCCACCCTGGGGATGCTGGGGTGCTTGCTGCTACACCAACCAATCAATCAACCATATATTACCCTTCCAATTCTTTCCTCCAGAGTTTTTATTTAAAAAAAAATTTTTTTTAATGCTATGCTTCATTTCTTTTATGCACTCCTTATGGAAAATGATTTTTGTCTTTGAATCTTGGCTTGTACTTATTACAGAATTACTTTCTCCTTTTGAGGGATGTTTGGATTTGCAACAATTTTTGATCCATTGGGTATTTCCTTTGATTTACTTGTCTTTATAGCTTTAGTTCCTGAATTGGGATTTTGTGCCATGGCTAGGCTCCACTCCTGAGTGCATTTGTGGATGAGGTAGTCAGCCCTATTTGATCTTGCCTTTGGTCACTTGTGCTTCTGCAATGACCTCTACCTTCCTTGCTTAAGCCCCCCTGAATCTTACAGGTTCCAAGTGCTGATCTGCAGAGTCATCACTAGAAACCTAGGATAGGCTGCTGGAGACATGGAGCCCCCAGACCTGTGGTGTATGTTACTGAGTATCATTCTGCTATGTTCTGGTTACTGCTTCTACTTGTTGCTATTCCCCAGCACTTCCAAGATCTCTACCATGGGCTTTTTGGGCACCCTGGAGATATCAGGGGAACCTTCCTCTTTTGGTGCCTCTGACCACAAATTCTTGCACACTATACTATCCCAGGTAATCTCTTATGTTGGGAAGCTGCCCTATGCTGGCATTAGTGAGTTCCCTTTCCTATTTCCCTTATGTTTTTAACTAATCTCCTGTGTAGTTGTTGGGTGAAAGATGTTTCTTATTGTTGTTTTGCGTTGAAATTCTTAATCATTACTTGGTCTGGTAAAAACTTCAGTTTGTCTGGTAAAGATAATATGAGTTGGACAATCTCCTTCCTGTTAAAGTAGCCATCTTGACGGGCAGTAAAAACAGGGCACTATTAAGCTAATTTTCTATGAAAAAATAGATCCCACTTGTTCTCCCCTAAGGCTTGACTAATTTTATTGAAAGATATTTGATTAGTCTAGATTATATGAGATCACCTTTCCATCATGTTTTTAGTGGGACCAGTTATTTCCAGGCTTCTACCACAACATGCACAAAATTAGTATAGACAAATAGTGATGAATCAGATATATACTTCAGTTTCACCTTATTTGACTATTCTCTGAAACTCATTCTTTCAAAATAGGTCTCAGTCTCTCATATAAAATCAGTTCAACATAACTAAACATTATCTTCAAAGACCTTTTGTAATTTTAAGTATATAATTAGAGAATTTCTTCTTCAAAAGATGAGTGATTTCATCAATGTGAGTATTTCCTTGACTGAGTCTGGTCATAAACCCTCCCGCCTAAGGACACAGTTTTGTGCACTGCTGCAACCCAAACAATTCAGCACCTGGTGGCCAACCTCATGTTAAGAGAATTACTATTTCAGGGAAATAATAATGTTAATACCTCATTTTTCTATCAATCAACCAACAAGCATTTATTAAGTGTCTACAATGGGCCAAGGATTATGCTAGGTGCTAGGTATACAAAGACAAAAACGAAACTCTCCCTGCCTTCAAGGAACTTACATTTTATCAGGGAATGTAGTAGACAGATAAATACATACATATACACACACATATACTTATATACCTATATACATACATACATACATGTACACACACACACGCACACACACAAAAACCCTATGGAAATGTGACCAAAAAACTGCTTCTACAATTGTTTCAGTCTCTTCCTCTTCAGCAGCCACAGCTACTAAAGACCTGGAATAAAAAGTTCTCCCTGACAAAGTCCTTAGCATTGTCAAATAGTTCAATATCAGAAAAAGTCATGGCTTTATCGATGGAAATGAGAGTCAAAAAGATTCATTGCTCTATTACTATACCATAAGGACCTTTTCATCTGACTTCTGAAATCTCTTATGTTTTCCTCCCCATTAGAATGTGAGCTTTTTGAGAGCATGAGTTGTCTTGCTTTTCTCGTTATATCTTCTATGCTTAGCACAGTGCTTTTATACCTAATAAAAGCTTAATAGGCTTTTCATTCATTCATATAAAACAAATTTTTTTAGAGAGCACTACCAGCTTGTGGAACTCAAGAAAGACTTCATGTAAAAAGTGATACTTGAGCAGGTTTTGGAGGGAAACAAGAAATTCTAATAGGTAGGGGTGACATGGGAATGCATTACAGGTTTGGGGGATATTGTTGTTCAGTTGTTTTCTCAATTGTATCTGACTCTTCATGACCCCATGTTGAGTTTTCTTGGCAAAGATACTGGAGTGGTTTGCCATTTCCTTCTCCAGCTCATTTTAAAGATGAGAAAATGAGGCAAATAGGGTTAAATGACTTGCCAAAAGTCATACAGCTTTTAAGAGTCTGAGGACAAATCTGAACTCAGGAAGATGAGTCTTTTTGATTCCAGTGCCCTAGCTGATCAGTGTTGGAGGATATAGCCAGTGCAGAGTTGGACAGATGGGAGATGGAGGTAAGGAAAAGCAACAAGAACAATCAGAGTCGAAAAAAAATTTGCAAAAAACATTTTTTTAATGTAGCATTTTATTTTATTTATTTTTAGTTTTCAACATTCATTTCCACAAGATTTTGAGTTAGATTTTTCCCCCTGTCTCTCCCCTACCCTCCTCCCCAAGATAGCAAGCCTACTTCCCCTAATCTGTTCTCTTATATCCTCCCTCATCCCCTCCAACTTTCTTGAAGGGCAAGATGAATTTCTATACCCCATTGCCTGTATATCTTATTCTCCAGTTGCATGTAAAAAATAATTTTTCAACATTTGTTTTTAAAACTTTGAGTTCCAGATTCTTTCCCTTCTTCCCTCCTCACCCGGGACCCCCATTGAGAAGACAAGCAATTAATATAGGTTGTACATGTGTAGTTACATAAAACATTTCCATAGTAGTTAAATTGTGAAAGACTATATTTCCCTCCATCCTATCCCACCTCCCACTTATTCTATTTTCTCCTTTGACCCTGTCCCTTTTCAAAATTGTTTGCTTCTAACTACCCTCTCCCCAAATCTGACCTCCCTTCTATCATCTGCTCTCTTATCCCCTTACCCCCTACTTTCCTGTAAGGTAAGATATCCAATTGAGTGCTTACATTATTCCCTCCATAAATCAAATTCAATGAGAGTAAGGCTGACTCATTCCCTTTCACCTTACTGCTCTTCCCCTCCATTGCAACAGCTTCCTCTTGCCTCTTTTATATGAAATAATTTACCTTAATCTAGCTCTCCCTTTCTCCTTCTCCCAATATAATCCTCTCTTACCTCTTAATTTTATTTTTTAGATATCATCCCTTCATATTCAACTCACCTTGTGCCCTCTATGTATACATGTACACACATATACACAAACACACACATATATATATACACACATACACCTCCTTTACCTACATATATATGTATGTATACATATATAAACATATATACATACATATTCCCTTCAACTATCCTCATACTGAGAAAAGTCTCATGAGTTACAATTATTATTTTTCCATGTAGGAATGTAAATAGTTCAACTTTAATAATAAGTTCGTTATCATTCCTTTTTCCTGTTTGCTTTCTCATGCTTCTTGTATTTGAAAGTCAAATTTTCTGTTCAGCTCTGGTTTTTTCATCAAGAATGCTTCAAAGTCCTCTATTTCATTGAATGTTCATATTTTCCCCTGAAGTATTATAGTTTTGCTGGGTAGGTGATTCTTGGTTTTAACCCTAGCTCCTTTGATCTCCAGAATATTATATCCCAAGCCCTTCAATCCCTTAATATAGAAGCTACCAGATCTTGTGTTATCCTGATTGTGTTTTGGGACAGGGATTGGGATTGGGGGGGGGGGGAGTAGAGCTATGCAGTACTCTATTAAGTCTGAAGGAAAGAGCACAGCATCTGGCTAGGGTCAGTATTGACCACTGAAGTGTCATTTGAGGCTAATGAACCATAAATTGCCTAGCATGGGAGGAGGCTTTGACACTGAGATCTGGCCCCCCAAGAAACCACCATGTGAGGAGAATTAGGCAGAGACTCAAAAGTGAGTGAAAGTGGAAAATAAGAGGTAGAAAAAGATTGAAATTACCAAAGATCTCAGGAAGAAAAAAAGTTCAAAGACCTTGAATATAAACTCTTTTGAACTACTTAAAACTGTGTTGTCGTTCCATATTCTCAAATTGCACAGGTTCTTCTTTTCTATCACTTGTATTGTTTACCTTTGTTTTGCAGTATTTATTCATAGATGCCCTAACTTGTTTACTAGATCTTGAGTCTGTATTTCTTTTTGTTGTTGATTTCCTTGTTGATTTATCTATTTATTTTTATGTCCTGGGCAGAGCAGGCTTCCACAGTCTGGAGAAAAGGTATATCCCACTTTCATTGAAAACTCACTAGAGATTTCTCATATCTAACTTTCCCAAAATTCTAATTCAGATCTTAGTTTTTTTTTCCTTTTTTACATTTTTGCTATTTTTTGTCAGGTATGAAAAAGTCCCTAATTATTATAATTTTGCTATTTATTTCTCCCAGTAATTATATTAATTTTTCTTTTAAGTACTTAGGTGCTAAGCTACTATATGCTAGATGATGATATTATTTTCATTATTTATTATGCCTTTCAATATGTTGCTTCCTTGCTTATGTCTTTCGACCATGTCAGCTTTTACTGCTGCCTTCTCTGTTATGATTTTTACCCTGAATTTTTTTGTGAATAATAAATGCTTCTGTAGTCCTTAATTTTAATTGTGTGAATCTGTTTCAATTTTGTTTCTTGTAAACAAAATATATATTGTTTTCTGATCCATTCTGCTACTCTCCTCTGTTTTATGAGTGAACTCATTCTTATTTGTCTTCACTCTTATGACATATCCACTTATATAATTTTTCCTGCTTTCTCTCCCAGTCTACCCTTTATTTCAATACTTAATTTCAATTATTCCATCGATTCTTATAATTCTGGTGGCCAAGTCATTCTTTTTTTTCCTTCTGAGGTTCTGCTTGTTATTGTTGTGAGTTATCCTCTTTTTCTAGGTTTACCACTTGGGCTTTGCAACCCACAGAATGTCTTCATTGTTTGATGTTTTCTTCTGTTTATTCATATCTACTCATATTTCCAGTCTCAGTTCTTGGTTTGATATTTTGTGCTCAAACTAGTCTCTTCAACCATTTTTTGGATGGATTACATAGTTTACTTTTAAAGTCTTATTCCCTTTGTAGTATGGATGCTGTTATTGCTGCAGATTTGGATGTGACAACTGTAACAGGATCCACATGCTATATCAATCTCTGGCTTCTGCCTCAGTCTCCTGGTAGCCCACTTCAAATACAAGACTTGGCTTGTTTAATTCTCATTCCTTTTACCCCTCCCCCCCAATCCTCTCTTGGAAATTACTTTGATTTTCTACTATGGCCCTAAGAGGCCTTGTTGGAAAGTTGGACAACAAATTGCTGTCAGGCTCTACACAGAGCTCAGTCACCAAGTTAGCTCTGTCTCCTACCATGTCTCCCAGAAGTCCAAAGAGGGCATGCCAGATCCTTTCCCCCTGCATAGTTACTTATCTTATATGGTTCCCTCCCAAAATTATTTATGGGCAGGCCAGAGCTGGGGGCTAGTGTCAGGTACCTATTATTGGAGTTCTGAATTGTCCGTATTCAGAATTTTGGCTGACTTCAGGTCCTTTCAATATTATTAATCATAACAAAAACACTAACAATAGCTAGTATTGATATAAATTGCGAAGTGCTTTATATATATGTTTATGTACACATGACATTACACCACATAGTTCCATCCATATGGTTTGAATATGTAAATGATGACATATGTAAGGTATGTGGTGGTATGTTGTATTGCCCACTTAAATCGTATGTCCACATGGGTTTGTTTAGATGTGGCTCACAGGGAGGCAAGAATAGCTATCTCTAGAATCTTCTTTTCCGACCCTTTTCTGGAGACTTTTATTCATGCCAGGAGGGCAAGCAGGAGGTTGGGGCCAGAGACTGGTCACTCTGCTCTCCTCAAAGAGAGGGATTACTGAGCTAGAATTATATCTATCTTCTCCCTTTTTATTCTAGGGGAAAAAATTTTTTAGGTGTACCTAAACTGTGCACCTGATTACTATCCTTTAATGGGAGTGTCCCAATATATCAATCTACTATCTATCTATCTATCTATCCATCTATCTATCTATCTATCTATCTATCTATCTATCTATCTATCTATCCATCCATCCATCCATCCATTCATCTACCTACCTACCTACCTAGCACTTGACTCCCTTCCCACCAGTTCAATAATGCACAGATAGAGGAATAGCAAATGCTCATTTATCCAAATAGCAAAACAAGTCAGAGAGGTTATACATATGAGAATATACCAGACAATAGAATGAATGGGTTCTCCTACTGGGAACAAGATAACTTAGCTCAACTGAAAGTCTCAGACCTCACCTAAGAGGAAATTTTCTGAAGTTTCTAGTGTAATAAGCTGGGGACAGGGACATGACTGAAGTACTACTAGGGCTTCTTATGTGGGCTTTTCCCCAGAATCTCTCCCCTCAGAGACCTGAAAAGAATCTGGAACCATGTTTTCTGTCATGAATTTAGAAGCTAGAAGAACAGGAAGGATCTCTCTAATCTCCAAATCTGTCCCCTCAAGTAGGTGTGGAGAATTGAGCAATCAATCTTACGAAATGGATTTTGAGGCTCAAGTTACATTTACATTATTTCGTTTGATCCTCTTAGGTGCTATTATTCTTCCCATTTTAATGTTGAGAAATGGGAGGCTAAGAGATTAAGGGACCTGCCCGAGGGAAATAAAAATAAAGTTTCATTGGCTGAAAAAGGATCACTGTAAACTCTAAACAGATTACAACTGAAAGCAATACCTATGTGATGATGTATTTAGAGGGATGAATTAATTTAATGAATCTGTGGAAAGAAGTGGAAGGTGAGGATTCTAGATAGGAAGCAGACCAGAGGCAGTATGAGAAGAGTTGACATTGAAGCTAATGAGAAAACCTGTCTTAATATGACATACCAATTAAAATTTTGTGACACACTAGCCCGATTATACTCTATTTTCTTCTTATATACTGAGAAACATTCTTAGATTCATAGAAGAATAATGTTTTCTTATTCTGCTACTGATTCTATTCCTCTTTGTAGTATAGAAAACAGTCTTTTGTGTTTCTTTTGTCTGTGCTTGAGGTCCATAGGTAAGAGAAGTAACTTGCCTTATTTTCCCTGGAGTTTTAGACTGAGGAACATACTCACTAAAACCATAGGGCCAGACTTTTATGTTGCCCTAAGTAAGGAGAAAAGGCAAGCAAATGAAAAATCTCTTACCTGCTGTTACATACCTCTGCCTGCTGAAATTCTTTCTTGGAGTCTCAGTTCAAATAACATTTCCTCTGTGCAGCCTTTTCTGACTCCTCCAGTTTAGTGTTCCTTCTCCTTGAATTTCTCATGCTACTTTCTCTTTGACCTTTCCTGTAAACTTAATACTTTTCTAAATTTACTAAAGCTATTTTCTCTCTCTCTGGATTTGTGATTTCACAGATGCAGGGGAACTTTCTGTGAGGAAATCCTCTCTACAAATGCATATTGGTAACTATTCTGCAAATGGAGTATTAGAGATGTGCTTGGAGATACTGAGGAGTTAAGTGACTGGCCCAAGGTCATTGGTATGTTAGACTAGAACCAAGGTCTCTTCTTAACTCTGAGCCCTGACCTCTATGCACTAAACTATGCTGTTTCTTATACCAAACTAAATAATAAGTTGCTTGGGGGAAAATATTGTCTTTTAAAAATTTCTTTGTATTCCTAGTCCTTAAGACTATAATAATTATATTCAGAAGGTAACCAATGTAACAACAAGGAGATCAAAGAAGCCCATAGGGCACCTTGGTTAGCAAGCATATCTAACATAATTGCCAGGTGAAGAGATAAGGTTATTTGTAAGGGCAACTTTGAGTTAAGTAATATGAACTTATCTGTAAAATGAAGATAGATAATTATGAGTGGTATCATTTCATAAAGCTGAGAGTAGTAAAATAGAGGGTAAAAATCAACTTAAAGAAAATTTAAATATCTATTTGAGCAAAGTCATCCCAAGGGAACATTTGAGGATGCAAATGGAAGGAGGCCTACACAGAGTAAAAATGTGGAAAAGTTTTTGAAAATAATCATTATAATAAAATTGCTTTTTTCATTAAGGGCAATGGAACCACCACACATGGACTTTTTAACACAATATTCTCCGATATAATTATACAAGAGGTAGAAAAAGCACTGAAGAGAAGGGCAAAGCACCTAGAATGGACCATGTATACAGAAATCCATTATGAAGACAACACATTTGTGAAGTTGTAAGAGAGAACGATATACAAGTTGTCTAAAGAAGTTACCAATGGTGTAGAAAAAAAATTCAGATCTTGTTAATTCAGATCTTTGTTAACAAAACAAAGGTGACTTGAGATAGTATGACTAACTATTGATCTATATGCTTACTCTTCCATTTACACTAAAACTTTACCTACACACAAATTAAGGGCATCCTTGATAAAAGTATTAGTAGGGAACAAGATTGTTTTCCCAATAAATTATTTAATGAATCACATTTTTATCATTTCAGAATTAACTAAAATGTAGTAAATACAAAATCCTATTATGCTTATTTATTGATTATGGAAAAAAATTGAAGTTGGAACAAAATGCTACTTTATAGATTCTTTTAGAATAAGATGACCCCATCCATACCTTTAAGATTCCTTGAACGATATGACATAAAATAACACTGTTCAATGATGTTCTAATAATAAACACATAAGGCATAAAACAGAGAGATGTATGCTCACCAAAAGTGTTTGGCACTCTGATGGAAGAAATCCAATGCAGAGTTTAAATCAAAGATTCTCTGTGGATGTGAGTGCCTCCATATACTCCTATTTGTGGATGGTACTGTGATGACTACATCAAGTCACAGAATACAGAGGTATCTCTGGGAAGAAATCTATAACTCAAAGAAATTTCACATGACCATTCACATAGGAAATACCAGGCGGATGAAAAATGTATGTTGTCTAAACTGCATTAGGATAGATACTCTAAAAGAAGGTAGAACACTTTATAAATCTGTGACAGTTAATATAGGCTAATAGTTGCCCAGAACTGAATGGTGGGGGTGGGGTTAAAAGGGAGGGAAGAGGTTGAATTGCCTTCTGGTAATTACAAGGATCTTTTGCTGACCCCATTCTTCTCATGAAAGCAAAAGTCCATCTTTCAATACTAACATTTTACTGGTGTTGCTAAATGGCAGTAAGCCCTGAATTGCAACTGTTTTCAAAGAACTAAAAATAAGTATCAGAGAGGCACAAAATGGGTGTGAACAGGAAGCAACAAAAAACTAGTAAAGAACTAAGAACAGAAGAGTGAAAGATATCAAGGAATTTCATGATAGGACAAGAAATGGACTGCTCACAAGGCAAGGTAGACAGAGTGGTCTACTGGAAGCCTTTGTGATGTCAGCAGAAATTAGTGTCTCCAGAAAGCTGGGCAGCCCTATGGTGAACTTATGGGAAGGCCTGGAAAATAATAACATGGAATGGGCAGGCATGGATGGGTTCCATTCTGCATTGTAGAAGGGAACTTCAAAACTCATGAGACCACAGGTTGATTTGAATATTCCTTGTCCTAAAACAATGCCTTAGCACATAGTGAACGACTAATAAACATGATGTAAAATCAAACTAGATTAGAGGAGGAGAAGGAAAAGAAGGAAGAGGAGAGGAGATTGAGGCTACGGCAAACTAAGGAACTAAAGAGGAAAATTTCCCCAGTGAATACAAAAATTCTTTCATCTGTAAGGAGTCAGTATTTTTAGATTGACTTTCCCCTTTCTTGTATTTCTTTCTAAAAATGAGCATCCCGACCAGTAGGCCACTCATTTAAAAAGAAACAATTTCAAGAGTCAAGTCACTATAATTGTCATAGTGATTCTACTTTCTGTGCCGATGCCAATTTCCTTTGTTTCTTCCACTATTCCCAATGAGGACTTGCTAATATTTTTTAGGGAGAAAAACACTAAAGCTTTTCAAGGTAATCTAGTTTCAAAACAAATAAGATAAAGTAACATGAGATATAATAATCTTTCTTTGACTAATATAAAATCATTGTAATGATTATTACTTTGTAATGTGTAGTTTGAGATCTGGGATTACTAAGCTCCCTTCTTTTCCATTTATTTTTTTATTACTTCCTTTGAGATTCTTGACTTTTTATTCCTCTATGTGAATTTCACTATTATTTTTTTTTGTAGCCATATAAAAGAATCCTTTGCTATTTGGCACAACAGTGAATAAGTTAATTTATTATGTTGAATTCTTTTTTTTTTGGGGGGGGGGGGTTGTCTGTTTTATTTTTGCCGAACTGCTTTGTAGATGAATTCATATAGTGGCGAGGTATGTCTTGGTAAATAAGATTCCCAAAGATTTTATACTTTCTGTTGATGAGTGGAACCTCTATCCATCCCTACTGGGTTTTGCTGATTATATGCAGCAATGTTGATAGTTATGTGAATTAATTTTATATCCTGCAAATTTTGCTGAATTTGTTTCAACTTTTAATTGATTCCAGTTTTCTCCAAGTAAATCACTTCATCTGCAAGAAGTGATAATTGTATTTTCCAATGCTTATCATATCAATTTATATTGTCTTAATGCTATAGCTAGCATTTCTAGCTCTGTTAAGTAGTTATGATAATTAAAAATTTTTGAGTTGCATCTGATGTTATTGTAAAGGTTCTCTTTTCGCATTACATATGCTTACTCTGGGTTTTAGACAGATAATTATATTTAAGTAAAAGTCTTTAACAGAAAAGGGTTTTGGATTTTTTCAAAAAGCCTTTTCAGTGTGATTATATAATTATGTGGGGTTTTTTTTGATCTTGATGTAAATCCAACCTGATCATATTTTGTAATTTTTGTATCATGTTCCTATAGGCTATGCATTGATATTTTAAATTTTGAAAAAAATTGTTCATTATGAATATTGGTCAATAGATTTCTTTCTCTGTCTCTTCCTGGTTTAGGTATCAAGACTATATTTGTATCATAGAAATATATCACTTTACCTATTTTTGAAAAGTTTATGCAATTTTGTTAATGTTTTTTAGAAGTTAGAATTCACTTGTGTATCCATCTGGTCCTAGAGGTTTTTTTTTTTTTTTAAGCAATTGGGGTTAAATAACTTGCTCAAGGTTACACAGCCAGTTATTTCTGGGTGTGGTGCTAAGTATCAGAGCACGGATTCGATCCCAGGTCATCCCGTCTTTGGGGCTGGTGCTCTTACTCACTGAGCCACCTGGCTGCCCCCCCTAGGTTTTTAAAACTCATTTACATTTATTTAGCTCATTTAATGTCTTTTTAAAAAATTGGACTGTTTAGGGGTGGCTAGGTGGCTCAGTGAATAGAGCAACCAGCCCTGGAGTCGAGTACCTGAGTTCAAATCCAGCCTCAGACACTTTAACACAGAAACTAGCTGTGTGACCTTGGGCAAGTCACTTAACCCCAACTGCCCTCCAGAAAGCACAAAAAAAAAAATTTGTACTGTTAAATAAGCTTTCTTTTGTTAATCTAGTATTATATTTTTTATTTAGTATTCATTCCTTTTATCAGTTGTTAGGATGTAGCAAAGTAATTTGATTTCATTTCCAAATTGTTATTTATTTTTGATACTTGATTGTCCCATTTAAAAAAATCAGATGTCAACTATATGTTAGTTTTTTAAAAGCTCCTAGTCTTTATTAATTTAATCATGTTTGTTTCTAATTCATCTCTCCTTTGATTTGTAGAATTTATACTTCATTATTTAATTAGAAGAATGGATTCATTTTTCAAGTATCATTTATTTGCCCTTTGTCTTTTACTGATGGAAAATTTCTCCTTGCTTTAGTTGCAACCCATGTATTTTGGTATGTTGTCCATTATCTCATTATCTTCTTTGGGTAAATTTATTATTTCTATAATTTGTTCTTTGAGCTACCATTTCTTTAGAACTAAGTTTAGTCTCCAATTATTTTTCAAATCTTTCTTTAAAGGCCTCTTATTGAATGTAATTTTTACTGCATTAGTTTTAGATATTATCAGTGTGAAAGTGTTTGGTTGGACTAATACACACATATACATGATATAAAAGCTCTTTCCTCAATTAAAAAAATGCTCACTATTGGGGGAGGCATGGATAATGATTATAAAAATAAGCCAATTAGATTTAATATTCATGATCATGTCTTAGTGAGCACAATCCATATTAGTTTAGTATAAATCAACTGAAATATAGGCAGTGCTCAAATTTAAAAAGGAGTAAGAGTACTGATTAGAAATCAGAAGACGGTGGCTCTCCTAAAGTTTTCAGCCCTGGAAAAATGTTCTTCCACAAGAAGTAGGAGGACCTGTCATATATTAGTGTGTGCTCCTAAACAAAAATTAACTTCGGTATCTGTTATCTATAAAACTGAGGAATCTCTGCTTCGGAGTGTTGTTGTAAGGATAAAGTTAAAAATTAATGTAAGTATAAATAAATAGTTATTAGATAAAACTATACGCACTGCTTTCCCAACTCTTGAGGTAAGTTGGGTGAGGTACAAACCTGGAGCTTTGGAAAACCTCTGGTTTCAGAAGTAGAATAAAATGGAAATACTGTGAAATGTAGAATACCTAAGGAGAACTGAGCCCAGAGGTACTCTGCAAAGAGAAAATGGTTGACCCATTTAGTTGCTCTCTTCCATATCCCCCTTTCTCCATACAAACTGCATTTTTTGATATTATTCTAGGACACTCCAATTACATTATTTGAATTAACAAATACTTGGAAAAAATAGATATCTTGGGCTATAGAACTAGTAATTCACCTTAGTATAAGAATTTGTTTTCTCTTAGCACCTAGCTAAGATAGCATACTGAGAAGAGTGAGTTTTGATTAAGGGGAAGCAGTTTTTACTCTTGGAACATTTAGGGTTAAGGACAGTTTTTGTCTTCTGCTGTCTAGAGTTTTTTTTTTTTTTTAAGCAATCAGGGTTAAGTAACTTGCTCAAGGTTACACGGCCAGGTGTTTCTGGGTGGGTGCTAAGTGTCTGAGCCTGGGATTCGATCTCCAGGTCTTCTCAACACTGGAGCCGGTACTCTTACTCGCTGTGCTACCTGGCCGTCCCCTGGAGTTATTATCATAAGGAAACTGGATGCTCATTAAGAGTATTAGGAGGTGGGAAGCAGAACACAAAAATTTAATATAAAAGGATGCAAGAAAGCAAATCAACAATTTCAAAATTTTGCCTGCCCCAAATCTAGTGGAAATGTTTTTTTCTATAAAGGGAAGTGGAGAATAGGGAGGTTTTCACTGCCAGGATGAAAACATTTAATAAAATTATTAACTATGCAAAATCGTGAAGAAAAATGAATGTATTCCAGTTCTTTCTCTCCATGGAGTTTAGTTGATCAGGGTAGATACACCCAGGCTGAAGGCAGAAGAAAAACTAACCATCATGAAGATTAATTGTAGATGGGAGTATTAGATGATGTTAAAGGTAAGCTTTGCAGAGGGAAAAAATTTATAACAAATTCACAATAAAAGTGAGGGATGTTTTGGGAACATATAATTCATGAAAGGATTTAATATAAAGGCTGGGGAAGTAAGGTTGGGAGCCACTTCAGAAGGTGCTGATACAGATTGGAAATTTCAATTTGGTGTTCTTTCCTTGAATTTGGGTTCTGGCAAAGCCTTTAAAGAACCCAGAGTGACTTGATCTAAAATGAATGTTTCAGGCTAACATGAAAACCACCAGGATGGTAAAGTGTTGGGTTTTTTTTTTGTGGATTCCAAACATTAAAGTAAAAGCTAATTCAAATTATAAGCAAATTTTAACAACAATTTTCTTTATATGGAGAGTACCTATAGTGTCCTAATTCTATCTCTGGTTCTCAAAAACATCAAACAAAAACCCCCTCAAACCTGCATTTCAAGTCTAAGTACAACCCAACAAGCATTTTACTAGAAGTTATCATTAATGATGTGCTTTGTCTACAAGATGTGAAAAACTTTGGTCAAATCTTCAAAATTCAGATGCTTGATACAGTGCAGATATTTTTCATTTATCAACACAAATATTTGGGCATTAAACTGAGACAGCTCAATTCTATGATGGTCTCACCAAGAACTCAGGAGAGAATCAAGTTTTGTTTTATCCAGGAAAAACATGAAACTCATTTGACCATAGTAACCTAATATTTAATAGTTGCTGATAACTAGAGAATGAAGTGTACTATGTAACAACTTTTATTATAATTTTAAAGTGAACCAAGTGTTTTAGAATAAACAACCCTCTACATAAAAGCAATAGATGACTTTTATCTTTGATTAGCTTTTTTAAGCATCAAGCATGCTGCAGTGTACACAGCAGAGATTGGCTTTAAAAAATTTTAAACCATCTTCCAGGCTATTACACAGTAGTCCAGTGGTACATGTGCCTAGTTAATTCAGGGCATTTACTGTAGATCTTAAACTATGTTTATTATCCTGGCAAATGTTTTCAGAATAAATCCAACAGCAGCTCTCACTCCCCTTCAGCTATACCTATAGGTGAGAACATCACTAGTGTTTATTTTCAATTTGTAAAGGGAAAGAGGATAACACTTAATACTTCAAGTAAAGAGATTATAATAAAAGTCATGAATGAAAGTTGCTGTTAAATTTAAACAAAACAACCTCAATAGTGGTAAGTGCATTTCAGTACTTATTTATTTAGATGTTTAAGCTCTCGCACTAGATTTTACAAGCTGGTGAACACTGGAAAATTATTTCTCCCACAGAACTATAACCACACATTCCCAAGACAGTATAAATATATGGTTGAACTAACATTAATACACATCACCATTTTATCAATTACATAATAAAACAAATTATCAAGTATCCAAATATTAAGTTACACAAGCTCAAAAGGCATACAAAATATTAAGAGGTCTGCTCAATTCATAGCAGGAACCCAAATTTTCCCAGGGGAGGGGAGAAGAGAAGAATGGGGAAAAATCACTTTCAACAAAAGCAATAGTTGGTAAACAACTTTCAATAGGTACAGTAAAAGAAATTACAAGATTTTCAGAAATTTTATGATTAAGAATTGCTTTAGCTACAATAACAGAGCATCTCTACCTTTTAAAAAATATTTACTAAAGGGCATATTCTATACTTCCTGCACAAGACAAAGGCAACATTTTACTAGAAATATTTAATAGCCCCCTCCCATCTTTTTCAGGCCCTCCCTGTCAAGTTGCACCCCATTAGTGCGAACATTAAATTAACTGTAAGGCTTATTGTCTGGAGACATTAAAGACTTTGTGTGCTTCTGTACAATGTGTAGATTTTTACATGGATTTTCAACCAGAGGATTATGATCTTTTCTCAAAACGCAAGTCTTGATAACAGCACAAAATGAGACAAAGGTTTACAGAAAGACATTAAAGTATCACCATAAGACTTAGTAAAATCCAACAAAATGAATGGTTGTGCAAATCCTGATATTCTAGTGCGACTGTGGGAGATGTAAACATACAGTGAGCAGGCAATTACCATATAGGCCCTATCTTCAATAAAATTGAAATGACTGAAGGAATAAGAACCACATAGGGTTCAGGTTACTGTCTGTAGTTCCCAGGATGTTAACTCTGTATGACATTGAAAATATGTAAGTATTGTGCTGGGTATTTTGGCACCTAATCTCTCTAAATTTCATATTTGCTGATAAGACTCTGGTATTGGGAAATAGATTTGAATAAGATTTGTAACTCAATACTGCATGATTTCAGGAAAGTTCAATTGATACAAATGATAAACAAGAAGTTCCAAAGGCTGAACAGCAAGAATCTTTTACTTTTACTAAGTGTCCAAACAGGTTAGTAACCCAAAGACAGAAGCTGCATTTCTGCCAAGCTTATAACCTATAAAACTGCTTTAAAATATTCCTATGGAAGCTTCATTAGACTTATTCATCAAGCCTATATGTTGGCTAGTTATGTATGTAATTTGCCCCAGGTCCTGTCTCCAATTTCTGCTTCCAAGGTAATAATATAGGCAGCTCAGCTTTACTGAATGCAACAGGTGTTTCTGTGACCATTTGAGTCTTTGAAGCGCAGCCGCATTTTAGGACGATACTTCTCCAAGTAAAGAAGCTGCTTGCTGTTAAAGGCTCCACGACGTTTTCTATAAAAAAAACAAACAAAAAAAAAATTTCTAACATTTGCCTGCTACACATCTTAATTTCATTCAGTATAGTGTCCTTCTACGAAACACCCCCAAATCCTAATCTAACAATATAAAGTTAGAAGTGACCAGTCAAAGAGGAAGAATTATTGACAATCCTTGCCGAACTGATTCCTTGCCACAGAGCACTTAAAAGTGGTTTTTTTTTTTTCAAATACCTAAAATGGAATCAATTTAGTATTTTCTTCTTCCTTAAAGACTGGCTATGTAAAGAGTGTAGAGAACTTGTATGTACAGATAAATATAGATATCCATTAAGAAAACACTGGTGGATACAGGTGTTTCTTCTATCTCTACTGCTGCCAGGAACTCTTAGCTAATCCCTAATTCTCCTTTTACCTTAGGCATACTTAAGGTGGCATGGCATATTGTAATGGAAATGCAGATTTAAAGATCTTCCCTGCCCCTAGGCTAACGTGCACCTGGAGCCTGGGGTGGGAGGCTGGTTTTTCAGTAGATACTTTTTGATTGGCCAGTGAGTCAATAAGGTTGTTACATTTTCTGAGCCAGGAGAAGGCTATATAAGCCCTGATGTGTAGCTTTGTTTTGGGGCTCACTTTGAGAAATGTTCTGTGATTTGATCTGAATTCTGGGAAGCCGTTGTTGAGAGTCCCCCGGCTTTGAAAAACCCAGAATGTGGAAACCCAGATGTTGACTGGGTATGGATGTAATGGTTGGACAGTTTGGAAATCTGTCTACTTGATGTTTCTGTCTTGATAATTATGCCTGTATACTTTGAGGTTCAGGGTGCTGACCTTTTCTCCTGAACAAGGTAAACGATATATGTCTGACTGATTAAAGTAAGCTTGTTAACCCATTTTGAGTTGCTTTCCTTTAACAAAGCAGATCCAAGAACCTGTGGTAGCTGCAAACCCTGAGGACGCTTGGGGTGCTTGCTGCTACACATATCAAGGGGTAAGGTAATGAGGGAGGTAATAAAATCCCTTGAAAAGTGTCCACCTTTGGCTTCCCCATATTTTAAGTGTAAGTAAGCCTTGTCAAGAGTGACCCCAACTTACACCCCCACTCCCCCAATTCAGATTGGTTTTTCAGTCCATGACCCCATGTTTCCTTGAAGTATAGGTAGGGATAATACAAATGTGATTTTTCTATTAAATGTTAAATTTACTAAGAGTGAAAAAAGTGGATTTTCTTCCCTAAAGCTTGTTTTATTTAAATGGAAACAAGATGAATATATATGGGAGGTGGAATGGGTGGAACAGGGACACCAAAATGCAATTTTCTTACTAGGCAATTTCTTCTCTCTTGTTAAAAAGCAGGAAAACCAAACAAAAATCCTTACTAAATCTCAGAGACTAAAATGAAAGATTTTACCTTATTCCACTATGGGCAAAGGAAGGAAAAAGCCAAATGGAAACATGTGATAGCAATGAACTCAGATAGATCAACTCAGAGAGAGCCCATGGATGCAAAGAAAACAGATGATGATTCAGGAGTCAGCTGGCACCAAGAAAAGGGAGGGCTATGAAGGGTTTCTAATAAGAGACTAGCTATCTCCACCAGGTAGAGGAGTCATTAGTAGTGGCTTGGAGCTAAAAGTTCAATTCCCACTGCTCAGGAGGTAGAACTTTTATATAGGAAATCTCTATTCCCACTTTAAGGAAGGAATGAGAAAAAAGAAGATTCTAAAATCTCAAGTTAGAATTTCTTGCTATATAAAAAAAACATGATTATATGCAATTGTATGACACTATAAACTATGATTTGTATCAAGAAACTAAACTTTCTACTAAATCTACTTGTATTTCTTTTTGGTATCACAATTTGAACATATTAAAAAAAAAAGGTCTGTAACAACTTTGCTACCATTTGTTGTCTTTAAATATAATCCATATCCCATTTGTGACTGTTATTCTACTCACATTCATACTGTCCTACTCACACTAACACCTTAGACATCCTGCCATTACCACTTGACTATAATGCCAATGTATGCTCTCTCCAGTTTATCCTTCACATTCATGCCAGATAAATCTGTACAAATGTTATGTCTCAGTTGAAATACCAAGCACCACCTTCAGCAAGAACCCTTTCCTAGTCCTTAATCTTAGTCCCTTCCCTCTGAGATTGCCAGCTGCTTGAGAGCAGAGACTAGTTTTTTTGGGGGTTTCTTAATCTCCAGCACTTAGAATGGTGACTGAGAAATAGGTGCTCAATAAATGCTACTTGACTTGGCTCCCCATCTCTGCCTTTACTTATGTTGCACCCTATATCTGAGTATTATAATTTATATAACACTAGTTTTTTTGTTATCATAGATGAAAGATTCTGGGAGGGCTTGGGCATAAGTGAGTTTAGTCTATCAGAACTTTAACTTAAAAAAAATTGATACTTACTGTCTTATGAATTGCACTGCATCTTCATACTTCATTCCTCCTTCGATTAGTGCAAGGGCAACGAGCACTGGAGCTCTGGTAGGACAATTTTAGTAAATGAATTGACCAAAAGCAACAAAACCTGCTAGTCTAACCCAAAGGTCATCAGGGAATAGAATTTATTTACCAAAATTACTACTCTAATTCATGTTTGCTCTAAAGGGAAAGGATAACAAGTTAAAAATCTGCTGATCAAAAACCTGGGTGGGAAAAGAAAAGATCAGGAGAGTGGGCTAAGGGATGATCTAGCAAGAGCATTTATTTTTAATGTATATTTCTGGATGACTTCTGTAGGGAATAACTGAACGGTAAGACCATTCTCTTCAAAAACTACTTTAAGTCATCAGGAAAGGATGAAGGTATCCTATATTTCACAACTAAGTGACCTTCTTCTAACAACAAAGGAATAAGAGAAAATAACTGTTATGAGCATAAGTGGAAGAATAGGGCATCAGGATAATTTCCTTGATTATTTTTTTCCTTTAGAGATCTTTTCACTTATTTGAGCAAATGTTTCAAGAATACATGCGGCTGAGATATCTCAAGAGAAAAAGATGGGGAGTCAAGTAGATGAAGAATAACTCTTCATTTGACAACCTCATTTAATTTAATGTCCTTCTCCTCATTGCAACGTAAATAGACACTTTCCTTAGAGCCATTATATATAGCAGGAAAAAATCAGGCAATCTCCATCTGTGGTGGAGAATTATTCATCACTGTGTAAAATGTGCTATTAAAAAAGTTCAAGTAGTCTTACTATGGGACACTAATAGGACATGATGATGGCTATTATAATTGTTATCACATTCCCACAACAAACTTGCTAGAGTTCTACTGTATCAAAGACAGAGACATTAGACAGACTTAGGAAATCTTACTGTCACAAAGTTTTTTTTTATAATGGTATTTATTTAAAGAACTTGGTCTGCACACTAAGGAAGTCCCTATACACATCAAAATATTTAAAACAGAACTTTGAACAAAGAATAGAACAAGTAGATGGCCATTCACTGTGGAACAAATGGGGTATATAAATGTAATGGACTATTACTGTGCTACGAAAAATGATGAGTATGCAAAAGGAAGCGAGCAGGGCCAATAAAACAATATACACAATAACTACAGAAATGTAGAAGGAAAGAGCTACAAAACAAAAGTGGACGTTGTGAAACTACATAGACCAAGCATGGTTCCAAAGAGATAAACACCCTCTTCTCCCTTTGGGAGGTCCACAGATATAGTATACTGCACATCTGCTTATATGTCAATACTAATTAGCAGTCTTGCTGATTTCTTTAAGAATTTTTTTTTCTTTAAGAAAGATGGGATAGGGGCTAGGTGGTGCAGTGAATAGAGCACTGGCCCTGGAGTCAGGAGGACCTAAGTTCAAATCTGGCCTCAGACACCTAACACACTTACTAGCTGTGTGACTTTGTACAAGTCACTTAACCCTGATTGCCCTCCAAAAAGCAAAAAAGAAAAAAAAAAGGATAGCTCTGAGATGGGTGAGAAAAAAGAGACCAAGGGAAATTTTGGTGATATAAGAACAAACACAACCCTTCCCCTAACAACACAACTTGGCCTCTACTAGATTTTCTTTCCTTAGGCAAACCCCTAGCAAACATTTATTTTTAAATGTAAAAATAGGGCATATAAAACAGGTAAATAAAAAATATAATCCCCAGAATGTTAATACCAGGTAGACTGAAAAAATATGTTGCTAACTTTGCCTCTCTGCAGTTAAATTAAGCTTAAAACTGGTAAAAATAATAAAAATAAATAATTTCTCTAACACTATATAACCTATTGTTTTCCAGAGAGGATGGAGCCTATAGTAGCACTATCACAGAAATCTCCCTTCCAATCCTGTTTTACTAGTCACACAACATCGTGGAGACCAAAGGGGAAACACATACACATTTCATTGTGGTCTGATTCTCCAAATATTAATTGAGAACAAAATGGTTCTCAAAATATATTTTAATCAAAGAGCTCAAAATATTACTCATCTTACATTTCTCTCTATTAAGCAAAAATATACAAATATTACCTTGAGTTTCATTAAGTACCAGAACTCCAGAAAGAGTATCTACTATATTTTAACTCCTTTAGGAAGAACCCTGGTGCCTAGCACTGCACAAGGTAGGTACTTAGCACATGCTTGCTAAATCTGATTAAGCTTTGTTAAATTCCAAAGGAATCAATCTGTGTTAGAGTGAGATAAAGGATAAAGTTAAAATTGCATGCATGTTGTAAAACTGATTGTGTACTGCTAATTTAGAAAAATGTTTACCTCTAGACTAATCACCAAATAAACCATGGGCTCATGAAAAGGAGAAGTGTGATGGGGAAAAACCCCCCCACATTTATGGTAGGATTTGGAATGTTTATCAATATACTAAAATAGATTTATCCAACTGTGATATTAATATAATGCAGAAATAATTAAAACAAATTTTACATTAGCCTGCCAATAAATCTTAACATATTTAAAAATTCTATTTACCTCCCAAGACCTGCAACGCAGTGAACAGCAATGCAACAACCAGGTTCTTCACGATATTTAGTTTTCACCAGGTTTAGCCAGTCATCAACAATCTGGTTGGATGGTGGTGCTCCGTCATCAAAAGGCCAATCCTGAAAAACAAATAATGTCATAACCATTCTAGATCTATTGGACCTTACAGAGTGCCTGTGAAGGAGAATTCTAGTTTTATAGACTACCAAGCCTAGTCATTTTAAGTTTAGAGTATAAAAGAATATAAGCAAACCAAAATGTTCAGGAGCCACTCTAATCATCAACTTTGTCAGACCTCACATGTGACGCAGCATATCCTGAATCAGAGTAAAAGTGACCTGGGTAGTTATATAGGTTGGCACATATCCTCACTGTATTCTTTGCTTTACTACCAATAAATTAAAAACTAGGTAAAGTTCCGGTGAGCATACACCCTCTTTTCCTTAAATCCACAATCCAAGGTGGTACAGATTTTTTTCATAAATATATTTTCCCTACATTAATTTCATAAATATTTACACAGAACAGTAGTTAAGAGTGAGTAACTATTTTTGGATGGATGAAATTTGGTAAGAAACACTATAACGATAAAAAACTTAAAATCACTTACCAGAACCTGGATGCCTTCTTTCTCCACAAGGGTTGTGTCATAAGTAGCTTCACATACTCTTACAACTGTGGTAACTCCGTATTTCTTGAGTTCCTTAAGAAAAACAAATAAAACTTATTTTGTAATATTCTACTATTTCAAACCAATAAAATCACATGCAAATCATAAACATTAACAAATGATACATTACAACTAATGGGCATAACTATTCATAAAAAGGTTCAAGACAATAACAAAACCTCTTTGAAAGCATTTTATAAAGGGGTAAAATGTTCATTTTAAGGAATCTGTATGGAGAACTTTATTATTAAGACTACCCCCTTCTTCACCTTTTAAGACGTTAGATCTAACTATTTGTACTTTTAATAATAACTTTTCTTAAGTTGGGGTTGTTGCTAAAAATGTTCTTTTGGAAATAAATATCTTTTTTTCTGTCAAGAAAAAGATTACTTTCCTTTTGAGAAAAACTGGTCATTAAAAAAAAAAAATCATCCAAATCAGAACCTAAGCAAACCTAAATTTTTTTTTTTTTTTGCTTTTTGGAGGGGGGAAGGCAGGGCAATTGGGGTTAAGTGGCTGCCCAAGGTCACACAGCTAGTAAATGTTACGTGTCTGAGACCGGATTTGAACTTAGGTCCTCCTGACTCCAGGGCCAGTGCTCTACTCACTGTGCTACCTAGCCACCCCAGCAAACTACAGAGGCAAATTACAACCTGGATTATGACCTCTGATTTGAGAACTAAAAAACAAATGTCAGAGGACTTACAGTCAAAGTGAAATGTAGTTAAAATTATAATCCATTTTCCTAATATAAATTTTGCAATATGTTAGGAAAGAAAGGACATAACGTTTAGAGACTATAATATATGTAACTTCCAATGTCCTCCTCTCGTCTTTTGAGTAGGAATAATTTTCTTGGTTTCTTCCTTTTTCCTTAATTTGCAATAAAAAAAAAAAGCCTTTTGGAAAACAAAAGATGGTAACATGTAAAAATCCAGGACCAACATAGATCATTCAAGACTATCAGAAATCTAATGTGCAGGCCTTTTCATGAAATCTTTAACTTGTAATCCCTTTACAGCAGTCCTATATTTAAAAACTCAAAACTATTAAAAAAAAATACAAGCCATCAAATATTCATGATTTTCTTAATGAATTTATTCTAAAAACTAAGGTATAAGTTTAATATTGGGCTATAAACCCAGGTATGTATCCCTCTTCACTAAACCAGCTTGTAAAAGAATTTCAGCAGGATATTTAGTTGGTAGCCTAATGAAACTAATCTACAGGACTTCTAGGGCTTGTGTATTCCTTACTTTTAAAAGGTGGCTGACATACAACATGTCAATATAGTTTTCCTTCAGCACACCAGAATGAAGTGGAAAATGCAAGGGTGTTTGGAGTAGAGTTGGTAGTATCAAGTTGACTAAAAGAGACTGAACTATTGTTATGAGGTGGAGGGAAACAGGAAGTCAAATGTCAGCATTTTTGACTAAAATTATACTATGTGTTAGTCTAACTAAGGTGCCATGAATTACTAATTGAATCAAATCAGAATTGTAAAATTTTTGAACATTACTGACCAAGTACCTAAATGAAGAACTTCTAGATCCAGAATTAACTTATGTATGCTTCTTTATGGAATAAAGACATCTTTTTCTATTTTTGACATTAATTTAGAAGCCATGTAGCCATTTCATTCTGATTTAATTTGCTTATTTCTGGGACTAATGACTGGAATGTATTCCTCCCCCCCATATTGTATCTAAAATTCCTGAAGTATTAGGTAAGGGCAATCACCATGTATATGCTTTTTCTAAAAGCAAATTAACAGCTCTTAAACTAAATTAATCAAGTAATATTTATATCTATACTTACCTCTATAAATTTGTTTAAGGTTGCATTGGTTGGATTGTGTGTAATAAGGAACCTCATGTTCTTGTAGGTGATTTCCACAGGAGCTGGGCGGTTCATTCGAGCCATGTCAATTTAGTTAAAAAACACTCAATAAGGTTATGAAAGGATTTAAAAATTTGAATACAGAAGTGATGTAAAGAAACTGAAGTCTCCTTCACTATACTCCACTTGAAATTCTCAGTGCTTTTAAGTATGAAGTTGAGAGCAATGGGAAATGAAATGAACCTCCTAACAAGAAGCAGCAATTCTTCAATCCAGTAATACTGAGGCAAAAGAAAGGCAGTGCACTGAGGTTTACCCCATCCAGGTCAGAACTCTTGTAAAATGCTCTGCCAATTTCAATTCAACACTTTGTGTCCAGGTTAACCGCTCTTAAGGGGGCTTCTTGGTGGAGTAGTAATGAATTTCTACAGTTCACTTGTCTGCATACAGGTCGTGCTGTGCCTGGCAATAGTCTCCACTGCCCTTCAGAAACTCCATAAATGTGTGACCAAGAACACCACAGAACTGCTGTAGGGGGAAAGGAGAAAACTTCAATTATTTCAGTTGGAAAAGAACAGAGTAGTATAAGGGAAACTTCTACAGCACCTAACTTAGTCTTACGGCATAAAGGACAATCTTTTTCACTTTTACTACAAAAACATTTAAATTGATTTTTGCTTTTGTATTGGCTACTTTCTCGCTGTATCCCACCCCACATCACCCCTGCCTCCATGCCATCACTCGAAGAAACAATTAAGAAAGTTTTATATAATATGTAGTATTTTACACCCATCAGTATAAGCTAATTAAGTTACTAACTAAAAGTCTTGATTAGTTTAGGAATATTAATATACCAATGACTTGGAAAAGGTCCCAACCTGAAGGAATAATTCCTAATATTTTATTAAAAACAATTCCCAAGTTTTAACAATATCATTAGAAGCAAAATCATCATTTTAGATTAAGTGAAAAAAAAAAATGCAATGTACGCCAACTTCCAGTGACCAAACTATAAAACCAAACAAATTCTAAGCTTTTGTGATATGAAAATTTAAAGATACATTTCCCCCTCTCAGTGTTTATAGAATTGATTGCTTTAACACTAGCAAGAAAAATCAAGTTATGTCAACTGACACAAAATATAATTTTGCTCTGAAATAAAATGTCTATTTCTTTGCCTTTTGGATAAAAAAAAATGCACAGAATTAAGCCACACAAATTGGTCCTTCAGAAATATTCTCAAATTCTGACAGTTAAAGCAAGGATTTTAACCTTTTATGTATTAGAGACTGCTTTGACAATCTGATAAAAACTTAAAAATATTTTTAAATGCATAAACGAAACCTATAAGGTCACAAAGAAAAATTATGTTTAAAGTAATCAAAAACATATTTTTAAAAAGGCATGGACCCTAGGTTAAAAATTTAGGCTTTTAAAAGCTTATAAAAATATCCATTTTTCTTCAAGTATCCCCATTTTAGAGATAAGGAAATAAAGGCTCAGAGAGTTTGAGGCTTACTAAAGGCTAAAAAGGAACACAGAAGGAGTCAAGACCAGAATTCAGGTCTACTGACTGCCAACTGAGGAGTTCTTTCTATTACACCCAGCTGCCTCAATGTACTAAAAATTAATAATGCATGCCAAGTAACTCAGTAGCACAGACTGAAATACAGCCTTATAACCAGACCTTACTGATGCCCTAACCAGATTTGTGGTGAGACCAAATAAAATTCAGTGATCAATTTCTAAAATGTTAAAAGCCCGTGCTTGAGGTAAAGTAGGATAAGGCAGATAAAGAAATCATTGTTAAAAGGGGAGATCTGTTTCCTGTCCAATCCTGTTCTTCACCTCAAGCCCTGGTTAAGAGATTTTCAGCATTTCAAATTCTGCCTCTGAGCACAATCTTTGGGCAAGTCCCTTAACTGCTACTCAGTGCTCATGTTTTTAAATGGGGGTTGGGGGAGTGAAGGGGTAGGTATAAGACTACATGGGTTTCTGCAAATCTGTCTGGACTGCTAATTCTATAATAAAGTTAGAAGAAAAATTTAAGTAGAAATCACAAAAAATCATATTGAAAAATCAAATAGAAATACATAATAGTATGAAATTTGCTGCAAACTTAGTACTAAGATCTCTGAATTAAAGCATAAATGTGAAATTCACTAAGACTAGGTAAATTTGAAGTGCTGTTTGTAGATTTAAATGTAGATTACTATAAGGATTATTACAATTTCAGAAAATTTATATATATATATATATGTACATATATACCCACACATAAAGAATAAAAATGTATTAACAAAGTCTTTCAGTAAGAAAGTTTTTAATCTAAGTCCCTCTGTTTTGGGTACCTCAGGAATATAAATCAGATCTCCTGCTTTGTTTCTATAAGTACCTGCTTCCCTTTCTAGGTAGGCTATGATTAAAAAAAAATCTGGGCTCAGTTAAAAACTTCAGGGTCAGAATGATCTTTTCAGAATTACTTGCTGATTTAGACAAAAGGAAGAAGAGTAAAGTTTCTTTTCAGAGGTCAAAAATATGACTAAAGATGCTACCAACTTGGAAAAAGCTTGTTCATTTTTATTAAACTAGTACTTTCCTAAAGAGAGCTAAATATAAATCAAGTTTTGGTCTTCTTTCATCAAAAATTGACCAAGTACATGAAGTCACAGGCATAAAGAATGCTTAGTTTTAAATTTCGGTTTTTTTTTGCTTTTATCCAGTTATCTACATTTAGAGTAAAAGATGGATAAACTTCACACCTTATGACACAAAACCTTATTGTAAAATCCATCAGATCTTGTATTGTAAGAATATAAGAAGTTTTCTCTATATTCTGTATTTTTTTCCTCCTAATACTTTAAAGGACAGGGTCAAAATATCTGCACAGCTGATCCCCAAGGTGGGGGGGGGAGAGGAGGAACCTCCCACTGAAATGTGTACAGATTTAATAGATTAGGATTATACGGGAGGTAATTCTAGGTTAATCAAGACAAGCTTTTTGCAGTGCTAACTACATTTTAAAAACCAAAACTTTGGAGTAAACCATGTCCAAATCCTGCAAATTAATTGTTAAGGTAATTAATTAACAAATTAATTGTTAAGGTAAATATTTATATTCCAGGAATTTGGGGAAACTATATAGGAGAAAAAAGTAAAATCTCATTTGCTGAAGACTCAAAGATGATAATGGTAATTAATGGTTTGTAATTTTAACATTTCATAAGTCAAGAGTTGAGAGGTTGTTACTTATTGAAAGTACTTGCAGGACATTTAAAAAATATGGCCTGACAAGAATCAGGTAAGTCAAAGTACAGTTAAGTGAAGTTTGAACAGAATTCCTATTACTAGCCTGGACACAGCCAAAAATCTGTCAGTGACATAATTTATATTAGAGGGCACACTGCAAGTGTTGTCAATATGTACATTAAAAACAAAAACAAACAAAAAAAAACACACCCAGGGCAGCTAGGTGGCGAAATGAATAGAGCACAGGCCCTGGAGTCAGGAGGACCGGGAGTTCAAATCCAGCCTCTTGACACTTGACATACTAGCTGTGTGACCTTGGGCAATTAACTTAAACTAATTTGCCTTGCCTTCCCCCCTCCAAGGGAAAAACAAACAAAAACCACACCAAACTAATTTATTTTCATTCCAAGACTTGTGGGTGTGAGAACAATACTTATATTGGTAGAAAAAAAAGTCAACAACAACAAAGATTGTCAGTAAATGAAGTCCTGAATGACTTCGAGTCTGGAATAATCACTGATTTCTTAATATTCTAAAAACTAGTTTTGTTCCCCACAAGTTGCTGATCTGGACTCAACATATGGAATAAGACCAAGCTGTTATTTGATTAATAAGACTGTTACAATAAACCATATATTGAATTATTACTTTAATGTGCACATGGAATAGCCAGCACCCACTGGCTTTGTGTTAAGATGAATGCTGGCTGGTAAGGGTGAAGTTTATAGTCAATTGTACAAACTAGTAATTTAACAAAAACCTGGCACCATTAAAAACTGATGGTCCACAATACAATAACATGTATTTTTTATTTCTTCAGCTGGCACGTATCCATATTTGGGAGTGTAGAGGGAAGGACAGATCATGAGCCTTTGAATAGTAGCAAAGGAAGGAGAGAGGGAGCAGAGATTTCTATTTAGAGGCTATTTGTACAAATCTCTGTCAATGATTTTTGCCAGAGAGATTTTGCTCAGGCAAGGAAAGATTCAGAAATAAGAGACAGGAATAACTTCAAAAACCCACCTAGTTAACTCTTCTCAGTGGAGCCATCTTGTGGTTGGGGGGTAGGGTAGAGGATGAAGGAAGGGACCCACATGGAGGGTCTTCAGGACAGGTACAGAAATAATGGCCAAAGGACCATTTTGCTTTAACAAGGCAAAAGAGGGAGTGTAGTGCCCTAGAAAAAGAACTGGATCATGTCCTGATATTCACCTCAAGTCACTTCCCTAAGGCTGCTTCCTCCTTTGTAAAAAGGGGAACTATAATAATTCTAGCAGTATCTTCATGTGAATAGTGAAAATGCTGCCTACATGTTTGAAATAATGAGAAAATTAGAAACAAGCTGAGAAAGCTGTCAATTCCCTTTACACAATTCAGATACAAGCCAAATCTAGTTAACTGTGGTGGTAAAGTCCCCAGCTTATCCTATGAGAAAATCTATTCCAAATCTATAGTTTTCCAGATAAGCAGGGAATGCTCTTGCTCCCACAATGGTTTTGTGTTAGGAACAGGAATGTCTGTACTGGTCTTACTAAGACCGGTCCAACTGGTCAAGCTAGCCATTTGTTTATCCTAGCTACTATGAAGTGCCCAAACCACTGTTACAAACTGGGGGAAAAAAAACCCCAACAACAAAAAAATCATTCCATACAAATTCATTTGTACTGGTATTATATTTGTATATACAGGAGACAACTGTCTCTAAACCAACATCTAGAGAAAACACTAACCTTACTGGAGTGTTCCATTATACAAATCATCTTTTTACTGGAAATCAAAAATTATCTGTACTATCAGCTGAAATGATAATCTAAGCCTCAAAAAGTTCTTTCTCACCTCTATATTCCAATGTTACACTATTTCTGATATCACCATTTCCTTCTCCAATGTAACTTCCAATGACTACAGCACCACACTGACAACCCAACAGTTAGCTATAGCTGGGCAAAGGGGGAAGAATCATGTGAATCCCCTACCATATATATGTACAGTATTGTGGAGAGTAGAACAAACACAGGTTCAAAAAGTTTGGAGCACGAATACCCTAATGTTTTCATTAACAGTTACAGTTTAAAGGTAATTTTAGAATGGTAGTCATTACCATAAAAAGACACAAATTCAAAATTCTAGTCAGAAATCCACTGTTAAAAGGATGGAATTACAAATGACATACAGACAGAAGGGCTTTAGGGAACAATTTAAAATAAATCCCGATTAAAAATGCCCTTAAATGTAGGCCTCTTCTAAAGGGCAATAAAACTTTCGGATGAGCAGGGGAGATCGAAGAATGACTCAAGCCTAGGGGCTTCCGGGCTTCACATGTCAGAGGTCCATAGTGGCACTTTTCCACGATTCTCAAATTCTGGACTTCTCCAGACCAACTCCCACAGAGAAAAGACAAGCCTCGACTTGTTCCCATTATCCTGAGCCCAAGGAGTGGTGTTAAATCCGGAACAACTCAAATTACAAGGTGGAGACAGGCAGGGAGCTGAATAGGAGGGGGTGAGTGGGCCTCCCCGTTCGCTTGCCGAGGTCCAGCCGGGAGGCAGGACCAAGGATTCCGGCCCTTGCGGCAGGGCCAGGGAGGAGTAGGGTGGATCTCTCCGCGGGTTCCCCGCATTCCGGGATCACCCCCAGATCTTGGAAAGCTCCAACCCTGAAGCAGAGACTGTCCGCTGCAATCACGGGTTTGAATCGCCCTTTCCAGCAGGCACCGAAGCCATTTTGTCTCGGGAGCCCGGGTCCGGCCCAGCCCGGGCGGATACCTGGCCGGGCTCCATACCTCCGCCGGGCCGGCGCCTGGAGCGCCAGCCCCTGGAGCTCGGGGGGAGGGGAGGGAAGGCGGCGGGCCCAAGGGAAACCGTTACCCGCCTCCCGCCGGCCCAACGGGTGTCCCCGGCGCCCGGCCACCAGCCCGCCCTCCCTCCCCCAAAATGCCCTCTTTAATTCGGGGCCACGGGGTGACATGTGTGTCTCACCCCTCCCCACCCCGCCGGTCTCCAGTGGGCGCCCAGGAGGTAGGAACACCACCCTCCCGTGGGCCTGACACCCACCGCCTCCAGGAGCCTCGGGCGTCCGAGGAGCATTCACACGGCCGGGGGCGGCGGGGCCGGTCGGGCCGCTTTCTTTCTCTCCGGAACAAAGAGGGGCCCGGGAAGCAGCTCTACGGTCCTCTGGGGGCTCCCCGACGGCCGGGGCGCGCCGGCCCCCAGGGACAAGGGCGGAGGCGGCGGTCACAAAGCGGCTTTTGTGCCGAGCGGTCCGACCCACCCGCCCCCGCCGGCCGTCACCCCCCGACCGGGCCCGGCCACACGACCCTCCGCTCGGGTCACCAACCGCTTGGGGCCCCAGGTGGTCGGCTGGGGGGGGGGGCATGGAGCGATAAACCAGTCTCCCTGCTACCAACCGCCGCCAGCCGGGAGCGGAAGCGCCGGGGGCAGAGCAGACGTGGCGGGCCAAAACCCGGCATGACCGGCCAGCTACGTTTCTCTCCCACAACCCAATCCCACCCGCCCGGCCGTCCACATGGCGGCCGCCCGGATCCGCACAGCTCCAAGAGCCTTCCAACTCTCGGCGGGAGGAACGAAACAAAGGTGGCGGCGGCGGCGACACTGAGCGCCTCAGCCTGGCCCGGGACGCGCGGCGGACACTCACAGGAATATGTTTACTCATTGAAGATTGTGGCCTAATCATACAGCCGGTCCCGAGGCGGAGGCAGCGCAGCAGGCGGTGGTGGAGGCGACTGCAGCGCAGGGGGCGGTGGTGGTCGTCGCGGGGCGGCGGCAGCGGCGATGGAGGCGACAGCGGCAGCAGCGGCGGCGGCGGCGGGGGCACTGGGACTCTACCATACAGTGAGCGGCTCCAGAGAGAGCGCGTCGCCGAGCGAGAACCGCACCCGCGGCAACCAATACGCGTGCTGAGCCGCCCTTGCGTCACAAGCCCTCCCTTATGTACACCGCGCGACGTGCGAACCCTGGGCCACCAATCGCAGCCCGGGGACAAAGGATAAGAGAAGACGAGGTTGCGGGGGAAAGGGCGGGGGGGAGTTAAGGTTGGGGTTGCGGGGGAGAGAGGTCCGCCCCGCGCCCCTACCACCTCCCGGACGTCACGACGCGGCGGCGGCGGCCGGTGTGAACCGGTTGATGAATAGCAAGTGGCTGAGCCAGAGCATCCCCCCCCCCCCTCTCCCTGCGGGGGAGGAAGCCGGGAGAGAGAGATCGAGCCACGGAGAGGCCGGCGGAGGGAAAGCCTGAGAAAGATCTGGCAATAGACAGACATACTGCATGAGGACAAACAGGCCCCAGCGTGTTTCATTTAAAACATATATTTCAGTTAAAAGAGCCCTCACAAGCCTTTTGCTTCCCAATAGTCTAGAAGGTACTTTAAAGTTTTCTGGAAACTTAAATATGAAATGGGTATTCCCCCTCCCCTCTCCTCTTAGCTCTCTTCGTCAGTCACGATCCTCATTTATACCAGCTGTTTATGTGGGTGCAGGCTCAGATGTAGAGAGTCTCCAGCGTCAGAGAATTGGGGTGATTCCCAGCTAGGACCGCGTGGATTCAGCTAGAGAAACCGGCCCTGGGCAGCTCTGGCCACCACTCATCTGCCTTATCTTGTAAAAAGGGCAGTTGAAGGCCTGGTCTTGGGGATGTGAAGTCCTACTAAGCAGTCTTGATACTTAGCACTTAGTAAGTACTGATTCTTTGCATTTAACACTTAGACTCAAACACTAGTTGTAAATTGCTTCTGTTGTACTTCCAGATGCCTCGCCTATCAGCTTACTGCTGCCCCTCAGTTTACTGTAGTATTGAAATGAAGGATGGGATCACTAAAAAGGGAGCAATTTAAAAAGTAATTTTTAGTGTTTTGTTAGAAGTTTAGGTCACGCCCTAGCTTTAAAAACAAAACTCTTTTACTAGTTTTACGTCTTCAGACCTTAAGCCCCTAAGAAGTATCTAGTATTATCTTGATTGTTTTGTGCTCGGTGCGGAAAAAGGCAGCTAGGTTTCACCTGTACACGCTGGGAAAGCTATTCTTTCAGCCTCTTTGGAGGATTAAATAGGATTTTTACTAGTTTTGAGAAAGTCACTAACTACAGTCTTTGGTATGCTGTTTTCTCTGTCAGTGACCATGACATCTTTCCAATATTATAGAAGCATAGTATGGGTTATCAGTATTTTCATTAGAAATTCTTGAAAGGAGTTTTTTGCTTGCTTATAAAAAATGCACCCTGGGGATGAAGTACTAAATAAATGTTTTAGCTAAAGAATTTACCATTTTAAAACTATAAAAAGGGAGAAATTTCTCATTTTTGAAAAATTCACCCTAGACACTTGAATTCAGGTATCACAGATCACTTTTTAAATAGAGAACAGTGTGTAAAGAATTGAAATCTGGATCCTTTCCTTAATGCCTTTCACAGTAGGGCAAACCGTGGTGTGGGTGTTTGATTTTTTTTTTGAGGGAAACTGTGATTTTATCAGCTCAGGGTAAGAAACTTCTTTTTACTAATGAAGATTAGTACTTTTTCTGCAATTTATAATTTTAGAATTGCTTTGGGCACTGGGATGTTAAGTAACAGGGTTTCAAGGCTAAGTGTGTGTGTGTACCAGACACAGAACCAGAAGCCAGGTCTCCCTGAATTCCAGGGCTAGGTCTCGCTTCATTAAAACCATGGGCCAACTTTGGATGTTTGATATAAGATCAAAATAAGACATGCTCTATGTAAGAAGTAACTTGGACTTCTTCCCCTTTTGAATCATTGTAGTAGTGGTTTCATGAATTGAAAGAAGAAAAAAAAATATGGGAAAATCCACAGATGATGATTGGGTTTTGGCATTCTTATAATTTTCTGTGGGACCTGTGTCCTTAATCTGCCCTTTCCTCTCTTCCAATCCTCCCTACCCCCACCCCCAAGTTTTAAGACACTACTTAAGGCAGGAATATATTAGCCTCTGGAAGAACCAAGCCGGAATAGGAATAAAGTCCACATACCACACAACCTGCCTGCTGGCTATTGTGTTTTCCTCTGGTCTTGAAGAGACATGGCTATAAATGTTCACAACTAGCAGTTAGAACACTGACCTCAGTAGGAGTAAAACTCATACAGGACCAGAATTGAACTCTTAATTTGTTAAATGACCAAATCTAAGGGTCATGCTAAGAATCAGAAATTGCCTTTTTTTTTTTTTGTTAAAGCCATGATAAAAAATCAAATTTAAGGGGAGGGGAGGTAATTCTGCTTAATCAGTACTCAGCCTTTTGTGTCAATGAATTTATTGGAACTTAGAGAATGGGAAGGAAAAAGGGAAAAGCATTTATTAAACACCTTGTTGTTTAATCATTTTTCAGGCCTGTTTGACTCTTTGTGAACCCTTTTTGAGGTTTTCTTGACAAAGATACTGGAGTGGTTTGCCATTTCCTTCTCCAGCTCATTTTACACATTTGGAAACTGAGGTAAATAGGGTGAAGGGACTTGCTCAGGGTCACACAGCTAATGTCTGGGAAATCATATTTGACCTTAGGTCTTCTTGATTCCAAGCCCAGAGCTTTAGCAGCTGTGCCACCTAGCTGCCATTAAACATCTACTCTCTGCAAAATACACTGAAAAAAAGCTTTACAAGTAACAATTTATTTGATCCTTCTAACAATCCTAGGAGGTATGTGCTATTATTATTCCATTTTACAGATGTGGAAGCTGAGGTAGATATCACATAGAGGCTGGATTTGAACTTAGCACTTCCTGACTTTAGGCTCAGTGTTTTATAGTTAGAAAGGTTATCCAGTCTTTTCCCTTCATTTTGCAGGTGAGGAAATCATGACTGGTAAAGTGAAGTAAATTTCTCAGTCACATCAGTAGTAAGTGGAATAATTTCACTAAGGTGTTCTGCAAGCACCTTGTGTAGCACCTATCACAGTTTGACAATAATTTAGATGAAAAATTATGCCAGCGTTATAAAAAAATTTTTTTTTTTACTTCTGTTCAGGTTATATGATAGGGCCCTGGTATGAATAAGGCAAACACAATAGATTTGATTACTCTCTATTTTCATACCTAAAGTAAAAATTAAAGTTCTTAAATTGAAAATAGTTTTCTTGGGAAACCTCAAAACTACAAAAAAATCAGGCTTTGTTATCTGGGGTCATTCTCTTTGAAAACTATCTTTCTTAACATTTTTCATGTCTGGTTCCTGGAGAAGTTGCTTCAAATGCAATTCAGATTTTCAGTTAATTTAATCAGAAAAAAGTCAGTTGAACTTTCTTTTGCTGTGCAAAATGCACTGGGGAGAAGAGAATGAGGAGGAGTATGCATTCCATGTAATGATATTTTTGTTGAAACCATATTATTAATACTAGTATCTGAAAAGAAACAAAAGAAATTTAGTCTGACCTGAAGACCCAAAACTAATAAATTGAATTCTGCAAAGTACTTTTCAAAAGTCACTTGTAAATGCTACAACACAGAACATACAAATGCTACACTTGACAGTCTTCCTTTATAAGGCTGGCATTTAGGCAATAGATAATCCTGACACACAATGACCTGAGCAGTATTATTGGGGCAATCATTATGTAAGGAGGAATGTTCTTGAGCAATTTCCTCCAGAGAAACATTTATTCTTCAAAAAAAAAAAATTACCCATCATACACAGGTTTGTTTTTGTTTTTGACCTTTACATAGCTGTTTCACAAATGAACATGTGTGGCAAACGTCTATTTATTCTCTGCAGTTTTAGCTTCTTGTTTCAATGTATTTTTCCTTTCTCCATTTTCCCCCCTTTTGGTTGAGAACCGAAGCAGTAGTTCCTTATTTAAGATACAGTCTTATGAATAAATACATGTGAAAGCACTTTAAAAGCATACAATGTATGAAATTAGTGTTCCATAGCACTTAGTATGTGAACCTTGAGACTAATTCAACCTTACTGGTTTAATTACTACAAAAACGTAGGTCATTAATAGATGGAATCATATGCATTCTCCTCTTGTCTCTTAGCCATAATTTATTACTTTAATTAAAAAATTAGTTTGTACTCTTAAGTATTAAAAATGATTTATTTTATTATTAATCTCTCTATTTCTTCAAAAATTTCTCAACATCACATTTAGAACCACTGGCATAGTTTCAGAGTGTTCAGGGTTTAATTTTAGCCCCTACTAAAACCAGACAACTCCAGATAGCTGACTTTACTAAATCAATCAATGACACCTAGAAATGTCAATCAAATTGGGTTACATTTCCTAAATGAACTTACTGGAACATTGAATAGATTATTCAAAATGTATTTGCTCTATGAAATGTCTGGTTTAATAGATAATTTATTATCCTTATTGCATTAATGAAAGTGATGCTTAAAACTTCAATCCCTTAACCCCTTCCTATTCTTCTAATCCTCTTCTACCTTCATTTGCTTGCTTTTGTAGTCTTGTACTCCCTATGGAACAGCATTGTCATTGATACTCTAGAATTTTTCACTCAACTAACTGACCACTATACCTGCTTTTCCAGTCCAGAACCCTATTATTTTTCCTTTTCCTCTCTTGCCTGTTGCTGTTCACTGTCAAGAAAGTACTGTTTTTTTTACTTTCTTATATATTTTATTCTGAACTTAAGAAATAAAATAAGCATTTTAAAAACATGATTGCACATGAAACTACAAATCTGTTTATGTACTATGTGCTATTCCTTTTAAATATATACTAAAATTTAAATATAAACTAAAATATATACTAAAAGTAAATTTCTTTTTTCTTCTTTCCTCTACCTTCCCCCTCCCCATGGCTACCATTAAATATAAATATATATATATGCATATATAATATATGTAAATATATGCAAAATCATTCTATAATACTTCTATTTATCACTTATTTCTCTGGATGCTTATAGCATCTTCCTCCATAGGTCCTTTGTAGTTAATTTGGGTTATTTATAATAGTCAAAATTACTAGTTGCTCAGAGTTGTTTTTAAAACAATATTGATGTTAATGTATACAAAATTCTCTTGGTTCTTCCCATTTTCTCTTCATTCTTTTGTGCAAATCTATCCATGTTTTTCTAAGATCATTGAACTCATAATTTTTTTTTTAAGCAATTGGGGTTAAAGTAACTTGCTCAAGGTTACACGGCCAGTTATTTTTGTATGGGTGCCAAGTATCTGAGGCTGGAACCGATCCCGGGTCTCCTGAAGCCGGGGCCGGTGCTCTTACTACACCACCTGGCCGCCTCCAACTCATAATTTCTTATAGCATAGTAATATTCAATAGTAATCCTATACCACAACTTGTTCAGTCATTCCCCAATTGACAGGCTTCCCTCAAATTTCCAGAGATCTGCTAATTTTGTGAAAATTTCAATTTCACTACAACTCCATAAATTCCCTGAGAATAGGGATTGCTTTATTGTTTCATTTGAATCACCAGTATCTAGTACAGTGCCAGGTACCCAGTTAAGTGCTGAATAGATGCTTGTTGATTGGTCAGTTGATTCATACTACATAGCCTCACTAAGGGTCTTATTGTGACCTGGCATTCCTTTTATTCATCTATTATTCCCTATTGAATGTACCTCTTTCCAAATTTTTCTTCTCTCCTCAAAACCCTAATCTTACCTGCCTCTCTGTCTTTAAGCAGATGACCTCATCTTCTACTTTATTTACTAAGAAAATTTAGGTTGTTTTTTTTTTCACTCCCAAAACCATTCTAAAGATTAGTTTGCAATTGCTGCCCCGATTCTATATTAACCACTCATCCTTCAACCCTTTGCTGTATGGCTTCTGTCACCATCACTGTGGGGAAAAAGCATTGATTTTAAAAGTCAGGAGATCTGGGTTCAAAAATCCTCCCTCTGATACTACCTATGTGATCTCGGGCAGACTATCTGACCTCCATGCACCTCAGTTTTCTCATCTGTAAAAAAGAGGGGGTTGGACTAGATGGCCTATGATCCAAAAGTATTCTGTCAAGAAACTGAATCCCTAAACCCAGAGGTTAATTCTTTTATCCCCTCCTTTTTTATATCTATGTTGCATTTGATACTGATGTACCCCATCTCCCTCCTCCTTAGAATTCTTTCTTTCTTTGATTTATATGACAGCCACTCTGGTTATCCACTTCCTGGATTTTTCTCTATTTCTTTCCTGACTCCTTTTCTTCCTCCAAGGCCCTAAAATATAATTGTTCACCAAGGTTCTACCTTTAGTCCTCTTGTTTTTGTTGTTTGCTTAAAGTCTTTTCCTTAGGGATCTCATCCAGTTGTATGGTTTGAACTATTATCGGTATAAAAATTAGCTCCAAATCTCTACTTCCAAATAATCTTTAGTATCGACAAAGTTTTCTTCAGAGTTGTAGGATCCAGTTTCTTACTTCCTACTAGACATATCACCCTGGGTCTTCTTCCTTCACCTGAAACAACATATTCAAAATAAAACTCAGTTCTCCCTAAGATACTTGATTTCCTTGTTTCTGAATCCACCACTGTTGGTCACCAGAATTACATAACACATCATGGGGGGGGGGGGAGTGAGAATTTTTAGTTTGCATCATACATTTCCACAAGATTTTGAGTTACAAATTTTCTCCCTGTCTTTCACCTACCCACCACCCCTAAAATAGCAATCTCACTGTATACCCCTCCCCCCAATATGCTCTCGCCAATGCCCTCCCCCAAACTCCCTCCCACTTTCTGGTAGGGCAAGATGGATCTCCATCCCCCAGTGCCTGTATATCTTCTTTTCCAGTTACATGTAAAAAAAAATAATATATATATTTATAAACATTTGATTTTAAAACTTTGAATTCCAGATTCTTTCCCTTCCTCCCTTGTCACCCACCCTTACTGGGAACATAAGCAATTCAATATAGGTTGTACATACGTGTGTAGCTACACAAAACATTTCCATAGTGGATATATTGTGAAAGACATTGACTATATTTCCCTCCATCCTATCCTGCCCCCCACTTACTCTATTTTCTACTTTGACCCTGTCCCTTTTCAAAAGTGTGTGCTTCTAATTACCCTCCCCCCCCAACCTCCCTTCCCCTTCATCATACCCCCTCTCCTCCCCTTCCCCTCTACTCTCCTGTAGGGCAAGATACCCTATTTAGTGAAAAATACACATTTTTTAAACCCTGCTTTTATCTAAGACTGGGGTGGTCTTGCAGAGGGATAGCACTAAACTTCTGTTTACGCAGAAAGAGACATGACACCTGATTGACTAAGAGAATGCTATATTATTCTGTGTACCTGCATAAGGGACTTTAGTTCCTGACAGAGATTGCAAAAAGATACATGAAGAGAAAAGCTCCATGGAGGTGGTCAAGAGAAAGAAACTTTTGAATACTAGACCGAGGCCCTCAGGATCTTGGACATTTGTGGGAGCCACTGTTCCATCATGTTCCTTGACCTTCACTTCAGTCTTACAACTATTGAGAAAGGATGTCTTCTAAGGGAGATCTTTCACTTTCTCTCCTGGTTTGAACTAAGTTCTGTTCCATTCCCTGATGAAGAGCTCATTTACTCTTGTTTATTCTTTAGTATATTTTAATGGATAGAAATTCTTTGATTTCTGTTTGTTGTTTTGCTTGGATAAATGGCTTTACCCTCTATTCAATCTTTTTATAATCAGCTTTTGGTGGGAGAGGGTTAAGCTGGAGATTGTAAGCTAAAGGATACCTTTTCCCCTTAAAAATGATAGGGGTGACTAGGGGGCACAGTGAATAGAGCACTGGTCCTGGAATCAGGAGGACCTGAGTTCCAATCCAGCCTCAGACACTTAACACACTAGCTGTGTGACTTTGAGCAAGTCACTTAACCCCAATTGCCCTCCAAAAAGCAACAACAAAAAAAGTGATTGGGGAAGTGACTTTCCTTTTGAATCTGAAACATCATACCTCTATACTAAGAATATTTGATGTGTGTCAGATAGATGTATCTACCCTAATGCAATATATAGAGAATGAAGTCTCATGGTCCTGGACTTCATCTGCTCTTCTTCCCAGCTGGCATGCTTGAAATGCTAGTACAGTTAGACCTCAAATCATCTCTCTAGATACCACCTTTGAACCAAGTTAGCATATACAAATATGTACATACATATACACATATATATCCCATACAGAAATGTTTCTCCTATGTGTATCTTACATTTTAACATGAGAAAATTCTGTTCTTCATGACGCATATGATGTTGGGAAAGTTAATTCACTCATTTTGGAGCTTTTAACCTTAAGCCCTACTTAGTTGATTACAGCAAACAGTGTTTTACTTTCACATCTCATCTAGCTATCCAGCTGTCTACCCAGGATATCTTGCCATTTGCTTTGAGTACAACCATCCTTTGCCTTGTACAACCTCACCCCCCCTTCCCTGCATACGTTAATCAGTAGAGTGATTATATTAGTAAAATATGTTTACATCTGGAAATAGCATGTTAATTGACTGCCATGTCCATCAGTTCATCATCTCTGTGACTCCTCATACCAAAACTCCCTTTTCTTGCCATGATTCCCTCTAAGTATTGTCTAACCTGATTAGATTATAAGCTATTGAGGATAGGGGTGTGTCTTTATATCTGTATGACTCACAATGCTTTTTTATTCATTGGTTTATTCAAATACTCCAAATCAATCAAGAAACCTAATGATCATTTAAAAAAAATGCTCATCTTCATTGGCTTCTGTACAGTAATTGATATTGTTGAAGACTTCTTTTGAATACACTCTTCTCCTTTGGAGACACTACGTTCCCCTTGTCTTTCTCTAACCACTCTAACCCTCTCTAACAACTGTTCTTTCATCTTTAGTCTTCTCTGTACTATAGACAATCCTCTATTCCCATTGCTCCAGTTATCAAGTAGCAGAGGACTCTCCTCAATCTGTATCAACAGCCCTGACATCTTTTCTAAGCTCCAAACTTTTTTTTCTGCTAGACTTAGCTTTTCTAGTATTGGGTTAGACTCACTTTATCATACTACCTCTTTTTTTGGGGGGGGGGCAGAGAATCTCTTTGTGTCTTAGTGTAATGGTAATGGGAATTGAAGACCTTCCCTGCTTTGAAGATATACCCTGCCCCCTAATAGGCTGAATGTAATCACATGGAGCCTATAAGTGGGAGGAGTTTGCTGAAGCGGGGATCATAACCCACAGTAAGCTGGGAGTCAGAGCATCTAGACTGGATGGAGAGGATATATCTGAGGGAGACTGTTAGGCTTGTGAGTAAATGTTGGTTTGTGGGAAGCCTAAAGGATGCTGTGGCTCTCTGTGCTGTTATAGCTTATTAACTTCTTTGCTACTATGATGGAATCAGCTTATTGGTTTTGGGATTTGGTTTTCTGGTGTCTGATTAAATATTTTGCTTCTGTCTTTTGTATGGAAAGTCTGTTACATTTTGTGATTGAGCATTATGCAGGCATATTGATGGTGACCATTGGCACTGTGAATGTTGCATTGGCGCTACACCGAGATCCTCCATTTCCTATGCAACCTCACGAATTGGCACCCCTCTGAAAGTGACATGAGATCTTGAATGTCTTCTCAAATTTATTTTCTTTTCCCTCTAATCCATTCTTCTGTTTCTGACAGAATATTTCTTCTTATGCAAATGTAGTACATAGGTCTCTCCTAGAGTCAAACTGTTAAATGTATACCTTTGGGCTCCAGGGGGTAATTTTGAACATTTGGGGTGGCTGTCTTCATTGGCTGAAGAATGAAACCATTGGCCCCATTGGCTCAAGCCCCTTTAGGCCATGTTCTACCCACCACTCTGTGTACATAAAGTACTGTTTCTCCTCTCTTCAAATCCTGCCCTTCCTCCCCCCCCCCCCCCCTCCTCTCCATGGGACACCAAGACTAGTGCCTTAGTATAAGAAAAAAGTACAGAAATTCTTGCATCTCCCCTCCATATCACTCATAGCACCTGTCCCCCTGCCCACACACAATTCAGGGGTATACACAGGCTCTGTTACTATATTACTATATTACTGTTGCCCTGAAGTCAACTTAACCTGTCGTCTTGAGTTGCCATATTTTGCTGAAACACTGGACCAGGGGTATGCAGGAGGCCTTGAAGGATTCATGGATAAAGCCCTTCTCTGAGCTGATTAATACTACCTTGGTCTTTGGGGAATGTCCTGTCCTGCAGGACCAAGTTATTCGTGGGGCCGAAGAGGACCCAGCCTACAAAGGAATGGGTGGGAAAGAAGGAGAGAGACCAAGCGAGTTTGTTTTAAGGTCTGATGAAGAGAGATTTCTTTATTGCTGGTAAACAGGACTTATATACTCTTTGAAGAAGTGGGCGGGGAGAGGGATTCTTGTAAACAACTGTTGAAACATTTTGTGGTTAGAACACCTGGTGCCGAAACACTCTGTGGTCAGCATATTCACGTGGCATGGTACTGGGGGTGTGGCCTTCCTACAGGGGGAAGGGTACTTGGCCCTAAGGCCTTGGTTGCTAACAGGGGAAGTGGGCTCCATTCAGCTCATTCCTACATAGTATCATTCCCAGCAAGTTCATGTCTATATGTCCTTTCTTGTCTCAGCTTGTCTCAGTTTTCACTGACTAGAAAGTTCTCCTCAAGGTCATTTTTTGTTTCTTTATGCATCAATATTGAGCTTGCTATGACATCTGTCCCGGACTCCAATTCTTGGATTCCTTTGGTTTGTTTTCCCAATCTTGAAAATCCTGAAGTTGGAGATTCTACTCCTTTCACCTGGAAAGAAAAAACAAAAAAAAAGGATAAGGTCCAAGACCTGTTTTTTAGGACCACATAGCTTCAGAGGGAAGAAATCTCTAAGATCTTTACTCTTATGGTATGGTCTCTTGCTGGACACTGTGAATAAAAGAGTTAATGAAATACCCCAAGGGAGAATGAGATAAAAGAAGCCATGGTAGATGCTGATAGGCCTTTCTGAGTGCTTCTGAAGCCAATTAGAGTCCCCCTTCACCCTGTAGTTAGCTGACTAAAAGCAGTTATGAATGTCAACAGTATGGTCCACAACTTCTCCAAAACACTTAGGCCTTTACATTTATTTCCCTCACATTTTTCTTAGAAGCAAACGCCTTAGTGTCTTCCACATGGAGAGGTTACATTAACCAGACAAGCTGATGGAATCTTCACATAAACCATTATACCCATATTACACATAAATGTGTGCATAATACTTCTCTGTTAAAAAAAAAAAATCAATCTGGGGCGGCTAGGTGGCACAGTGAGTAAAGCGCCAGCCCTGGAGTCAGGAGGATTCCCCCCCAAAAAAACCACCCGTGTAACCTTGGGCAAGTTACTTAACCTCAATTGCACTCCTGTAATAGTAATGGAATTTAAAGATCCCCTTGTACTGGCTTGGTTTTTGGATTGGTTGTGTTAAAACCCAGAGCTTGTGAATCCCACTTGTGGGATGGACTTGTTGATGTGAAAAGAGAGTGCTGAACTGGGAGGAGCTGGTGACATAAATTTAGAGAGACACAAGCAAAGAGAGGCAGAAGAACTTTTTGGAAGCAGCATCTTGGAGGCAGAGAGAGATGGAGAGGGTTGCTGAGGGCAAGTTTGAATTGCCCAGGACTTTTGAGAGCTGCCACCCAGAGCTGCCAAGGACTGAGGAGACATGGCTGTTATGCTGGCACTTTGTCTGTTTTGATGTTGTTTTGCCAGATTTGTTCACTGGTGAAAGACAGTCCTGTTGTTGCAGAGGACTTGGAACCTTGCTGTTGGTTCAGAGCTCCTGAGACTGTTCTGCAGACAGAGAGTGAATTGTACCTACTGGTGAAGGCCAATGCTGTTGTTGCAGAGGTTCTGGAACTTGCTGTTGGTTCAGAAGCCCTGAAGAAGGATTTTCTTGTATGTTTACAGAAATCCTGGAAGAGGGTTTCGCTAATGTTTTCAGGGGTCCTAGGACTGTTCTGCAGACAGAGAATGAATTAATGAAGACACTGGCAGTGTGTCTTGTGGCCTTGCTAAGCTTTGTCTCCCCAGGAACAAAGATTGCTGAGAACTTGCCTCGGGTCAAGATGAAGAAAAGACCTCCATTTGGGTATTAAATGCTGTGCTTAAGCTTGTTATAACTCTGGGGTGGATTCAGTTGTGATCCAAGGGTGGGGAACTTTTGACTTTTTTGTGCTCTGTGATTGAACAAATGAATGTACTTTACTAATGATTGGAAATTAATCTCCATTTGAGAAGAGGGGCTTTGTGATTGACTAAATGAATGTACTGCCTAGGGGTGGAGTAATATTTAGAAGAGGGACTTTGTGATTGATTAAATGAATGTAATGTCCAGGGGTGGAGTAGTACTTGATTGAATTACACTTGGTAAATGTCACTGGATAAAATGCAGAGCAGCTATGCTAGTATTTTGAACCTTGGGAAGTTGCCTTTGCTTGGCATTATACCTCCAAAAGGCGCAAAAAAAAAATCAATCTTTAGTGACTCCCTATAGTACAAAATTGAGTACAATGCCAACTCCTTTGACTTGCAATTTAATACTACAGTTTGATGTCACCCTACATTTCCCTTCATATACTGTTCATCCACAAATAAGCTTAAAGTTATGTCAAGCCAAACTATACTATTTTTGTCCCCTAAACCTAGGATTTATGACTTTGTTGTTCCCTCTGCTCCTTCTTTTACCTGTTTAATTTAACCTTGCTTTTAAGATCAAAAGTCATATTTCACTTTAGCCATGAAGCTTTCTATTTATAATAAATTTCACTTTCCTAAATGTTGTTAACAGTACCTACCATCTTAATATGACACTTTTTGGGTATCTCTTTAATGTAGTTTTTATTATGATTATCTGTATGTATGTCTTATTCTTCTAGTGGAACATAAACTCTATGTGGATAACTCTCTTATAGGTAAACTTTATATCTCCTCCAGTGCCTAGCATAGTCCTCTTGGCAACTTGACGTCCATGCTATCAGCTTCTCCAACCCTTTACAGATGATGACAGCTTATTGTCTGCTGCTTATCAAAGCTCATTTCGGTTTTGCTAAACAATCCCACCATCTGATTTGCTTTCTGACCTCTCTGAGCTCCCTACCAAAGTGACTTGAGAATCCTTGTTGACATCATTATTCTTCAGATTTTTTTTTTATTCTTCAACTTTTTAATGCTGTTTAATTTCATCTTCCTCTATAGCAGCTTATACCTGTATGGACATACTCTATACCTTGTACACAAGTAATGTTTCTCTTCTTTTTTTTTTTTTTTTACAGCAATAGGGGTTAAGTAACTTGCTCAAGGTTACACAGCCAGTTATTTGTGGGTGTGGTGCCGAGTATCTGAGCCCGGATTTGATCCAGGTCATCCCCACACTGGAGCCGGTGCTCTTACTTGCTGAGCCACCTGGCCGCCCCTAAGCAATTGGGGTTAAGTAACTTGCTCAAGGTTACACGGCCAGGTGTTTCTGGGTGGGTGCTAAGTGTCTGAGCCCGGGATTCGATCTCCAGGTCTTCTCAACACTGGAGCCGGTGCACTTACTCGCTGTGCTACCTGGCCGCCCCTAATGTTTCTCTTCTTGAGATTTCAAATGCTTTATTTCTATTGTGTGCATTATTATATAGCAGTTTGGAAAATTTCTGGAAATGCTGCATCTAAAAAACTCAGCATTTAGTAGATCATAGTGATAGTGATTTATATTACGTTGGCAATACATAAATTTTAATTTTATTAGAGTGTCAAATTATCTGATAATTCCAGAAAATCATCTATATTGACTATCAAAATGTCCTTCCTTCCTTTGAAAGAGATTAGCTTTCCATAAAAGGAAACAAAACTGTTCTTGTGACCTGCTTGGCCCTGGCTTCCCTAAAGCAGCTTTCTGGTCACCAACATGTATAAAAGTTCCAGCCTGTGAACCACTATCTCCTTTACCATATCCTGCCCTGATGACCAGATGGGTTTCCACATGGAGATAAGGGGGACCAAGTCCAGAGAGAAGCTAAGTTCATTGTATCCTTATTGCATATCGTTGCTGTATTAGGGCAAAGGAGACTTTTTGTTGATTGTCCAATCACTTGCAAATGCCTCACTTTGTTGCAACATCTACTTTGAACTGAAAGTGCTTGTTCTAGAATTTCTTCAGATAACAGAGATGAGCTAAAAGAAGTACTGCAGACAACTTAAGATGTTTTGAAAACAGACCTCCCTGAGTTTGTGTAGTCACTAGGAGCTGAGTCAGACAGATGGTTAAAAAAAGAGATAATAAAAAAGGAAAAACTTAGAATGATTATTTAACTTGTTTATTAAGTTACTAAAAATCTTTACCTCATGAAGATTTTCAGAGAAATTTTCCTTAAAGAATCAAAAAAATATAAACAATATAGATACATTTATAATCTTGGGATATCTTTAGCTCCTTAGGAAGCTAAAGGAAACTGCTACAGTTGACCCTCTATTCTTTCTGAGTCTGCCTTAGGATATCTGCCTTGATTCATGTACTTGTTCCAATCAAACTTCCCATGTGCAGTTCTTCCCAACATGGACCTGGCCTGAATCAATTAAGAGTGCCAGTAGCCAGGAAGAACACAGGTTTCTTGTTGTTCAGCTTTCTGCTTTGTCCCTCACTGCAGCTTTGGAGAAAAGGTACTATTTAGTTTTTATATGTTTAACTTACCAGACCCTTTTTTCAACCATTTGGGCAAAAATGACATCAAACATTCACACATCAGAGTTTTGATTTGAGTTCAATATTTAGAGCTACACTAGTCTACATGTTTTCATAGGACCTTAAACAGTAGTTTAGTACATGACAATAATAGTAAAATGACAATTAAATCCCCATCATATACATATCCTTCTAGGGGGGAATATAGTGTACTGCCCCTCCTCCTTATTAGGATCATCAAGTAGTCAGCCAGATTTAATTAGCTTTTGGAGAAAGGTATTTAAGACAGAAGAATAGTTGGTGTAACTCCCCCCACCACACACACACACCCAGCATACCCGAAGTCTGTAACACACTTTCCCATTTGTAATTACAGAATACAGAGGAAAGTGGTTTCAAGCTTAGAGTAACATGGTAAAGGGCTAGTTCACAGCCCCTAGAAGTCCTTTTGTTCATGTCTTCAAGATATCCTCCTTATATATGGTATACCTTTTCTGTGGGGAAACTTTGTAGAGCCGTGAATCTAATTGTAAGTAAGGAGGATTTTGTTTTTCTTTTTAGATTATAGTTTCAAGGACCCTAGATATAATTTCCCAGGATCCTGGTTGTAAACAATTCCTAATGCAGCTGTGCAGCAAGATATGGGGATAACACAATGTAATATTTACTACGCTTGCACTGAATGAGGATATTGCTAAAGTTAACCTGTGAGTTTAATGTTGGCAAGATGCCTTCTTTGTCTGTTTCCCTATAAATTAAGTGGGCACTGGTAGTAAGTGGGGAATCTGAATGCACAAGCTGGAATGCTGTGTGTGCCTCAACTGGTCCCCATTGAGGCTTAGGGGATCTGTAGGAGTTGTAGCTCCTACTATATTCTCACCTGCCCCTGTGAGAAGAGTGATTAAGCTGCAGGTGTTGGTGCTCCCATTTTCAGCAACCCTGTAAAGAAGACTATACTAGAAAAAAGTAAGCTTATTTAACCTCTGATTATGGCTCTCTTCCTGTTTTCCTAGATCAAGAGTGAACCTATGCTGGAATACCTGCTAGAAAAGTTTCTGCTCCCACTTTGTGTGTTTATCTGTCTTATACCTGGTGTAGTCAGTATTGTCTGTGATACACTGCCTTTCTTCATTGAGTTCAGTTTGTCTTTACTTCCCAATGCAGTTGGTGCTGCCTACTGTTGTCCTACAGATATAAGGACTCTGATGAAAAAAATCCAAACACTACAAAGTTCACAAGGTTGTTCTCTGATGGGGGGATGGGAGAGGGAGAAAACAGGTTAAGGCCAAGACCAGAGTACAGTCCTTGTTTTGTATAATTCTCGCCTCTTCTCCCAGTCCCCCAAGAAATTCCTTCCTAGGGGGTTTGGTTGGAGGCTTCCACCACTATGTTGTTAGATGCTCTGATCTTTGATTCTAAACTAGCTCATTGGTTTCATACCAGCCCCAAAGGATATGACCAAGTCTCTCAACCAATCCAAATAGACATCCTATTATACTTATTTGAAATGTACATCCAGGCCTTGTTCACACCTGTGACTGACTATTTGTAATAGTGGACTTATAACTATTCATCCCATTTTAGCCTGACCCTTACTAAATGAGAACAGGTTTCAGTCATGCATTTAAGTGGAGCTTTTAAGGTTTGCAAAGTATTTCTAATATCTTATTTGATCCTCAACAAATCTAAGAGGAAATCCTGATTCTGAGGTCTTTGAAAGTCATTTAATAATGTGAAATGGCCTAGATAAGGTCTGTTTTAGTTGGTTATAGAATTGTGTTACATCCTCTAAGCCCTATATAAAAAAGCATCATGTTCAGATTGGAAGCTTTCCAGAAATTGAAGCTTGTGACTTTTTTTTTTTTTAGCACATTGCTGCGAAAGAAATGCCTGAGGGGTGGAGGGATAGAGAACGAGGGGGGAGGAGGAGGGAAACAGTCTTTACTTTTGACTGTGTCTCCTTCCCCTATCCCCTGTTGACCAGAAGAGGACCTTCCAGCTTTAAAAAGTGGAGAGGATGTTGGACTTTCCATCTTCTCATCTGTGTCCCACATAGAGTACCCATGAGCAGTATATCATCACGAATAAAGGACAGACTGGACATACATTTCTGCAAGGAGCCCAGCAAAGAGACTATATCATGTCTAAGGAAAATTTCTTAAATAACTTAAGTATCCCATGAATGGGAGAAAGGGACATTAAACAAGAAGAAGCTGTTAATTACCCTTTGTCACATATGTTCTCTTAAGCCCTCTGTTCTCTGGACTCTGAAAGTACTTGTGGGGAGAGTATGTCACAGACCTTTTTGGGTAAGGGAGGGAATTGTCTCAAATGCTCTTATTGTACCACCTTGACAAATATATCTTTCTGACTGACAGTAATGATTCTCAACTGATGAACTTGAGGGGGAAGCACATGGGTAGGTGTTCAAACCAATGGCATTACAGAATTTTCCTTGACCCCTCTGTATTACCCCTAGAACTCTGAGTTGTAGCTAACTAAGCTCTGGAGACCTGACTCATCAGTGAGATAAGTCATACATTAGGATAAGGATGTCTTGATGCTTACATGGGCTGTACACCCAACTAATAAAACTTTTCAGAAATCTAAGGATCATATAACACCATAAATTTAGAGCTAGAAGAGTCCTTAAAGATCATCCAGTTCAAACCCCTTATTTTATAAATGAAGAAGATGTGGTCCAGAGAAGGTAAATTACATATGCAATGTTACATGGGTAATAAATGGAAGAGTCTAGATTTGAATCCAAGGCCTCTGATCCCAAAGCCAGATCTTTTTCTGTCTTCTGTATCTAAATTTTAATTCTCTGTCTTACAATGTAAAGCTCAGTCTCTTCTGTGAGCAGAAGAAGCAATTGTCTTTATTTAAATCTCCAAATGAGACTACAATAATTGACTATTATCTGAAACTTCCTGTCCCCTCCTACCACCTGCTAAATTCTCTTGTTTACTTCTCACAACTAGTTTACCCCCTTCCCATAAGGCTTTTTAACTTAGCATGAAAGTCATTTGTTGGGTCTATACTTTATTAAAAGAAGCAAAGCAAAACAGAGCAGAAGAGAACAAAACATTCTGCATTCTACTGTACTTGTCATATTTGTGTGTTTTTTGATCACCTGAAACCAGAACAGTGACTGAAGAAAACTCTGGATTGAAACACTACACAGTGGGTCAGTTTCAGAGAAGGTGAAGTTAGAATATTACATTTCTAGAGAATATTGTGTCTAACATATAGCACTTTGAGGTTTGCAAACCACTTTACATATATGATCACATTTGATCCTCACATAAACTTGTAAGGTAAGTACTATTAGTATTCTCCATTTTATAGATGGGAAAATTGAGAAGGATTAAATTACTTGACCAGGGTCATACAACTAGTAAATATCTAAGGTTGGATTTGATTTAAGGTCTTCCTGAATCCAGGGGATAATGATAGCACTTCCCTCACTGGGTTGTTATGTGAATAAAATGATATAACACATGTAAAGTACTTTGTGAATATCAAAATACTTTATAAATGCTATTATAATATTGACCAATACGTGCAAGAAACAAACTTGTGTCTACTATGTCTGATAAAAGTCTGATGCCACAAAACATAGAGGGAAAAATTTAAATAGATAAGAACAAAAGTAACTTTTTCAATGGATAAATGGTCAAATTGAATGAATAAATAGTTCTCAAAAGAATTGTAAACTTTTAACAACCATATAAAAGATTTACTGAAGAAGGAGGTTATGTTTGCACTTCTGTCCTTCCTGTCTCCAAATCATTAATAAGAGAAATGCCCATCAAAGAACTCTTAGATTTCACTTTGCTTTCCAATAAATTAGCAAAGATGACAAAAATTGTGAATTGTCAGTGCTGTGAAAAGATTGGTACAGGAATATACTACTGGTGGAGCTGCAAATTGGTCTATCCTTTACAATTAAGAATCCTATTAAGGGGGAAGAGTCAAGATGGCAGAGTAGAAACAGGACTTCCGAGGGGCTCCAGCTCCCACCTCCTCCAATTCATGTAAAAGGTGACTCTGAACAAACTTTGGAGCTACAGAACCCACAAAATGACAGAGAGAAGCTAACTTGAGGACAGCCAGGCAGGCCAGCAGTAAGGGGCCAGTGCAGCATCTCTGGGAGCCCATCCCACCTGTGCTCCAGTCAGAGGTTTTAGCCTCAGGGCGGGCCTGACCAGTTGCTGGCTGGAGGGACATCAGATTACCAGCAGCTGTGGCCGTTTCCAAAATTATCAACCCATAGATGCTAAGGACAAAGTGAGAGGTCAGTGCAGTGTGGACTTTGGGATCCGGTAGTTTGGAAGTGTGGTGGGCCTTTATCCCCTGGAAGGAGAAGCTGCTGAGGCGCCGCAGCTGTGCAGCTGCCACCACGTGGCAGCTTCAGCTCCTGGCCTACAGACTGTAGGGGGACCAAGCAACCAGTCCAAGGGGTAATCGCTCTTTAACCTTTTTGGATCTGGATTTTGGTCTAGGGCTGAGGTCCTAGAGTGTGCGACCAGCTTGCCAGAGTGTGTGGAGCCTTCAGAGAGGGCACCCAACTAATACCTTCGGCAGCTGAGAAAACCCCATCAATTGGGATGAAGCTCCCCCGTCTGATAGCAGAGTCCTACTGTGGCAAAAAGCCCGAAAGTCAAGTAATTGAGTGGCAACATGAGCAAATGAGGGAAGCAAACCAAGCAGAGCAACCCAACTTAACACTCCTATTTTGGGGAGAAAAAGTATCAATGCATGGAACAGGAGAGAGACAGCAAAATCAGAACTCCTGCACCAAAAACTTCCAAGAAAAATATGAGCTGGTTATAGGCTGTAGAGGACCTTAAGAAGGATTTTGAAAATGAGATAAGAGAAGTGGAGGAAAAATTGGGAAGAGAAATGAGAACAATGCAAGAAAATTATGAAATGAGAGTCAACAACCTGACTGAAAAAAACACCTTAAAAAATAGACTAACTCAAATGGCAAAAGAGGCTCAAAAAGACAATGAGGAGAAGAATGCCTTAAAAAGCTGAATTTGCCAGATGGAAAAAGAATCTCAAAAGCTGACTGAAGAGAATAATTCCTTCAGAATTAGATTGGAGCAAATGGAAGCTAGTGACTTTATGAGAAATCAAGATACTATTAAACAGATCTAAAAGAATGAAAAAATAGAAGGCAATGTGAAATATCCTATTGGGAAAACCACTGACCTGGAAAATAGATCCAGAAGAGATAATTTAAAAATTATTGGACTACCTGAAAGCCATGATCAAAAAAAGAACCTAGAAATCATCCTTCAAGAAATTCTCAAGGAAAATTGCCCTGATGTTTTAGAACCAGAGGGCAAAATAGAGGTTGAAAGAATCCACTGATCACCTCCTGAAAAAGATCCCAAAAAGAAAACTCCTAGGAATATTATAGCCAGGATCCAGAGTTCCCAGATCAAGGAGAAAATATTACAAGCTGTCAGGAAGAAACAATTTTAATATTGTGGAAACACAATCAGGATAACACAGGATCTGGCAGCTTCTACACTGAGGGATTGAAGGGCTTGGAATATGAGATTCTGGAGGTCAAAAGAGCTGGGATTAAAACCAAAAATCACCTACCCAGCAAAACTGAGACTCATGTTTCAGGGGAAAATATGGTCATTCAGTGGAATAGCAGACTTTTCAAGCATTCTTGATGAAAAAAACAGAGTTGAATAGAAAATTTGACATTGAGATACAAGAAGCAAGAGAAGTATGAGAAGGTAAACAGGGAAAAGAAATCATAAGGAACTTATCAAAGTTGAACTATTTAGATCCCTACATGGAAAAATGATAATTGTAACTTATGAAACTTTTCTCAGTTTTAGAATAGTTGAAGGGAATAGAAATGTGTGTGTGTGTGTGTGTGTATATATATATACATACATATATATGTATATATACACATACATATGTCTATATAGGAGGGTATATGGGCATATGAATACATATGTGAATGTGTATATATATGTACAGGTAGATAAAGGGCATAGGACCAATTGAATAGGAAGGGATGATACTTAAAAGGTGAAATTAAGAGGTGAGAGAGTAATATAATGAGAGGAGATGTGGAGAGACAGAAAGGGGTAAACTATCTCATATAGAAGAGGCAAGGGAAAATGGTCAAAATGGAGGGGAAGAACAGGAAGGCAAAAGGGAATGGGTCAACCCTATTCTCATTGAATTTGGCTTAGGGAGGGAATGACATACACAGTAAATAGGGTATCTCACCATACAGGAGAGTAGGGGGGAGGGGGATGAGAAGGGGGATGATGGAAGGGAGGGCAGGCTGGGGGGAGGGAAGTTGGAAGCACCCACTTTTGAAAAGGGACAGGATCAAAGTAGAGAATAGCACAAGTGGGAGGTGGGATAGGAGGAAGGGAAATATAGTCAGTCTTTTACAATATATCCACTATGGAAATGTCTTACACAGCTACACATGTACAAGCTATACTGAATTGCTTATCTTCCCAGTAAGGGTGGGTGACAAGGGAGGAAGGAAATGAATCTGGAATTCAAAGCTTTAAAATCAAATGTTTTAAATATATATACATACATATATATATATATATATATATATACTATTATTAATATTATTTTACATGTAACTGAGAAATAAAATATGCAGGCATTGTGGCACAGAGATCCACTGTGCCCTGCTGGAAAGTTGGAGAGGGGATGGGAGAGAGCAGATTGGAGGAGGGGATATCCAGTGGGTTTGCTATTTTGGGGTTGTGGGTAGGGGGAAAAACAGGGAGAAAATTTGTAACTCAAAATCTTATGGAAATGAATGATGTAAACTAGAAGTTAATAAAGTATTTGATAAAAAAAAAAGAATCCTATTAAACTGATAGTCTCCATACCCTGGCTTTGACACAGATTTCACTGCGAATATGTCCTCCAAGGAAGTCAGTCATAGAAAGAAAGGCCTCATATATATTAAAATATTCAAAGCAGTCCTTTTTTTTTTTTTTGGAGGGGGGGAAGGCAAGGCATTAAGTGACTTGCTCAAGGTCACACAGCTAGTAAGTGTGTAAAGTGTCTGAGGTCTGATTTGAACTCAGGTTCTCCTAACTTCAAGACCTTTGCTCTATTCACTGCGCCACCTAGCTGCCCTGAAAGCAGTACTTTTTATGGTACTAGAGAATTGGAAACAAAGTAGATGTCTGTCCATTAAGGAATAGGAAACAAATTGTTATAGCTTATCCGTGTCCTCCATTGAGTACTCGGTGGCATGCTAGCCATCCACACTAGTCCTTTTAAAATCTCAAGAGATGCCAATAGAGCTGAAAGATATGTGTGTTCTTCATTTTTGTTATAAGAACAGCGTCCCACCTCTTGTAAATGCTTTTGATAATATCCTTTCTACAACTACTTGCTGGAAGGTAATAATTAATAACATGCTTTTGCATATTTAATAATAGTCATAGTATGTAATTAGTAACATGCTATTGCCTATTTATATCCACCATGCTTTTAAAAATATTTAATATTTTTATAAGTATTTTTTTAATCTCTCCCTTCTACTACCTCCTACTTAAACACTGAGACAAAGAAAGAAGGAAAGAAAAAAGGAAAGAATGGAAGAAGAAAGGGAAAAAAGAAAAAGAAAACTCCATAACTTATAGACATAATCCGGCAAAGCAAATTACATTGGCTATATCCAAAAATATATGTTTTATTCTGCATTTTAAGTTCATCAGTTGTCTAGCAGGAAGTAAGTGGAATGTTCTATCTTTATTTCTCTGGATTCTTGGTTTATTATTGCATTGATCTGAATTCTAAATTTTTTCACAATTCTTCATTTTCTATAATGTCATTGTATGCATTGGTCTAGTTCTGTTTGCTTCACTCTGTATCTGCTCATAGAGGTCTTCCTGGTTTACTCTGAAACGGTCCATTTTGTCATTTCTGACAGCACAATAATATTTCATTACATTCTCTGATAAGATGATTTGGACTATTATGAAAAGAGTTGCACTAAATGTTTTTGTGTAGGTCCTTTTCCTCTTTAATCTGTTTGGGGTATAGGCCTAATGATAATATAGCTGGGTATACATAGTTTAGGAATTTTGGGGTGTAGTTCCAACTTGCTTTCCAGAAAAGGTGGACCAATAATTCACAGCTAGTGAACTAGTACACTAATATAGCTGTTAATTCATAACTCTTCCAACTTTTGTTATTTTCCTTTATCATCATTGTCAGTCTGATAGGGGTGGAGCAGAACTTCTGAGTTGTTTTAACGTGCATTTTTTTCATTATTAGTGATTTAGAGCATATGACTATTGATGGTTTGCATTTCTTTTTTTGAAAACTGTTCAGATTTTTAAAATTTATCCATTGGGGAATGGCTCTTATGTTTATAAATTTGAATTCGTTTGAGGCAGCTAGTTGGCAGAGGAGAGAGTGCTGGCTCTCCAGTCAAAAGGGCCAGAGTTCAAATGAGGCCTTAGACAGTAAGCTGTGTGACCCTAGGCAAGTCACTTAACTCCAATTGTCTCCCTCCCCAGTGAATTGTTTCATTAAGTCTCTTGGACCTGAGATCTTTATCAAAGAAACTTTCTGCAAAGATTTTTTTTCCCTTCTGTTTCCCTTCTAATTTTAACTATATTGATTTCTCTAAAAACTTAAAAAAAATTAATTTACATTTTTAATTTTTATCTTAATTTTCCTATCTTTTGTTCAGTCATAACTTCTTTCACTATCCAGTGATCGAAAAGGTAATTTCTTCCTTGTTCCTCGAATTGGCTTATGATGTCATCTTTTTTATGTCTCAGTCATCCAGTCTATTTGGAGTTTATCTTAAATGATATTAAATGTTGTTTGTTACCTAATTTTTGCCCAACTGCTTTTTCAGATTTCCCAGAAGTTTTGTCAAATAGTACCATTGAACACTGTGCTATTATATGTGTTTGCTTCTGTATATTGTATACCTGATCTGTTCCACTGATTGACATCTCTGTTTCTTAAGTGGCACCAAATCATTGGTATGGCTTTGAAGTATAGTGTGGGATCTGATGCTGCTAGACCCCTTTCCTTGCCATTTAAGAAAAAAATTTCCCTCTATATATTTTTGACTTTCTTGTAGTATATGATTGTGATGGAGTACTATTGTGCTATAAGAAATGACAAGCAGGATGGTTCCAGAAAAAACCTGGGAAGATTTATATGAACTGATACAAAGTAAGATAAATAGAACCAGGAAAACAAGGTTCACAGTAATAGCAATATGATAAGGATGATAAATTGTGAAAGACTTAGCAACTCTGATCAATACAATGCTCTAAGACAATTCCAAAGGACATATGATGAAAAATGCAGTCCACTTCCAGAGTGAGAATTGATAAGCCCTTGAGTTCAGATGAAAGCATTCTTTTTTTCACTTTGCTTATTGCTTTTTTGTAGTTTTTTTTTTAGCAACATAGCTAATATGGAAATATGTTTTGCCTGACTTCACATGTATAATCGATATCATATTGCTTGCCTTCTGAAGAGGTAGGAAGGGGCGAATTAGAATTAGGTAGGGAGGGAGAGAATTAGAAACTTTTATTTTTATTTTTTTGCTTTTTGGAGGGGGGAAGGTAGAGCAATTGAGGTTAAGTGACTTGCCCAAGGTCACATGGCTAATTTTTTTTGTGTTAAGTGTCTGAGGACAGATTTGAACTCAGGTCCTCCTGACTCCAGGGCCGGTACTCTATTCACTTGTGCCACCTAGCTGCCCCTAGAAACTCTCTTTTTAATGTTAAATTTCTTTTACATGTAATTAGGAAATATCAAATGCAATAAATAAAAATATATTTAAAAAAGAAATGGAGGGCAGGGATTAGATTGAGTGAACTATTAGGAGGGGTTGACTTTGGTAAAAGGCAAAGCTCATTTTTTCTTCAAAGATTTTAGTAAAGGAGGAAAGGGCAGATGAAGGGAGAGAATTTTGAGATATGGGATGGGATAGATAAGGGGATTTACCTGAATAGTTTTGATTTTTCTCAGTAGAATAAGATATGAGATTTTATTCTATGGGAGGGATGGTTTGGGGGTTGAGGAGTAAGATTGGGAACAGTTGGTTTCGGGGAGTGAGATATAGACAAGGAAGAATGAAAAGATTGCTGGATAGCAACTAAGGTGCAGCTGAGATTGGAGAAAATACAATTATAGTAGACCTATTTAGCCAAGTTTCATGACTTTCCAGTGGCATTTAGCAGTACAGAATTATGAACAGAAAAGACAGGTGGTGGGAGTGATCTGAGTTGAGAATTGCCAAGATTTAGATGACAGAAGGGCAAAGAATGATAGAGGTCAAAAATGGAGGATCCTGTATGGATTGAATTGATTAATTATAGGGTCAAAATGGTAATGAGAAGAAAGTAAGGTCAGAGCAAGGCTGGTGGATTTAGATAAGAGAGAGGAATGCTGGGATCGGAGATTGTGATCAGTATTATGGTCTGATTTCTTCCCCTAACTAATTCTGGGATCCTGTCATTTTCTTTTAGTTCAGATCAAAATAAAGATCTTTCTACCCACTCCCTTCCAGGTGTGAAAGGATAAGCCTCATTTCTCCACATTTCTATTTCATTTTCCATAATGGATATTATTACACAAATTACAATTACTTTCATTGCAGTCTGTTTGCTTAGCACTATAAGTTGAGATGGCCAAATGTCCCATGAAATATTTCATGTTGCCTTTTGATGAACAAAGAAACTAAGTCTGCCAACTCCTTTATTTGCAATTGTGAGAAGAATCTGATTCTGTATGGATTCTGTGATCATATTAGGTGTTTATAAGGGCAGTGGTGTCAATGAAAAAAGTATTCAGCTGAAGGGAATGAATGCAAGCAAGGCAGGAGGTTATGGGCACAATACCAGGCTTCTGGGGTTGAAAACTCCCCTTTTTCCTCAAGGCAGGTGAACAGGACAAATTGTATCTTTCTACATGTGACCTTCTGGTTTATCTAATGCTAAACCTTTGCTTCCTGAACCTGCAAGCCCTTTAAAACCTGATTTCTTGTTCAGTTGTGAATCAGCTTGATATAATGGAAAGAATTGTAGATTTAAAGTCCTGGGACTTGATTGAAGATAAGGTGTTCAGATCCTACCTACATTTTTTTTGTTTTTGTTTTTGTTTGCTTTTTGGAGGGCAGTTGGGGTTAAGTGACCTGCCCAAGGTCACACAGCTAGTTTTTTGTGTTAAGTGGCTGAGGCGGGATTTGAACTCAGGTCCTCCTGATTCCAGGGCCGGTGCTCTATTCACCTATGCTTTTAACCTGTATAATCTTGGACACATAACTTAACCTTTATGAATTACATTTTCCTTACGTGTAAAATTAATATTCATGATAAAAACATAGTCTAACAGTGCAAGAGTGTGGCTCAACTGAGTGGATCTCCTCTTCTAAATCAGTCTCCTAAGACCCCAAAGAGCCCTCATATCTTTATAAGTGAGAACATCTTCTGTCAGTCCATAAATATTTATTAAGCACTTACCAACTGCTAGGCACTGTGATGGAACTAGTGCTAGTGATGGAAAAAAAAAGACAGCCCTCGCCCTCAAGGAGCTTATAGTCTAACTGGGGCTAGTTGTTGTTCAGTCATGTCTGACTCTTTGTGACTCCATTTGGTATTTTCATGGCAAAGATGCTGGAATAGTTTGTCATTTCATTCTCTAGCTTTTTTTTTTCCTTTTTAACAAATGAGGAACTAAGGCAAATAGGGTTAAATGACTTTCCCAGGGTCACACAGCTAGGCAGTGTCTAAGGCCAGATTTGAACTCAGGAATATGAATCTTCCTGACTTCAAGCCCAGAACTCTATCCCAACACTATACCACCTTGATGCCTTAATGGGGGAAGACCACACAAAAGGATCTGAAAAGAGGGAAGAGAACAGGAGTGTTTCTAATGGGGGTGAGGCATGGTGGAGAATTACCAAAGCAATGGAGCAAGGTAAGAAATGAGATGTTCTGAACTGTGCTTCCTTCTTAAATGGAGCTTTTGGGTTTCATTGCTCAACCCTCCAATCAGAGGAACAAAGGATGTTGATAAGGTGGAGTCCCAAGACTGTTGAGATCTTACAAGATGAATTTCCTCAACAATGGGCTTCTTGAAGCATGGTGGGGAAGTCTGTTAAAGAAATCCCCAAGTAGTGTAGGCAGGTAAGAGAAATGAGATGTTTTGAGTTAATGTACTATTGAATCAAAGACATTTCAGCTAGGCACCATAGGAGATCTGATTTCCCAGTCATGGCTTGGTCTGTTGCTTTTTTAGTTCTTTGTGATAGTAGTGAGAGACTAGTGAGTCGGAGTGAAGCTGGGCTGTACTTTTTCCTCCTGTTTACTAATTTGGTTGTCTCTTAACATTTTGACATTGTCACTAGAAATATTGATAACTGACCTCAGTTTCCTGCCTAAACTTTGGGGAAAAGGAGAGGGGTTGACTGGGGGAAGGGAGGATAGACACCCTTATATGCTGATAACCTTTTACCTTCTCCCTTTATTTTTTTGTATTTACTCAGACCTGGCTCCCTGATGATACAACTTCCCTGGCCACCCTTTTGGGCATTATTTTCACTTTCACTCATACCCCCTGATTCACTGGTTCTGGTGGAGGAATTAGAATACTTCTTACTTAAATTAATTTAGTTTTCTAGTACTGTACCTATCAATCTCACAAAAGAATATTTTGTAAATATAGGAAAAATAATAAATTCATATGGAAAGAGAAAAAGATCAGGAATCTCTAGGGTGATAATGAAAAGTGGAAAGGAAGGATGCCTACCAACACCAAAATTCAAACTGTACTATAAAGCCGTACTCATTAAAATGATTTAGTATTTGTAAAAAATAAAGAACAAAAACCTACCAAAGAAAGTGACACCTAGAAGGCCAAGTGGATAAGAGTGCCCCGCTTGAAGTCAGGAAGACACATCTTCCTAAGTTCAAATCTTGCCACAGACCCTTCCTAGCTCTGTAATCCTGAGCAAATCACTTAAAGCTCTTTGCCTCAGTTTCCTCATCTGTCAAATGAGTTGGAGAAGGAAATGGCAAACCACTCCAGTATCTTTGCCAAGAAAACCCCAAAAGGGGTCACAAAGAGTTGGATGTGACTGAAACAACTGTATAAAAACAACAACAAAAGAAAGGTCAATTAGTGGAACAGATTAGGTACACAACATGTAGAAGCAAACAAACACAGTAGTTTAGTGACCTCAGGGACTTTAAAGACCTCAATTACTGGGTAAAGGACTCACTATTTGAAAAAAAAAATTTGGAAAGCTAGACCGCAATGTGGCAGAATGTTAGGCGTACAATAACACTGTGCACTATACACTAAGATAAGATCCAAATAGATATATGACCTGGATAGAAAAGGTTACATAAAAAAAATCAAAAGAGGAAGAAGCTACCTTTCAGGTATATGGATGAGTGAAGAGGTCATAACTAAACAATTGGTAAGAGGATCACGATTTTTTTTTTTTTAAAGCATAGGAACCCTGGAAAAGGCATAACTCCTATCCAGTGGTCTTGTTTCTAGCCCAACCTTCATAGCCACCAACTGGGGAAGTAATTCCTGTGGAGAAGGGGTCAGCCATCCTTATCAACTGCCAATCACCTTCCACTCACTTGTCACACAAATCAACTTCACTGAAGCAGCAAGGCACCCTGAGAGAGGGACATTTGGGTGCCCACAAATATCATCCTGAGGAGCAACCCTTGTGGAGATGCAGCTTTGCAACTGCTCCTATAGGTGCTGTAGTCACATCTATGGAAGACCTTGCTACCAATGTCCTTGGCACTGTGAAATGGTTCAGTATCAGAAACTGAGATGATTTTATCAGTGGAAATGGCATTAAATAAGGTGCCTCTACACCCTAAGGACCATAGGACCCTTCCCACTGACTTCAGCTGAAATCTTCTATATGTCTACTCTCTCCTATTAGAATGTGAGCTCCTTAAGAACAGAGGCTGTCAGTCTTTTCTATTTGTATCTCCAGTGCTTAGCACATAGAAAGTGCTTAATAAATGCTTTATTCTTTAACTCGTAGAAAAAATTAGAAAAGACAAATAACAAGGAGAAAATATTTGTGATAAGTTTCTCTGATAAATGCTTCATTTCCAATACATATAAGGAACTGATTCATAATTTGCAAGACTAGGAGCCATTCCCCAATTGATAATGGTCAAAGATATGAATAGGTAGTTTTCAAAGGAAGAGATCAAAGCAATCTCTAGTCATATAAAAGATGCTCTAAATCACTAATAATTAGAGGAATGAAAATTAAAGTAACTCTGAGAGATTCCTTCTTACCCCTATCAAAATGACAAAGATGACAAAAGAGAAAATGCCAAATGTTGGAGGGGCTGTGAGAAAACTACACTAATGTACTGTTAGTGGAGCTGTGAATTGGCCCAAGTCATTTTTGCAAACAATTCATGACTATGTACAGGAAGTTATCAAACAGTAGAAACCTTTTGGCCCAGCTATACCACTACTAGGTTTACACATTAAAGATCAAAGAAAGAGGGAAAATATCTATATTCACAAACATATTTATAGCAGCTTTTTTCATTAACTCAAAGTTGGAGATTAAGGGGGGTGTCCCCCTGTTGGGAAATGACTAAACATGTTGTGGCAATTTGAAGGTAATGGAATATTATTGTATCATAAGAAATGGGCAGTTACAGAGGAAACTGGGAAGGCCTTTATGAACTGATGCAGTGTGAAGTAAGCAGAACTAGAACAATTTACACAATGATAATCAATAAATATTTACTTAAGCATCTATGTTATGTCAGGCATTGTGGTAGGCATTGGGGATATAAATACCAAAAAAAAGCCCTTAAGGAGCTTAAAGTCTAACAGAGGAAGACAACACACAAAAAGAAGCTAAAAATTGGGGGAAGGAGAGGGGTGGCAGCAGAGGAGAAGCTACTTATATGGCATGGTGGAAAAATCAGAAGTTCCAAAAATCTCATCAGTAGCCAGGTGAGAAGGATGTTCTGAACTGAGCTCTCTCCTTAATGGAGGTTTGGAATTCATGGCCCTGTTCTCCAACCAGAAAGGCAGGGGATATTAATGAGGTAAAGTGCTATGCCTGATGAGATCTTAGAGGATGGTGAAGATATTCTAATAATGTGCTTCCTGGGGCTTGGTGGAGTCAGTCAGAGAAGTCCCAGAGTACTCCAGCCAGGTGAGAAATCTGGTCTGGGCTCTCTCATTAAGTGGACATTCTTGTACGTGGCCCCACCTTCCAATCAGAGAGGAATATAATATTATAGAGAAAAATAACTTTGAAAGACTTTAGAACTCTGATCAACATAATGATAAACTGGGACTCCAAAAGAATAAAGATGAAACTTATTATTCAGGACTTTATGGGTAAAGAACTTAAAATGCAGAAAGAGACATTATAGTATAAATAATTCTTCTGGTTCTCACTTATTTCTCTATCAGTTAATATAAGTCTTGTCACATTTTTGAAACAGGTCTTTCCCCTCATTTTTATAGCACAATAGTATTCGATTACATTTAAATACCACATTTTGTCCAGCCATTGATGGATATCTCCTCAGTGTTTTAGTGTTGGGTCATCACACAAAGAGCTGATATAAGTATTTTGTTTTGTGGCACAGAGGAATTTTTCCTCTTTCTTTGATGTCTTTGGGACATAGGCCTACCAATAGTATAGCTGAGTTGAAGGCCACACATTGTGTAGTAACTTTTAGTGCATAATTATTGCTTTCCAGATGGTTAGATTCATTTGATAACTACACCAATAATTAACTAATGTGCCTGTTTTCCTGAAGCCCCTTCAACATGTCTCCCTTTGATATCTTTGCCAATCTGATGGAATTTGAATTGCTGTAATTAGCATTTCTCTAATTATTAGTGACTTGTGAAGAGGTTAACCACTAAGAGGGTTAGGGTTGCTCTGGAGACCCCAAAATACCAACACACCCAGTCCTGCTGAATGAATTCCACTCGAGTCTTCTCAGCCAAAGAAAAGTAAAATCTATTAAAAGTTCACTTGCATTAGACACAGAATTAAGTCTGTACTAGGTCCTTCTATGGCACTGTCACTACTCTATGGCCTTCTATGGTGCTCTCACTCACATGGAATGAGATGGGGTCTTATATTCACAAGGTTGTGGGAGGAATCTAGGGGTAGTCCGGAAGAGGAGTTTGGGGAGGTCAATTGTGCTATAAAAATGACCTCTTCAGGAGGAGTTAATGAGGTCAATGAGTGATTAAGGGGCGGGGGAAGCCACCTGAAGACTACAAGACAAGGGTGGGCTAGTAACAGAGGGTGGGAAGTCTAGTAACAGAGGCTTGGGCTCAGCCACTATGTAAGGCTTATTGCCTCAAGCAAATGCCTCATCAAATGGGATAATTTAATCAAGAGTCCAAGGGAGGTTCCCTGAGCTTGTACCTCAAGGACTCAAGGAGAGGTCAAGGGGGCTCCCAGAGCCCATACCTCATCAACTTGGAGAATTTTTTTCCTTCATGTACTTGTTGAGATCTTGTATATCTTCTTTTGAGAACCGCTTGTTCATATCTTTAGATGTGCTGGCTTTAACATTTCTATTGTTCTGTTTGGTAGATCAGAAACTCTCAACTTAAACTAAGTCTTTATTTCACTTTGCTGTGGAATTTTGTCTTTTGTTTCAGGGTTATTTTAAGATGTAAATGGAAATTGCTGAGAGAGAAAAGAGAGAAAGAAGAGAAGAGGAGAGAGAGACAGAGACAGAGAGAGTCTATTTTGAGTATTGGAGAGAACCTTGATCTCTCCAGACAGAAATGCTTGTATACTACTAAATTGTTTCTGACAGATTTTGGCTAAAATGTGGAGTATAGAATTTTTCTTTCACACTCTCCTCTGCTTAAAAGTTTTAGTGACTCTAGGATAAAACACAAATTCATCTTTTTCATTTAAAACCCTTCAACTCTCCCTTCTTCCTAACTTCTCTATTACCATCCAGGGCAGGAAGAGAGAACCTGCTGCTTCAAGGCCACATGTGGCCTTCTAGGGCCTTGGGTGTGGCCTTTTGCCTGAGTCCAAGTTTTACAGAACTAATCCTTTTGTTAAAGAGATTTGTTTTGTGAAGTTTGGATTCAGTCAAAGGGCTGCACTTGAGGACTTAGGAGGCCACAGGTTTCCCACCCCTGTTCCAGTGTATCCCCATCTTTCTAGTAAACATGGCTTACAATCTAGATGTCAACCTGTAAGGCCGTGCACAGAAGCTTTCCAGAAGAATGCTACTGTGAACAGCTTTTAAGGTTCTGATTACACAGTATAGTGATCGCTCTGTCTATTCCATGACAAAAGCAAAACATCCACAGAAAATCAAGGTACAGCATTCATAATATTACAACTTATCACAGAAAATCACAATATAATATTTACAACATAGTCTCAAAGTAAAATAGTCACTCTTAAGTTAACTCAATTAGTCACTTATCAGTAGTTTCAAAGTAGACAAGTCAAAGTCTTCCACTCATGGGGCAAAGTCTTGATTAACTCAATCAAGTCACTTATCAGTAACAATATCTCAAAGTACTCAAAGTATAATCAGTCATTTATTCAGCAAAGTCTTACTAAGTATCATACACAAAACCCTCCACCCCTTAGGTCACTAGTAAACTACAATTTCATCTTTACTCAGTACCCAAGAAAAGGTCTTTTCATCTTGACTTGGGGCCTGTTCTCAGATTCCCTGGATCCCCTTCCGTGGTCCCAGATTCTACCTGGATTCACCAGACTGTCACCTGAGTTCAATGGCAGACAGCTCCCAGTTCCTTGACCTCTGGGCAGGTCCTGCTCCACATTGGCGTTCTCAGGGTGTGGTCCATGTCAGCTCCTTCACCATTTCTGCTCCAGGGAATTCAAGGTTCAACCAAGCCACAAACAAAGTCTCAGCATCCCAGTCATGTTTCAGTCACCTGGGCTCCTGGCTCCTGGCTCCTGGCTTTGGGCTCCTGGCTCTGGGCTCCTGGAATCCTGTTCAGAAGAAGCTCCATCACCACAAGTTCTCAGGACTCAGTTCTCCATTCTTCTGCAGCTGCTCTGCCACCAGATCTAGGCCACAAGGAAATTCTGACTGTGCCTCTCTGGGGCTTTTCTTATATACACAGTGTTAGCCATGTCAGTAACAGGAGACAGGAGTTCATACCTTCTGTTCCCCCAATCAGAGGTTTGATCAGTTACTAAGTGTTAAGTACCTGCTACTTTTGCCAACACAGAAGGGATATTCAAATTCAAAATTACATTACCATTACACAACCCTTAGCTCATAGACATCATCTTCTCTCATCTCTCATAATGAGTGTCTTAAGTCCTCACTTTGGTTTTTAACCTTTATAACCAGGGTCTTCTCAGTTTTCTTACACCTTACTTCCACATACTTTGTGATCCAGGAAAACTGGCCTTCTTCCTTTTTCAAATACAAGAGATATTCTTTCCCATTCCCCAAACCTTCATCTATCAGAGATGGGGTCCAGGAGTAAAGTGCTAGGTTCCGGTGGGAGGGAGATCAGGATGTTATCCTGAAAGTAAAAGGTGTGATATGATTTGGAGAGAATTAGAAAGTCACCCAAGTCCTCACTCTTGACTTTCATTCTCATCTCTAATCAGTTGCTAAATCTTTTTGTCTCTACCTGCAGACTGCCTCCACTCACAGAGTGAGTGTACCTCACTCTAGTTCAGTACCTTATTGCCTCTTATTTGGGCTATTGTAATAGCCTAGTTCCCCTGACTCATCTCTCCTCACACTTTAAACCTTTAATAAGTTGCCAAAGTGATTTTTTTTCTAGAAAGATCTGACCATGTTACCCCCCTGTGCTCAATGAGCTCCAAATATACATTTCTTTGTTTGGCATTTAAAGCTCTTCATAGCCTACCTCCTTCCTACCTTTCCAGACTTTTTGCCTTTTACTTCCCTCCACATGCATTGGGATCCACTGTATTGGCTTACTTGCTATTGTTCAAACATGACACTCCATCTCTCATCTCCATGATTTTGCACTGATTGTCCCTCACATCTGGACTAGTCCTCCCTTCACCTCTACTTCTTAGTTTTTCATTTCCTTCATGATTTAGCTCAAATACTCCTTTTTCAGGAAGACTTTCCTAACTCTTCTTGATGTTGATGTCTTCACCTCTCAGATTGCCTTCCATGTTTTCTATGTGCATCTGGAACATATCAAAAAAGGGGAATAAAAAAGTACTTTAAGTGAATCAGGTATGGGATAGACAATTTATTCTTTTATACAAAGGGATGCTTAAACACAAGACACACACAAGGGCACATTTGTACAAAATTTTAAACAAGATTCAGTAATTTTAACATTATTACTATTTTATTTTGCTGGGATATTGCTGGGATAAATATGCTCTGATATTTATCAGAACAAAAGGAACTTTTAAGGATTGTTAATGAGACATATTTACATTTCACCTCAGCAGTTCATTATTCAAACCATTGCTGGTAATGTCTGCTCATAAAACAGCTAGACCAAGGCCAATCCTCTTGTCGATGGTGGCAGTGTCAGAGAAGAGTCAAATGGGGCATTTGGAGAGATATCATAAAGTAAAAATGACAATACTTGACCACTGACTGGATATTGGGGGTGAGAGAGAGTGTGGATTAGACAGTGAGACCAATTGTGAGTTTCAGTGACTGGGAAGATGGTGGTAGCCTCTGCAATGAAATATAATGAGCTAAGTTTGGAACATATTGAGTTTAAGAATCTTTGGGACATTCAGTTCATGGTGTCTTAGAAGATAGTTGGAGATGTAAGACTGAAGGTCAGGAGAATGGTTAGGGCCAGATAAGCAGATCTGAGAATCATCTGCCTAGAAATGTAATTGAAACCATGGGAACTGACGAAATAGAGGGAGAAGAAAAGAGGGCCCAGAATAGAGCCTTGGGGACTCCTAATAATTAGCAGTAATGACATGGATGAAGATTTAGCAAAGGAGACAGAGAAGGATCAGTTAGGTAGAAGGAAAATAGAGTCAGTATCAAAAAAACCTAGAGAGAAAGAGAGTATCAAGGAAAAGAGGGTTAGTGTCAAAGGCTGCAGATAGGTCAAGAAAGATGAGAATTTTGTTAAAAGGCCAATAGATTTGACAATTACTTAATTAATTACCATTAATAATTTTGGAGAGAGCAGTTTCAGTTGAATCATGAGGTCAGAAGCCAGACTGCAGAGAATTAAGAAGAGAGTGAGAAGAAAGGAAGTTGAGGAACTTACTGTATATGGCCCTTTCAAGTTTAGCCATAAAAGGAATGAAAGATATTATAGAATGATAGTGGGGATGGATAGATCAATTGAAATTTTTGTGTTGATGTGGGAGACAGGCATATTTGTAGGTAGTAAGGAAGCAGCCAGTAGACAGGGAGTAATTAAAGATTAATGAGGAAGTGGGATGCTAGAGGGGGCAATTTCTGGAGAAGGTGAGATGGATGGATTGTTGTTGTTTGTCCTTTGTTTTTGAAGAGGGCCAATGACATCACTGGGTGATATCTTGATTAGTGTGTGAACTGGATTTAAGTGAGGTAGAGTTGTATGAGGTTGTCAGCCTCACTTTGTTTTCCAGAGTTATGGAATTTGAGTGGCAAGACAAAAGTTAAGATGACTGACAATGGTTCAGGATGCAGTGGATGACCTTGGTGTCTTCAATGACTGACCAAACTCTAAATGCTCCACAGTGCCTGCTTCAGTCACCTTCGTGGTCATTGGAACAAATTGTTCTCATCTGTCTGTTCTGCCAGGGAAAGTCTTCACATGCTTGGGGTAGACACCCTTCTAACTTACTGACAGATTTAAGGCCCATTGGCTACCTTCAACCTGGTTTAGACCATGTGGTGAAATGGCTTACTGGGGTATACAGTATATTGTGCATACTACAGCTTCTTGAGGCCACAGGTAAGAATTGAGTGCCAGATAGACACTAAAGGTGGATAAGCAGCCCTTACACCAGAGGCGCTAGTCCTCCTTGAACACCCCATACACCCCAATGGATGGATCATTTATGCATGTAAAGGAAAAAAGTCACCTTTTCATATGAAACGGAAGGCATTGGAATGATGTGAGATAAGAAACAGGGGAGAAGAGATTGGTGAATGATTTTAATGTTTTTTCATTGAAATATGAGTTAAGGTTCTCATTGAGGATCGTGGGAGCAGGAGGAACTATGTGGTCATTTGAGTAGTGAAAAGCTGTTGTGGTGAGTGGGATAATGAATTGCTTAGGGAAGTGTGTGGTTGGGGTGGGGTGGAGGAGTAGGTCATAAGACATGAGTAAGTTGAAGAACTAGGAAGTTTGAGTATTTGAGGGAGTATTAATGTGTATATCAAAGCCTTCCACTGTAAGAGCAGAAATTGGGGAGGAAAGACCATGAGCCAGGCACTGAAGATGTCACAAGAGTGTCATCAGTAAGATAAGTTAATAGGACCCAAAGCTATATATAATTGCTGTACCAGACTTGGAAATAGTTTTGGTAAAAACAAAACAAAACAAAACAAAACAAACTCAACAAAAAACACAACCCAACAACATTCAGTTGTCCACATAACCCTTTATTTACCCATAATTTCTACAAGCCCCTCCCCATTCCCACACAGAATTAGGTACACACAAATACAGTGATCCTATATTTACCCATCCGCCTTGAAAATGGCTGTGGTGTTCAAAGAACAGTTTAATTCTTCTGCCTTTATAAATCATTCATTCATCAGCTGGGATTTTGGAACCTAAAATAGTTGTTAGTGGGGAAGGAGGTTCAACCAAAACCATCTATACTATGGTCAAAAGAATAACAGGCCTGATGGATCACCAACTGGTATTTTATTGACCTATCTTGGCATGACTTAGTGGATAGATGACTTTGAAGCCAGAAAGATCTGGGTTTAAGTTCTGCTTCTAACACATACTAGCAGTTTGACACTTAGCTTCTCAGTGTTCTAGGGAAAAATTTCAGAAAAGGTACTGACCTGCAATGGTAAAGGGAAAAGGAACTTTCTCATCTAATGAAATTACAGGTCCAGTCCCTATTCCTATGACAGATATCAAGAATTCTATTTTGAGATCACATGGCCTTTCCAATTTATTCTGCACTTAGCTTGTTTTACATAGTTATTTTCATGTTGTCTCTGTCATTAGATCGCCTTGAAAAGGTATAGATTGTCTTTTACCTATCTTTGTATCCCCAAGTGCTTAGCATAGTGCCTAGTACAGAGTAGGTGTTTAATAAATGTTCATTGACTAACTGACTGACATGACTCAGAGAAATGGGTCAAGTTCTAGGAGTCTTTCTACATCACTTTATACATAAAATCTATATACATCACTGTGATAGTAATGGCATTTAAAGATTCCCCTGTATTGGCTTGGTTTTCAAATTGATTGTGTTAAAACCCAGAGCTTGTTAATCCCACCTGTGGGATGGACTTGTTGATGTGAAAAGAAAGTCCTGAACTGGGAGGAGCTGGTGATGTAGATTTGGAGAGACAAGAGAGAGGCGGAAGAACTTTTTTTGGAAGCAGCACCTCGTGAAGGCAGAGAGGGAGACTGAGAAGGATTGTTGAGAGCCACTTTGAATTGCCCTGGACTTTTGAGACCTGCCCCCTGAGCTGCCAAGGACTGAGGAGACATGGCTGTTTTGCTGGTACTTTGTCTGTCTGTTTTGATGTTGTTTTGCCAGGTTTGTCCACTGGTGAAAGACAGTCCTGTTGAAGAAGTCCTGGAACCTGGCTGTTCGCTAAGAAGCCCTGAGACTGTCCTGCAGACAGAGAGTGAATACTGTCACTGGTGAAGGACAGTGCTGTTGTTGCAGGGGTCTGGAGACTGTCCTGCAGACAGAATGAATACTGTCTACTGGTGAAGGACAGTGCTGTTGTTGCAGGGGTCTGGAGACTGTCCTGCAGACAGAATGAATACTGTCCACTGGTGAAGGACAGTGCTGTTGTTGCAGGGGTCTGGAGACTGTCCTGCAGACAGAATGAATACTGTCCACTGGTGAAGGACAGTGCTGTTGTTGCAGGGGTCTGGGAACCTTTCTGTTGGTTCAGAAGCCCTGAAGAAGGATTTTCTTGTTGTATGTTTACAGAAATCCTGGGAGAGGGCTTTGCTAATGTTTTCAGGGGTTCTAGGACTGTTCTACAGACAGAGGATGAATTAATGAAGGGACTGGCAGTGTATCTTGTGGCCTTGCTAAGCCTTGTCTCCCCAGGAACTAAGATTGCTGAGAACTTGCCTCCTGTCAAGATGAAGAAAAGACCTCCATTTGGGTATTAAGTGCTGAGCTTAAACTTGATGTAACTCTGGGGTAGATTCAATTGTGATCCAGGGGTGGGGAACTTTTGACCTTTTTGTGTTCTATGGTTGAGCAAATGAATGTATTTTACTTATGTTTGGAAACTAATCTCCATTTGAGAAGAGGGGCTTTGTGGTGGACTAAATGAAGGTACAGCCTAGGGGTGGAGAGGTATTTAGAACCGGGACTTTGTAATTGATTGAATGATTGGAAGGTCCTGGGGTGGGGTAGTCCTTGGAGATTATTTAATCATCCTTAGTAAATGCTGTATTTTGAATGATGTCATGTTTTGACCTTCTCTGTTCTTGGTTTGTCACTGAATAAAATGGAGAGCACCTATGCTGGTATTCTGAACCTTGGGAAGTTGCCTTTCCTTGGCATTTCAGTACAATCACTCACTGGCTTTTTGCCTTCTAGGACTAGGAAGACAGACCTCAGTCCAGACCCCAGGGAGACTATAATATAACCTTGTATGCACACAGACAATTTTATTGTCACAGGAAATGATGCATGCAAACTTTTCTGAGGCAAGGCCAAATTTTAATCACCTTCAATTACTAGGAACCTGCTGTTTTGGCTGTGATTCATGTTATATTTAAGTTATTCAATAGTAAACAGTCAGTGAAGGACAACATTCTGCCATTCAGGGTTAAGGGGGCTAGAATATTGGAAGAAAAATTCAGTCATCTATAAAATGCAATGTTTTTGACCTCTGGTTTCATGCTTTGTCAGAGTGTCAGTGTTGTTATCCCAGCAGGGGAAAATGAGGGGAAAATTCTGATTCTCTGAGGATAAAAGCTGCTTGGCCCACTTGGTCTCCCTCCTGTTGTTTCTCATATTCTCCCACCTAGAATGGGGTCTGCAGCCTGGAACCAAAAACTGCTGGAGTCCCTTGGAAAGAAATTGCATATGTAAAGAGGATTATCCAGATAAAGTGGGAGAACTAGAATACTGATAAGGGATAGACCACCTGCAATTCATGAACAACAAATGTTTTTCTTTGTATTTTAACATGAATTTCTAAAGCATTAAAAGTCTCAGATACAAAGGCATGGAAATGAAATTTTATTTAAAAATAAATTTTAGTTTTCAAAATGAAACATCTTATTCTTTTTAGCAAAGGCACTGGATTTATGTGAAGAGGTCACTTTGCCCTCCAAAACTTCTAGATTCATTGAAATGGGAGAGGTACTAATTATACCTGTAAATATTAGCAGACACTAGGACTCTTGAAGTAAGAGTTCATAGGATCGTAGACCCACATATACCTTCCCTGGAACTGGAAGGGAAATGAAAGGTCATCTAGGCAAACTCCCTTATTATATAACAGGATAGGTCATAGATTATAGATTTAAAGGGATCTCAGATATCATCTAGTTCAACCTCTCATCTTATAGATATTGAAACATAGGGTCAGAGAGGTTAATTGATTTTCCCAAGGCCACTCAGGTAGTAAATGATAGAATATGAATCCATATCATCTGTCTGTAGAACTAGTACTGTAAGTAGCAGAACCAGGGTTTGGTTCTATGTCTGCACATTCAATGCTCTTTCCAGTATCTTACAAGTAGAGAGTATTTAGAATAAATTCTTTTAGGGAGCTTTATGAATGGACAAAAAATTGAACAGAATTGAAGTGAATTTGATGAGATGGCAATTTTTGATATATGTGATAAAAAATAAACCTGAATATAATTGATTTAATAGAAATTCAATGATGTGCCAGATTCTTAAAAATTTATATGAGATTAATTGATGTCATTGATATTTTAGGTCCTGATCAAATTCAGTTAACAGTCTTCTAAGTCTACTCTCCTTGTACTCTTATAATGCAGTGACATTGACCTCCTTGCTATTCCTCAGACAAGGACAGAAATAAACTACTATGAGCCTGCCATCATGCTAAAGTGCTTTACAAATATCTTATTTGATCCTCACAACAACCTTGGGAAGTAGGTGCTATTATTAGTCCCATTTTACAGTTGGGGAAATTAAGGCAAACTTGTTAAGTGACTTGATAATAAGTATTTGAGGTTGGATTTGAGCTTAGGTCTTCCTGACTCCAGGCTTGGAGTTCTAGCCACCTCGACCTCTAGCTGCCTCTGACATTTTATCTCAGGACTCAAAGTATTTTCACTTGCTGTTTCCCATGCTTGTAATTCTCTCCCTCTTTATCTATCCTCCTATCTTTCTTCAACTTATCAGCTAAAGTTCTACCTTAGCAAGAAGCCTTTCCCAGTCCTGTTTAATTTTAGTGCCTTCTCATTGAGAGTACCGCCCCCCCCAATTTGTCCTGTTTGTACATGATTGTTTGCATGTTGTCTCCCCCACTAAACTGTGAGCTCCTTCAGGGCGGGGAGTGATTTTTGTCTTTCTTTGTATCCCTAGGATTTAGCACAATACCTAGTACTTAGTGGATGTATTATATTGGTAGATTAATAAATACTACACGATAGACTGAAAAACATTTGTTAAACACTTACTATATGTTGGATATTCCCTGGCGATACAAATAAAGGCAAAAACAATCTCTTATATCGAGGAGTTCCCATTCTAATGGGGGAAATAACATGTAAGTAATTTGGTGTTTATATATACAGAGTAGATGGAAGATGATCCAGAAGGGAAAGCTCAGTATTTGGAGAGACTGGGAAAGACATACTGAAGAAAGTGAGATTGAGCTTTCTTCCTCTTGAAGTAAGCCTGGGAAACTGACATTTTCTGAGTTAGAAATGGTTAATAAAGTGATGAGTTTTTTTTTAAATGAAGATCAACTGGCTTGAATAAGACATTGCTTTGCATGGGCATAAAGCAAAAGGTAGGGGGAAAAGTGAAGGAGTAGCCATGTTATACAAATGAAAAACCAGAGTTTGAAAACCAAAACTGTTAGACAGTATTGAAAATAAATTAGTTTCAATGAGTGACAACATTTTAATTCTTTATTTTTCCAAGATAGCTAAGCCTTGATCCTTACTTGAAAAACAATCCATTAAGGAAATCTGGAAACCTCTGGGTACCAACAGAGAAACTAAAATATAAAGAACTGAACAACAGCACAATTGTTATGTAGAGAATATTCTTTTTTTAAAATTCTTTAATTTATTAATTTGTTTGTTTCCTTTTAGTTTACAGGATTCAATTCCACAATTCCTTGAATTTCACATTTTGTCCCCCTCCTTCCCCTCCCCCCCCATGGCGGCTTATAATCAAGTATAGGATCTGTAAATACTTTCACATTATACATTGGTCAGGTTATAAGGATGGATTGTACCAGCTGGAATGAAAAATGGTAAAGAGGACATAAAATCAAATAAAAGAACGAAAAATATCAGGTATTTTGCTTCCACCTGGATATAAATTTAGTTCTTTCTAGTTCTTTCTCTGGATGAACGTTTTTCTCTCCATCATGTGTCTTTTGGGATTGACTTATATCCCTGCATTGTTGAGAAGAGTCCAGTCTATCAAAGTTGGTCATCACACATACGTTGTGTCTGTAATTGTGTACAAATTTCTCCTGGTTCTACTCTTCTCACTCAGCATCAGTTCTTTTAAGCCTCTCCAGGTAAATACGAAGACTGCCTGCTCCCCGTTTCTTATAGCGCAATAGTATTCCATAACATGCATATACCACAACTTGTTCAGCCATTCCCCAATTGATGGACACCCCCTTAATTTCCAATTCTTTGCTACCACAAAAAGAGCTGCTATAAACATTTTTGTACATATGGGTCTTTCTCCCATTTCTATGATCTCTTTGGGATATAACCCTAGGAGTGGTATTGCTGGATCAAAGGGTATGAAAGTATTTATAGCCCTTTGGGCATAATTCCAGATTGCTCTCCAGAAAGGCTGGATCAGTTCACAACTCCACCAACAATGCATTAGTGTTCCAGTTTGCCCACATCCTCTCCAGCATTTGTCATTTTCCTGTTTTGTCATCTTAGCCAATCTGACTGGTGAGATGTGGTACCTCAGAGTTGTTTTGATTTGCATTTCTCTAATCAATAGTGAATTAGAGCATTTCTTCATGTGCTTATAGATAGCTTTAATTTCTTTCTCTGAAAACTGCCTGTTCATATCCTTTGACCATTTATCAATTGGGGAATGACTTGTATTCTTATAAATTTGACTCAATTCTCTGTATATTTTAGAGATGGGTCCTTTGTCAGAGATATAGGTTGTAAAGATTCTTTCCCAATTTCCCACCTCCCTTTTAATCTTGGTTACATTGGCTTTGTTTGTACAGAAACTTTTCAATTTCATGTAGTCAAAATTATCCATTTTACATTTAAAAATGTTCTCTAATTCCTGTTTCGTCATAAAGTCATTCCCTTTCCACAAGTCTGATAGGTAAACTATTCCTTGTTTTAGCAGACTGCTTACAGTATCAACCTTTATACCTAGATCATGAACCCATTTAGACTTGATTTTGGTATATGGTGTTAGATAATGGTCTATGTCCAGTTTCTGCCATACTATATTCCAGTTTTCCCAGCAGTTTTTGTCAAATAGTGAGTTCTTATCCCAAAAACCAGGGTCTGGGGGTTTATCAAACAATACATTACTGTAGTCGTTGACTTCTGAATCTCGTGTGCCTAATCTATTCCATTGACCCACTCCTCTATTCCTCAGCCAGTACCAAGTAGTTTTGATGACTGCTACTTTATAGTACAGATTGAAATCTGGTAAAGCTAGTCCACCTTCCCTAGCATTTCTTTTCATTAATTCCCTTGATATTCTGGACCGTTTATTCTTCCAGATGAATTTTGTTACTATTTTTTCTAACTCCATAAAGTAGTTTTTTGGTAAATTAATTGGTATGGCATTAGATATATAATTTAATTTAGGTAAAATTGTCATTTTTATTATATTAGCTCGACCCAGCCACGAGCAATTGATATTTTTCCAATTAGTTAGATCTGACTTTATTTGTGTGAAAAGTGTTTTGTAGTTATGATCATACAGGTCCTGGGTTTGTTTTGGCAGGTAGAGTCCCAAATATTTTATAATGTCTACAGTAACTTTAAATGGGATTTCTCTTTCTACTTCTTGCTGTTGAATTTCATTGGAAATATATAGGAATGCTGAGGATTTATGTGGGTTTATTTTATATCCTGCAACTTTGCCAAATTTATTTATTGTCTCAAGCAGTTTTTTACTTGATTCTCTAGGATTCTCTAAGTATATCATCATATCATCTGCGAAGAGTGATAGCTTGGTCTCTTCTTTGCCTAACTTGATTCCTTTTATTTCTTTTTCTTCTCTAATTGCTACTGCTAACATTTCTAGTACCAGATTGAATAAGAGGAGTGATAGTGGACACCCTTGTTTCACCCCTGATCTTATGGGAAATGCTTCTAGCTTCTTCCCATTACATATAATACTTGCTGACAGCTTTAAATAGATGCTACCTATTATTTTAAGGAAGTCTGCATTTATTTATTCCTATACTTTCTAATGTTTTTAATAGGAATGGATGTTGTATTTTGTCAAAAGCCTTTTCTGCATCTATTGAGATGATCATGTGGTTTCTGCTAGTTTTATTGTTGATATGATCAATTATACTGATGGTGTTCCTAATATTAAACCATCCTTGCATTCCTGGAATAAATCCTACCTGATCAAAGTGTATTATTCTTGAGATAAGTTGCTGTAGTCTTTTTTCTAGTATTTTATTTAGAATTTTTGCATCTATATTCATGAGGGAGATTGGTCTATAATTTTCTTTCTCTGTTTTATCTCTTCCTGATTTAGGTATCAGTACCATATTTGTGTCATAAAAAGAATTTGGTAGGACTCCTTCTTCACTAATTTTCCCAAATAGTTTGTAGAGTATTGGAATCAATTGTTCTTTAAATGTTTGATAGAATTCACTAGTGAATCCATCTGGCCCTGGACATTTTTTCCTAGGGAGGTGACTGATGGCCTGTTCAATTTCTTTTCGAAATGGGATTATTTAAGTAATTTACTTCCTCTTCAGTTAATCTGGGCAACTTGTATGTTTGTAAATATTCATCCATTTCCCTAAGATATGTGCATACAATTGGAAAAAATAATTCCTAATTATTGTTTTGATTTCCTCTTCATTGGAGGTAGATTCACCCTTTTCATTTTTGATACTCCTAATTTGGTTTTCTTCTTTCTTTTTTTTTTTTTTTTTATCAAATTAACTAAGGGTCTATCAATTTTGTTGGTTTTTTCATAAAACCAGCTCTTGGTTTTATTTATTAGTTCAATAGTTTTCTTAATTTCGATTTTATTAATCTCTCCTTTAGTCTTCAATATTTCTAGTTTAATATTTAATTGGGGATTTTGAATTTGTTCTTTTTCTAGGTTTTTTAATTGCATGCCCAATTTGTTGAGCTCCCTTTTCTCTAATTTAATCACGTATGCACTCAGGGATATAAAACTTCCCCTAAGAACTGCCTTTAATGCATCCCACAGATTTTGGTATGCTGTCTCATTATTATCATTCTCTTGAATGAAATTACTGATTGTTTCTATAATTTCTTGTTTGACCCACTCATTCTTTAGGATTAAATTGTTTAATTTCCAGTTAGTTTTTAGTCTGTCTTTCTCTGGCCCTTTATTGCATATAATTTTTATTGCATCATGATCTGAGAACGATGCATTTAATATTTCTGCCTTACTGCATAGAATTGTGAGGTTTTTATGCCCTAGAACATGGTCAATTTTTGAGTATGTGCCATGAACCGCTGAGAAGAAAGTATATTCCTTTTTATCCCCATTCAGTTTTCTCCAGAGATCTATCATACCTATCCTCTCTAAAATCCTGTTTACCTCCTTAACTTCTTTCTTGTTTATTTTGAGGTTGGATTTATCAAGTTCAGATAGGGGGAGATTAAGGTCTCCCACTAGTATAGTTTTGCTATCTATTTCTTCCTCTAATTCCTTTACCTTCACCTCTAGGAATTTGGATGCTACACCACTTGGTGCATATATGTTAAGTAGTGATATTGCTTCATTCTTGATGGTGCCTTTTAACAGTATATAGTGTCCTTCCTTATCTCTTTTAATTAGGTCATTTTTTGCATTTGCTTTATCTGAGATAAGGATTGCTGCCCCTGCTTTTTTTTACTTTAGCTGAGGCATGATATATTTTACTTCAACCTTTTACCTTTACCTTGTGTGTATCCCTCTGTTTCAGATGTGTTTCTTGTAAACAGCATATTGTAGGATTATGATTTCTAATCCATTCTGCTATCCATCTCTGTTTTATAGGAGAGTTCATTCCATTCACATTTACAGTTATGATTGTTATCTGTTTCTTTCCCCTCATCCTATTCCTGCCCCTGTTAATGTTCATATTTTTCCTCCCTTCTCCCTTCCCTCCCTTAATAGTTTTCCTTTTGACCACCGCCTCCCTCAGTGTTCCCTTTTCGGCCCCCCTCCCTTTTCCTCCCCTTTTCCCCTTACTACTTCCCTCCCTACAAAACACTCCCACCCCCCTTTTGTAAACTTTTCCCCCTCCTACTGCCTGTAGGATATTGTTTTTTCGCATCAAGAATGACAGGAACTGTATCAGCAATGCCATATTCACAATGCCTATGGAGATTACAAATATGCTGATATAATTATCCATTAAAAAATACGTCATGCTTGCCATATGGGGAAATAAACTAGAAAATTTATTAAGATACCAAAAGGCTGAGTCCCAAAACCAGAAAATGAAAGCCATCAGAGTAGTTATGATATTGGCACAGGTAGATAAAGTAGAAAGCACCCACATTTTCAAGCCTTTAAAACAGAACAGGCTACCTCAGGCAAAGGTCCTCCTCTCCCCACGCACAGCAGTGTCCTGGAAGCGCGCCCCCAGCAGCTCCGGCCCCTGGCAGTCCTCAGCAGGAGTCCTTAGCAGAAAGTCCTTAGCAGTCCTAACTCAAAAAGGGCTTCGCGCTGCCACTGCCTCTGCTGCTGCCGCCGCCGTTGCCACCACCGCCAGCCAACGCAGGAACGCTAGCGTGGCTTCCGCTTCCTCTTGCTCCGCCCCTTCCTGCTATGCCAGCAAGTCCAACGCGGCATGGAAGATCTTTAAATCCCATAACCCTTACAGGAACAGATCTCATGCGAAGCTCCTCTCCCTCCCCTCTTTCCCTCTAAAATGATTCTTTTTGCGTTCCTTCTCTATAGTGTCCTATGCTTAACTGGTTGTTATTCCTTCCTTGTACCAGAACAAATGAGGGAAAAGCTCATATGCTTCCCAACACCCTCCCTTTTTTTCCTCTGCTATACAGTTTTTATGCCTCTACGAGTGGCATAATTTACCCCTTTCCACTTCAACCAGTCCCTTCGTAGCCCTTAACAAGATTTTTTAAAAATCATCATTTTGTGTATTTTATAATCATACACTCTACTTGTCTATAACCAGTTTGCTCTTATCAAATAGCAGGGTGTGTGTGTGTGTTCTCCTTGTTTACCTTTCTAAGTCACTGTTGCATCTCGTAATTGGAGGTTGAATTTTCCATTGAGTTCTGGCTTTTTTATCAAGAAGGTCTGGAACTCTGTTATATCATTGAATGACCATCTCTTTGCCTGGAAGAATATGCTCAGTCTCGATGTGTATGTGATCCTTGGTTGTAATCCGAGCTCTTTTGCCTTCCTGAAAATTGTATTCCACTGCCTCCGATCTTTCAGTGTAGAGGCTGACAAATCCTGTGCAATCCTCACTGTGGACCCTCGATATTTGAATTGTTTCTTTCTGGCCACTTGAAGTATTTTCTCTTTTATCTGGTAGTTCTGGAGTTTGGCCACAACATTTCGAGGATTTTTCAGTTTGGAATCTCTTACAGCAGGTGTCCGGTGGATTCTGTTGATTTCTATTTTCCCCTCAGGTTCTAGTATCTCAGGGCAGTTTTCCTTAACGAGCTCTTGGAGAATGTTGTCCAGGCTCATTTTTTCATCATAATTTTCTGGTAGGCCTATGATTCTCAGATTCTCTCTCCTGGATCTGTTTTCCAGGTCAGTTATTTTTTCTTTGAGGTATTTTACCTCTTTTTCTAATTTTTCATTTTTGTTGTTTTGCTTGGCTAATTCTTGGTTCCTCATAGAGTTATTTGTTTCCATTTGTTTAATTCTGGTTTTTAGCAAATCATTTTCCTTGGTTAATTTTTGAAGCTCCTTTTCCATTTCATACACTTTTCTTTTTAGAGAGATGTTTTCCTCATTATAATGTTTTTCGAATTCTGCTATTTTCGTTTTGAGAGAATTATTCATTTTGTCTTCTATCTCTCTCATTTTGTTTTCAAAGTTCCTTTTGATCTCATCTAGGAGAGCCTTCTGTGCTTGGGATCCGTTCCCTGTTGAAGTTTCAGCTGTGGGTGTGGAGTCCACATTGTCTCCCTCTGAGGTTGGTTCCTCCCTCTGAGGATAGTAGGACTCCAGAGTCTTTGTCTTTGTAGTCTGCTTTCTACCCATTTTGAGGCAGTGTCCTAGCCACTCCCTTCCTCTAGGATCCCAAGCCTTTACTGCAGAGGGTTTTGTCCTGGGCAATAGTTACTATATTTTCAGGGTCAGAGGGGGGGGGTTTGGAGCAAGTGGGGTTCACTCTGTCATCCTCGTCTTTGGAGGTCCTGAAAGGGACTTCTTTTAAAAAAGATTTCTGGGCTATGAAGTGGTAGCCCCAGGAGTGTTTGCTGTCCAGGACAGGGGCCCCTGTATTTGCTTCTTACCTTGCTCTTTCCAGTCCCAGCCCTTTGGTGATAGGCCTGGTAGTGGACCTTGTGGTTGGTGGGAAGACTTGCCCTCCGAGTTGATCAGGCCCCTTCCCGGCCTGCTTCTGCCATGCCGCGCCGCCACCTCGCCTTCCCGGCCTGCGTCCGCCGCGCTGCCGGCGCGCCTTTCCTGTAGAGTATATTCTTAACCCACAATGAACATTCATCAACCCTGACCTCTTCTCTGGAATCACTCCCAACAAATCTACATTTGCCTACAGGGTAAAGCTAAATAAAGAATACACTGTGTTGGTGGCTAGGTGGTGTAGTGAATAGAGCACTGGCCCTGGAGTCAGGAGGACCTGGGTTCAAGTCCAACCTCAGACACTTAACACATACTAGCTGTGTGACCTTGGGCAAGTCACTCAACCCCAATTACCCTACCTTCCCCCCTCCAAAAAGCTATAATAAAAAAAAGAATACACTGTGGTATAATAGAAAGAGCAATGGTTCTAGAACAGGGGTGGGGAACCTGAGGCCTTAAGGCCACATGTGACCCTCTAGGTTGCCAAGTGTGCCACTCTTTGACTGAATCCAAACTTCTTAGAACAAATTCCCTTAACAAAAGGATGTGTTCTGTAAAACTTGGACTCAATCCATTCTGAATTTCCTCAAATATAAAATTTGGGGGTTGAATTCTGAGGTCCCTTCCAGCTTTGATTCTCTGAATTTCATAGCAAGTAGCTTTGTGATTTTTAGGATTAAAGTCAATTAGTCTCCCTGTCTTCCAAACTTCCTTGTATTTGTTGAGGACATCCTAGATGTATCTAGTTACCCAGTTTTGCAACCTCAGTGCCATTCTTAATTTCTCACTCTTACTTATCTAAACTATATTCAATCAGTTGCCAAATTTTGTCATTTCTTTTTCCACAATATCTCTTTGATCCATCCCCTTCTCTCTGCTCAAACAGCCTAGTTCAGGCCCTCATCACCTCTGCCCCTTATTTAGTCTTCATTCCTCCAACCTCTTCCTTCTCCATTATATTCTCCACACAATTGCCAAAGTCATTTTCCTAAAGTGACACAGTCAGACCATGTTACCTATCTGCTCTGTTACCTCCTTTGACTCCCTATTAGATTATATACCATAGATTTAGAGTAGAAGGGACTTCAGTGACCTAGTAAAATCCCCTTATTTTACAGATGAGGAAAATGAGACCCATGACTTTCTGAAGTTCACACAGGTAATAAATATAAGAACCAGGATTTGAGACTAAGTCCTCTGGTTACAAATCCAGTGCACTATCCATTATGTATGCTGCTTTAAAGGATCAGATATAAACATCCTTTTGGCATTTTAAGTCCTTCATAACCTGACCCCAACTTAGCTTTCCAACTTTATTATTTATTACTTATCTGCAGGTACCTGTAGATCTAGCCAAACTGGCCTTCTTACTGTTCCTCATACATGTTCACTAAATTGCTTATCTCTATGCTTTTGTATTTGCTCTCCAACGGTTTCTGGAATGTTCATTCTCTTGATCTTCATCTCTTAAAACTCCAAGTTTCCTTCAAGGCTTAGCTCAAAAGATATCTTCTAAATAAGAATTTGTCAAACTTTTGGTCTCAGGAATCTGGTTCCTTTACACTCTTAAAAACTGTTGAGGATACCCAAAGACTTCTTGTTTTTATGGTTTATATCTAATACTACATACCATCTTAGAAAAAGGCCTACTATGAAGTTAGTTTGGCCCTATGGACCTCTCAGGTACCCCTTGAGGAGCCAGACCACACTTTGAGAACCTTTTCTGTTTCACCAGTTGCTAGTACCTTCCTCCACCCATTATCTTGTATCTATTTTGTATACATCCATGTTTGCACATATGTAACAGATATATGTACATATATGGATCTATATGTAGATATACATCTATATATGTGTATACACACATATACATACATGTTGTCTCCTCTGGATAGATTGTAAGCTCTTTGAGGACAAGAACTCTTTCACTATTGTCTTGGTATTCCTAGCACCTAGCACAGTGCTAGACACATAGTTAGAATTTAATAATTGCTTACTCTAATAATTGACTGATTTCCTAAATCAAGGGAGGTTGATCTAGAGTCTAAAGTTTCCTTCCATCTCTAATCCTCAGCTCCTAGGATCTCATGATTGTGCTTGCTTACAGACCCAATGAAATTAGGGTTTCAAGGGCTCAATTTATACTTTTGGGGGAAAATAGCAATTTTTTAGTTAGTTGTTATAAGTACAACTGTTTTGTTCAAAGCATAATGACTTTGAGCTAGGAATGTTTTTAAGCACAAATAAAAAAAGTCAAAATTCTGATCTTCCAAGCAGCTTTTATAAAATGAAAAAGTTAACACTTTTGAAGAAGGAAGTGGTAAACATTTTGGTCACTGTGACCTAGAAAACACAAAAGAGCAACACTGTTAACAAGAAAACCAGGTGTCTTTAGGCAGTTTTGACATATTTAATTTTTTTTCAATCATGTTAGTAGTGAATTCACAGAACAAAGAAGAGTGAAAGAAATTTTGCTGTATTTTAAACAAAACACTGCAAATGAAAAAGTTATAAGGAAGGAGACATGGAGAAATGGCCCTTCTTTTACTTTTGGGGGGATTGACCTGTTATCATGTATGATAAATACTGTCCCTCTTACAAGTGGACATTTTGATTTGAAAGAGGCGCACAAAGGTCCTTTGTATAAATAAAGCAATCAAATCAAAGTGAGATGAAAAACAGCTTCTCAGATAAAATATTGGGCAGAGACACAGACTGTTCTGAGGACTGAAGCAATTAATCAACCAATTAATAACCTACCATGCAGCAGGTATTCTTCTAGGTGCTTCGAGATGCAAGTACAAGGAATGAATCACTTCTCGCAAAGAGTTAACATTCTAATCGGGTAAACAAATTTTTATATATATATATACATAAATATATAGATATATATGTGTTAATAAATACAAATATAAACAAAGAAGTTAAATAGAAGATGTTTTTGGGAGGGAGGACACTAGTAATGGGGAGCATCAGGAGATGGTACTTGAGCTATGTCCTAAAGGAAGAGAAGGACTCTATGAGGCAGAGTTAAAGAAGAAGTGAAATCCAGGTATAAGGAATAGCCAATACAAAGACATTGAGATGGGAGATGGAGGATTGTGTTTGAGAAACAGAGAGGGCAGTTTGGTTGTTTATTAAAGTGTGGGGGATAGTTTGGAGGGTAGAATGAAAATAGTGGAGGGGGAGTAATGTCCAATGAGAGTAGAACTTTTCTTGCCATATTGTAAAAGACTTTTAAAAGCTAAACAAAGGTGTTTATATTTTTTCCTGGAGTCAGTAGAAAGCCACTAGAATTTATTGAATAGAGGAGTCACACGGTTAGATCTATGCTTTAGAAATCACTTTTATAGTGACATCTGGGATGGATGAGAGTAAAGAGAGACTTGAGGCAGGGAGGCCAATTAGGAGCCTTTACATTAATCTAGTGGAGAGGTGAAAGGGGCATGAACTGAGGTGGTAGATGTTTAGGTGAAGAAAAGGGGTCATATGAAAGAGACAGAAGATTCAAGGTTTCTCAACAAATTGAATATATGGAATGAAAATAAGGAGTCAAGGATAATGCCAAGATTATGAAACTAGGAGACTGGTTAGAATGGTGGTGCCTGAAACAGATATAGGGAAGTCTGGAAGAGGGGAGGATTTTGGATGAAAGATAATAAGTTCATTTTGAACATGTTGAGTTTGAGATGTCCACAAGACACCTAGTTTGAAATGTCCAATAAGCAATTGATGATGTGGAAATTAAGCTTCAGATAGTGAGATGGGATACACATATACTCATAGACACAAACACACACATATATCTGTGAGTCATTAGCATAGAAATGAATGTTAAAACCATGGAAGCTGATGAAGTTAGCAAGAGTGTAGAGGAAGAAAAGAAGAGGGTCTACAAATGAATTTTGGGGAACATCTCCAGTTAAAGGCATCATAATATTGATGAGCTAGCAAAGGAGACAGAGGAGTAATTAGTTTGCAAGAAAATGAGAAGAGAAAAGTGTCATAAAAACTCAGAGAAAAAGAGTATCCAGGGGTAACAAGTTCAATAATGTCAAATATAGCAAAGAGCTTGGGAGGGATGAAGAGCAATAAAATAACATTAGGTCTAGCAGTTAAGAGATCATTGATAACTTTGAAGAGAGTAGTATTAATGAGCAATCAGGTTGGAAACCAGATTGCAAAGGGCTGAGGAATTAGAGAGCAAGAGGAGGCAGCAAGTGTAGATAGCTTTTTCAAGAGTTTGACTGAGAAAGGGAGGAGATAATATAGAATAATAGATTGAGGAGATGGTAGAATCTAGTGAAGGTTTTTTAAATGTGGGGAAGATGTGCTCATGTATGAAGGCAGTAGGGAAGGAAGCAGTAGATAGGGAGAAGTTGAAAATGGAGGGTGATTGAGGATAAAAAATATGGAGGAGAAGACAAGAAAGAAAAGGAACAAATGCACAAATGAAAGAGTTGACTGGTAAAATGAAGGGGCTCTGTCATAGACTGGGGGAAAGTAAGAGAGAGGAGAGATGACAAAGGAATTTTGAGATGAAGAGAATGGAAGAAGAGGGAGCTTATATCAAATGCTTCACTTTTCTAAGTAAAGTAATATATAAGGTTGTCAGCTGAGAGAAGAGAAGAAGGGGAAGGTTTAGGAATCTTGAGAATGGAAGGGAAAGTAGTTTGACATAGTTTCATGTGGAAAGTGAGATAGAGAATCAATTAGAAAGGAATGAAAAGACTGCCTTGCATATGTGAGGTCTCAGATGAAGTTAGATAACATGAATTTGGAATGTATCCCTTAGCATAGTTTTCAGATTTCCTCCAGCTGTAATCAGCAGCTTGTGAGTAGGAAGAGGAGGCAGATGGTGGAAATAATTCAGGGCTGAGGTTTGGCAAGAGATGGGCAGTGATAGGATAAGGAGGGAAGAGATTAGAGAGCAGAAGATAGTACAGAGTTGAAATGGCTAGCTACTGGGTTGAGATTGGAGTGATAGGAAAGTGAAGTTAGAGAAGAAGTAATAATCTGAGAAATTACTGAGAGGTAGAGGACTTGAAAGATACAGTGCAGGAGAATTTCAATAAAGACAAGCAGAATCAGTTTAAAAAAACTTTATTACTACTCAAAATGAGAGGAGAAGAATAAATGCCAACAGGGAATAGTTTTGATATGAGTCTCCATTTGTTTTTGGCCAAGGGCAGGACACAGTGGGGTGGCTTCCAGGTGTGGAATGATGCAACTGTTTTGCATTTTAGTCAAAGGCTCAGAGTCTCTCAGGCATATAGAGTTTTATACAGAGAGCCAGCATGGTGCCAATAGGAGATTGCTCTGTCATCTATAGGGGAAGAGAGTAGTGTAGTCAGGACTAGTGAAATGGGGGTATTTTCTAAATTGCCTAATAAGGTGTGAGAAATGAAGGGTAGGGACATAGTGAATATAACTCTGTGTCATCCAGCAGGAGGCTGGAAGTGGTGTGGGGTATTCTCTGCATTTATTAACCTTAGCATACATGTGTTCTAGGGGTTAGGGGCTGTATCAGTTAAACCAGTTTTCACTTGTTCACAGAAGACTTTATGAATATATTGGGGGTAGGGAGTGAAGATGAGAGAGGTGTAATGATAGGAGGCTATGGTCAAGAGAATATAAAAGTTTCTAATTCAATTAGTTAAGTGGAAGAATTGAGTATAATGATGAATTGTGTGTGTTTTTTTTTTAATGGAACTGTTCCTATTTATGGCTGTGATAGAGTAAAGGACCAGGTCATGACATCTAAGGAGGTTACAGAATTGGGTGGTTAGGAGCTTGAGGGAATGTATATATGTACACACACAACTATATATGTCTATGTATATGAATATTAAAGTTCCCTAGTAGAAAGCTGAAGTTGAAGAGGAGAGTAAAATGGTGAGCCAAGTGATGAATTCCTCGAGAAAAAAGGGAGTCAGTCAAGAAGCATTTGTTAAGTACTTACTAAATGCCAGGAATTGTACTAAATCCTGGGGATACAAAAAAATGGTAAAAATGTGATCCCTGATCTCAAGGAGCTCACATTCAAATGGGGGAGACAATATGCACATAACAATGAATATGTACGATATATGTAGTATAAATGGAAGGTATTCTCAGAGAAAAGAGACAGAGGAGTAGGTAGGTGGAAGACCAGGAAGGGCCTCTTCAGGAAGTGGGATTTGAGATCAGTCTTGAAGAAAGGCAGGAAAGCTAAGCATCAGAGGTGATGAGGGAGAGCATTCTAGACATGAAAGATAGCCAGTACAAATGCACAGTGATGGGAGATGAAATATTATATGTGAGGAATAGCAAGTAAGACAGTGTAGCTATAGACTGTGGAGGAGAATTTAATATAAGAAGACTGGTGAGAAAGGAAGTAGCCAGGTTGGAAAGAACTTTAAATGCTAAACTAATGATTTTATATTAGAGTCTGGAGATAATAGGGAGCCTTTGGAATTTGTTGAGTAGGAAGATGTCATGATCAGACCTGCACTTTAGGAAAAATTACTTTTTTCCCCTTCTTCTATATTTGCATAACCATATTGCAAAAGAAGAAAAAAAGTAAGGAAAATAAAGTGAAAAAAATATGCGTCAATCTGCACTCCTCAGTTCTTTCTCTGTGGAGGGATAGAATTTTTCATCTTAAGTCCTTTGGAGTTGTTTTGGATAATTATATTGATTAGAGCAGCTAAGTCTTTCACAATTAATCATTGTTACAATTTTGCTATTACTGTGCATAGTGTTCTCCTGGGTCTGCTTACTTCACTTTACATCAATTCACTTAAATCTTCCCAGGTTTTTCTGAAACTATTTCCGTCATCATTTCTTATAATATGATACTATTCCATCATAATCATAGGCCACAACTTGTTCAGTCATTCCCCAATTGATGGATATCCCCTCAATTTCCAATTCTTTGTCACCAGAAAAAGAGTCACTATATTTTCCTTTTCCTTTGAACTCTTTGAGATACAGACCTAATAGTGGCTTTACTGGGTCAAAGGGTATGCACAATTTGATAGCCCTTTAGGCATAGTTCCAAATTTTTCTCCAGAATGGTTAGACCAGTTCACAACTCCAACAATCCATTCGTATACCTAGGAAAAATTACTTTGTCAGATGATTGGAAGAAGGAATAAAATGGAGAGAAACGAGTTAGGGAGAGCAGTTAGAATGTTATTGTAATAGTCCAAGCAAGAAGTGCTGAGGGCCTGTACTACTGTGGTGATTGTGTCAGTAGAGAAAAAGAGATGTATATGTGAGATGTTGTGAAGGTGGAAATGACAAGATTTGACAACATATGTGGATTGTTATGCTACAGCCTCCATAGTTTGGATTGGGTGGAAAATTTTGAGTAAGTGTACTTGAAATGAAGCAATATTACTGAGTGATAGAGGGAAAGAGAGAATCTGGAAGCAAGGAGTATTTAGCTTAACCCCCCCCCCTCCCAGCCGCCCTAGGACTAATGTGTTGGGGAGTATGAGAGAAGGTACAACTAACATTTGGAGAAAATAGTCAGGGATTCAATGTTGTCAGAGGAAAGTCTGTTGTCAGAGGAAAGTCAGTTCTCAGTAAGGGCAAATACAATAAAAAGAGTGTGAGAAAAGGAAGTCCAGGATGAAGGGAAGATTCTTCACTATTGAACAGGGACTCCTAGGTAAGATTGGTCAGGGTTAGAGTGAGATCTGGATTGGGGGAAGTTGAAGAGGATGGAGATGAGAGAATAAGAGGTAGAAGTTAGGGATACAGTAGGTTTTCCTATATCATCAAGATGTACTGAAAAAGGATCTGTTTGAAGGCAGAGAAATTGCCAAGGTAATGATGCCTGTAGAGCTTTATGAACCACCAGCTCACCTTCATATGATTGTCTTCAGAGTGGTAAAGGTTATAATTTAGAATTTATAAATAAAATAACTGAGGACTGGGAAGATTAAGCACTGCTAGGGTCATACCTGACAGAAAGGTGCATCTTTTGAGTTTAACATTGTAAGTTAGAGATGAATCTCTGCCTATGAGGAGAGCTTGATTTGAAGCACTGGATGATATAGGAATAGTATCAACCCAGAGAAGACTGGCATTGACTGACTAAGGAATACTAAAGACTGAGTACCAATTGGCAAATAAAGGGAAGAAAGGTGAAATCCTAATTCTCTACATTGAGAAGCATTGGCATATAGAACCAGAGTTAATTGGTCTGTGGTAACTTTCAAACTTTCCCTCCTTGTATTAAAACCCTTTTTATTTCCCTGGGCATATGAGGCACAAATACCTTTGGAAGCTTAAGGAAGATGATGTGCTAATTTTGAGGATATCAGGATAAAGGAGAAATTGGAAAACTTGGTAATTTAGTTGATATGGAAGTGAATAAATAAATATTATGACTTTTTAGGAAAAAAAAAAGTCTTTTTCAGCCAGAAGAAATTTTTACTTTGACTCTATTTACATGGAGCAAAAAAAAAAAGTCAACCTTTGAAAATACTTTGGTGCTGGTACTTATATTTTGAAAAGAACATAAATTTTATTTTTAAACTTTAAACAGTTTTTCTAATGTTATAAAAAATTATTCTGGGAAGGCCACCAGCTGCTTGAATCTTTAATATTTCACCAAAAGGACTGTGGTAGATTGTTTTTCCCACAATAAAAGAGACTTGTCTTTCTTGTCCTGGAACAGATTGAGAAAGGACTCACTAAAAGGCCTAAGATGGCAGCCAGGTGGCAGAGTGGGTAGAATGCTTGACCTGGAGTGTAGAATACTCATCTTGGTGAGTTCAAATCTAGCCTCAGATACTTATTATTGTGTGTGATCCTGGGCAAATCACTTAACTCTGTTTGCCTCAGTTTCCTCATTTGTAAAAGGTGCTTGAGAAGGAAATGGCAACTACTCTAGTATCTTTGACAGGAAAACCAGAAATCGGGTCATGAACAGTTTGAAATGACTGAACAACAATTGAACAAAGAGGAAGGAAAGGTAAATTGTGTTAGAAGAATCACCTCCTACTGATAACACAAAATCATTTGAATTTTTTAAAATATAAGAAATACGTCATCCCAAAGTCCTATTCCAATGGTCCATCATGGCATGAAGGTGACTTTTATTTCTCTCTTTTTTTTTTGGAGGGGGAAGGGCAGGATAATTGGGGTTAAGTGACTTGCCCAAGGTCACACGGCTAGTAAATGTTAAATGTCTGAGGCCAGATTTGAACTCAGGTCCTCCTGACTCCAGGGCCAGTGCTCTATTCACTTTACCACCTAGCCACCCCAGGGACTCTTGTTTCTTAAAGGTTATGTCAGTGAAACATAAACTCTGACTGGTTCTCCCATCCTGGAAGAACAACACTGAGAAGATAAATTATGTCTTCTCTCTGAAGACCAATCCTCCTAAGGACAGAGACACTCATGATCAGTAGGTCAGGTGATGGGAACCTACTGAAACAAAAGGAAATTTAAAAAGTTATTCTTAGTCTTGGGTAGGCCCTTTGCTTCCATGGTAACAGTGATAAAGTGGTAGAAATGGGGACAGACAGTTCCAAGAATCACCATTCTGAGTGTTCTATAAACATTAACTCAGTTTTTGTACTTTAAATATGAGTTCTTTCTTCAAAGACCTGTGATTTGACATACTCTTAGAAAAAATGAACCATATCAATGCTGAATTTCTCACGCTAGGTAAAACTTGGCAACAAAAGAAAGTCATATGCAAATGCGAAGGTAGTCCTTAGATTTTTCTTGTAGAAGTAAATCAACAAGTTGATGGAGTTGATTTCATAGTATGTCCAAGGGTAGTAAAAATATCATTTCATGAGATAATTTTTCATCTTCTCTTGTAGTGCTGATGAGGAACAGGAGCCAAAAGAGCACAATGAATCAATATCTACTTTAGAGAATAAAGAAGTAAAGAAGTCTGTGAAGAAGTTGACAAGGTTCTCTAAGGCAAGTAAACATATATATTAGTACTTGGTGACTTCAGTGTGAAAGTGGGCCTAGGAGAGTAGATTGAAAAATCTGATTAAATTTAAGAGATGAGAGAAGCCAATGACTTGTAAATTATTCAGATGTCTTATGTTTACTTATACCGTGTTTCCCCGATAATAAGACACTGTCTTATTAAATTTTTTGGACAGAAAAACACCAGAGGGCTTATTTTCAGGGGAGGGCTTATTTTAATGAACATTGACAGCAATTTTAATAAACAGGTAAATGTGAACAAAAAAATGTACCTTTATTCAATAATGAATTCAGTAAAGAACAGGATGACGCGCTCACTGCTGCAGCTCTGATTGGATGCAGCTTGGAGTGCGGCGTGCATTTCACCCGGGGGGGCGGGGAGGGACGGTGCATACAGAGGGTACCGTAATGTAGTGTGTAGCGCAGGGGATCACCTTCACTACAGTAGCAATCTCAATAGGGCTTATTTTCGGGGGAGGGCTTATTTTAGAGGAATCTTACACAGTAAGGGGAGGGCTTATTTTCGGGATAGGTTTTATTATCGGGGAAACAGGGTAGCAAATACTTTCTTCAAGAAGAGAGTTACAAGGTACTTATATGATGAACTCTGAATTATATCACACACACAGACACAGCAGTCTATAGAAAACTTGGTTTGAGTCCCAACTAAACCACGTCTCAAGAGCGTTCATAATTGAAGCTGAAGGAGGTAAGCACATTGATGGAAAATGGAACAACTCTTGTCAGTATTTTAATGATAATTTATTTTCAACATTGGTGAAAGATTTTGGATAGCAACTTCTTTGTCCCTGTGTAGCACTCACCCTGCAACTTCTGGTTGCTCTATTACTTACCTCCAGACCTTCCTTCTCTACCAGTCATGGCTGTATCTTTCCTTCTATACCCTTGACTCTCAGTATAATACTGAGGGTAGGGGAAACAATCTTGTCTTCTAGACTTCATATCCCAGATTGTTAGGTTGGGGATACAGGACTGATCAATTCTATAGCAGACTAGCTCTATTCCTGGTACCTTCATTCCTGAAATGTTGTCTTTACCTTACTTAGGTTCGTTAATAATCTGGCCTACTATGTGCCTTAGGAATTTCATCTCCTTTCTCTTGAAAACTGGTACTTCTTTAGCTTCACAAATAGTTATTGGTAGTAAAGAGGCTGGGAAACAGGTAAGACCAATTTGGCACAATTTGAACCAATCTTTCAGTGGTATTTTGGGAGTAGAAAAGAATATTAATGAAACAGACCTTTTGCCCAGCAGTTCTTAAGACATAGAATTCATGAACCTGATAGACCATATGTGCATTGTACAAAGCAAACAGCATAATATGATACTAGTGGATAAAGTGCTTGACCTGTATGTGGAATCAGGAAGACCTGAGTTTAAATCAAGTTTCAGACACTAATATTTATAAAGTTCTTTGTAAATTTTGAAGTGCTCTATAAATGCTAATTATTGTCTTTGTCTTCCTCCCTACCATTTAGGCATATCAGGTCTGTAAAGTTGTTTTCTATTTTCCACTGAAAGGTGGCATGATAAAACTGGAATGTTTTTTGATTTGGAGTCAGGATATCTGAATTTGAATTGTACCTCTGCTAACTTACTTGTTTGTAATCATGGACCAATCAATTCCTTTATTTCTTTGATTATCAGTTTCTTCATCTTTATTTTTTATTTATTTATTAATTTTTAAGCAATCGGGGTTAAGTAACTTGCTCAAGGTTACACGGTCAGTCATTTCTGAGTGTGGTGCTGAGTATCTGAGCCCGAATTTGATCCAGGTCATCCCAGTACTGAAGCCGGTACTCTTACTCGCTGTGCTACCTGGCCGCCCCAGTTTCTTCATCTTTAAAATAAACATTAAAATGATACTTGTATATACACAAATGTAAGTTGTTCTCACCTCAGATTATATAACTAGAAGACAGTATGGTATGGTGGAAAGAGCACTGGCTTATGCAGACAGGGGACTTCTGGGCTCATATCCCACCTCTGATACTTTTTTTTTTTTCAAACCAATCGGGGTTAAGTAACTTGCTCAAGGTTACACGGCCAGTTATTTCTGGGTGTGGTGCTAAGTATCTGAGCCCGGATTCGATCCTCAGGTCATCAGGACACTGGAGCCGGTGCTCTTACTCGTTGTGCTACCTGGCTGCCCCCCCACCTCTGATTCTTACACCTATGTGATATTGGGCAAATACAACTCCTCTGAATCTCAGTTTCCTCATCTGCAAATGAGAAGGATGGACTAGATGACCACTGAGCTCTTTTAAAGTTCTAGATCCATTATCCCTTGACCTGTCTGAATTCCATTTCAGTGAATATTTCCACTTACCTTGTACAAGAGATTAGGAAATATGGGCAGGGCGTACTTGGTTTCAGTTGGTGATGGTGTTTAGGGACCTGATATTGTGACAGAGTCTATATTCTCTACTCCTTTATTTTTTTAACATTTATAATAATAATAAAACTCAACCAACGTTGTCTTCATTACTAAAAGATTTACCTTGAATCACACCATTATTTTGACTTTTCATATGGGCTATTCCATCGTTGTATAGTTCATGATCCTTTGGAATTTTGTGCTAAGCCAGTGATGTCAAACTCAAATAAGAAATAAGAGCTAAACTCAATGTATAGATCCTTGTGAGCCCTGTGGTTCATATTGACTTAGAAAACCACATATTTGTTATCTATGTTTTATTATATTTTATTTTGTTAAATATTTACCAATTATATTTTAATCTGCCTCACAGAGTGTTGTGGGCTATATGTCATGAAGCCTATGGGTCTTATGTTTGACACCTCTGCTATAAGTAATGCATTTAATAACATTGTGGTTTCTTTCTGGCAAAATTTATTGTCAATAGAACCCACACTTAGTTTGACAAGTATTTTGAATGACACCTATCATCAGGAACACCAATATGTAGATTTTAAATTTTCTGTGTTTTAATTCTTATATAAACTTTAGTTTTTGAATGTGATTGTTCATTCAGCATATTTGGAGAGGTATTTACAATAATTCAACTGTACCATACATCCACTTCTAGACTTGTAGTTCTTTGGCTTTGCTAAGAAACAATATTTCATCTATTGGGCTTATTAGGTTGATGCCAGTTTCAATTTTATGATAAGTGCTATACTCTGAAGCAATGGGATCCATCAGTATCTCACAAGCTAAAGTGCTATCATTTTCCAAAAAAGGCTTTTTTTTTTTAAACTAAGGGATATATAATAGAAGTGACATTCCTGTTAGTCCCTTGGAAGAACATACTTCAGCAAGGAAAACAAAAACATTCTATACTATATAGTAAAGTACCAGGGTCCATCATAGAGAAGACCATTGAATCTTAGAAGCTATTCCTGAGATTTTCCAACTTATCATATAATAGGAAGTTAAATCCTTTAATATCTTTCATATCCAGCTGTGGCTGGATAGCATTCAAAATGCTAGCAACCAATTTCAAATTTTCAAACCTACTGTACTTTGTTTTAGTTGTAAAGAAAGTTAAGTTGCTATTATCCATATCATGGTATACTACATTTCTCACCACTTTTCTGAGTCTATTTTATACCTGTTTTTTCTTGTCAGATTTGGGTTATATTCCTGCTAGGAATTCTGATGCCTGCCAGTTAAAATAGTGAAGGAATTTTTCTAAAAGAAAAGAACAGTATTACTTACCTTCTAAGTTCATATGGTCACAGATCTGATATTCCACAGCTATACTTTGGTAAATATTGTTGGAGACTATAAAATGAGTCCATCTTTTGTTGTGTTTTTTAAGTCAGAGTCTGGGATCTTGAGGATATAGATATATTTCCCCTGAATAATTCTCCCATAAAGATCACCATGACATGATGTAGTTGGGTCTAATCTTTTGTTCCCAAACAAAGAATTCTATTGTATCCCCTAGGCTTATGCCCAAAGGTTCCCCCCCCCCCATTACCCCCTACCTCTATGTAGTAGGTCAGGCCTGATACAGGTTGGTCTGATACCTGAGGCTTGAAATTGAATGGAATAAGGTAGTCATAGAACATCCGAGAGTTAACAAAAGGAAAAAAAGGAAGTTTACTTAGCTATAGAAGGGGAATGATATTCCTTAAACCTACAGAATTGATTCCCCTGATAGAAACTTCCTTATGCTGGTAGTGGTCCTGCTGCTAGTCTGCAGACTCTCCCATATTCACCTCTGAACAATCACACAACCATAAAATAGCACCGCAGAACAAATCTTAGAACAGCAGAGCCGGTAGAAAGATGGGGTAGAACAGTCTTTTAGCCTCAGAGACTTGGAGCATTGACAAAAAAAGGTCCATATCACTTGGATAAAAGGGGACTACAGTCCAGCGCAGGCAGCATCCCAGCAAGCCCCACTTCAGCAAACTAACAGGAGATCCTTAGCCTTAGGGTGGTGGAGCAGGTAAATGCCAGCACCAGGATCCACTACGTGCTTTAGCACAACCAGGTAAACTGGCAGACTCCATCTTGGAGAATAACCATGTGCTTCAGCAAAGCCCCAGGTGAATAGGTATCCTCCAGTGGTCAGACCTCCACTGGCTTCAGCACAGCCCTGGGAAGGCAGACCTCCTTCAGTGGCCAGACCTCTCCTTGCTTTAGTGTAGCCTAGGACAAACAGGCATCCTCCAGGGGCTAGACCTCCATGTGCCTCAGGTTAGCCCCAGGAGAATTCAGGAAAAGCTCAGCAGACACCATCACTAGGACCCCAGCTCAGCACCAGGTAAGTTGCCAGACTTCTATAGTCTCCAGCTGCCAGCACCTGAGATCCAGCACACAAAGTGAGTAAGCAGGCCCCAGACCCAAGCACAAGAAGCTTGGGACAGTGTCCCCTAGACTACAATAAGAGTGCTCGACTCTAAAAGAGACAAAATAGGCAAAAAAACATGAGCAAGAAGCAAAAATGAATCTTGACCACAGAGAGCTTCTATGGTTACAGGGAAGATCAAAACATAAACTCAGAAGAGGGCAACACCATCAATATACCTAAACTGAAACCTCAAAGGGGAATATGAATTGGTCTTAAGCCCAAAACACCTTCTTGGAAGAACTCAAGAAGGATTTAAAAATTCAAATAAGAGAGGTAGAAGAAAAATTGGGGAAAGAAATGAGAAGTATGCAAGAGAGTCAACAGCTTGGAAAAGGAAGGATAAAAACTGACTGAAGAAAATAACTCCTTAAAAAGTAAAATTGGCCAAATGGAAAAAGAGGCACAAAAATTCATTGAAGAAAACAATTCCTTAAAAATTAGGATTGGGCAAGTGGAAGCTAATGACTCTATGAGAATCAGTCAAACAAAACCAAAAGAATGAAAAAATGGAAGAAAATCTAAAATACCTCACTGGAAAAACAGCTGACTTGGAAAATAGATCCAGGAGAAATAATTTAAGAATTATTGGACTACCTGAAAGCCATTATCAAAAATAGAGCCTGGACAACATCTTTCAAGGAATTATTAAGGAAAACTGCCCTGATATCCAAGAACAAGATGGCAAAATAGTCATAGAAAAATGCATTGATTACCCTCCTAAAAGAGATCCCAAAATGAAAACTCCAAGAAATATTGTAGCTAAATTCCATAATTATCAGGTCAAGGAGAAAATACTTCAAAGAGCCAGAAAGAAACAATTGAAATATTGTGTAACAACAGTCAGGATTATATAGAATTTAACAGTTTCTACACTAAAGGATCAGAGGGCTTGAAATACGATATCCTGGAAGGCAAAGGAGCTTGGCTTGTAACCAAGAATCATCAATCCATCAAAATTGAGCATAATTTTTCAGGGGAAAAGATGGACATTCAATTAAATAGGGGACTTACAATCATTCCTGGTGAAAAAAACAGAGCTGAACAGAAAATTCTATCTTCAAATACAAGACTCAAGAGAAGCATAAAAAAGTAAACAAGAAAGAAAAAAAACCATTATTCAATATAGCTAAACTGTTTACATTCCTATGCAGGAAGATGGTACTTATAACTCTTGAGATCTATATCTTTATTATAACATTTAGAAGGGTATACATAGAGGGTGTGGGTATAAGTTGACTTTGATGTGATGATAAAAATAATTAAGGGGTGAAAAAAGGATTATACTGGGAGAAGAGGAAAGGGAGGGAGGCAGAAGAGAGTAAATTATGTCACATGAAGAGGTGCAAAGACCTATTACAGTAGATGGAAAGAAAGGAGGGGGGTGAGAACCTTACTCTCATAGGTTTTGGCTCAAAGAGGGAATTAACACACACATTCGGTTGGTTATAGAAATTTATCCTACTCTATAGAGAAGTAGGAGGAGACAAGGGAAAGAAAAGGGAGGGTAGATGGTAGAAGGGAGGGGAGATTAAGGGAGGTGATGGTCAGAAGCAAAATGCTGGTAAGGAGGGAAAGGGTGAAAGAAGAGAGAAAAGTATAAACGGAGGTAGAGAGAATAGGATGGAGAGAAAGACATAATTGGTAATCATCACTATAAATGTGAATGGGATGAACTCTTCCATAAAACAGAAGTGGATAGCAGAGTGGATTAAAAACCATAATTCTACAATATGTTATTTACAAGAAACACATTTAAAGCATATATATATATATATATATATATATATATATATATATATATATATACAGAGTAAAGATAAAAGGCTGAAAGAGAATATATTGTGCTTCAACTGAAGTAAAAAAAAGCAGGGGTAGCTATCCTGATCTCAGACAAAGCAAAAGCAAAAGTAAATCTAATTAAAAGAAATAAGGAAGGAAACTACATCTTGCTAAAAGACACCATAGACATTGAAGTAATATCAGCACTAAACATATATATACACCAAGTGGTATAGCATCTATATTCTTAGAGAAGTTGAGTTACAGGAAGAAATAGACACTATACTAATGGGGGACCTGAACCTCCCTCTCTTAGAACTAGATAAATCTAACCACAAAATTAACAAGAAAGAAGTTAAGGAGATGAATAGAATTTTAGAAAGTTAGATATGGTCAACCTCTGGAGAAAATTGAATGGTGATGGAATAGAATATAACTTTTATTCAGTGACACATGGCACCTACAGAAAAATTGACCACGTACTAGCACATAAAAATCTCACAATTCAATGCAGAAATATTAAATACATCCTTTTCAGATCATGATGCAATAAAAATTACATGCAGTAAAGGGCCATGGAAAGATATATTAAGAATTAATTGGAAACTAAATAATCTAATAGAATCCTAAAGAATGAGTGGGTCAAACAACAAACATAGAAACAATCAGTAACTTTATGAGAGAGAATAACAGTGAATATAATTACATTATAGAATAAGACAACATACCAAAATTTATGGGATGCAGCCAAAGCATTTCTTAGGGGAAATGCCTACATGAATAAAAGAGAAGGGACAAATCAGTGAATTGGGCATGCAACTAAAAGATCGAGAAAAAGAACAAATTAAAAATCCCTGATTAAATACCAAATTAAAAATTGTGAAAATCAAAGGAAAGATTAATAAAATTGAAATTAAGAAAACTATTGAACTAATCAATAAAACTAAGAGCTGTTTTTTTTATTTAAAAAGCCAATAAAATAGATAAACTTTTGGTTAAATTTTTTAACATTTGTTTTTAAAATTTTGAGTTCCAGATTCTCTCCTTTCTTCCCTCCTCACCCACCCCCATTGGGAAGACAAGCAATTCAATATAGGTTATACATGTGTAGTTATTCAAAACATTTTCATAGTAGTCATGTTGTGAAAGACTAACTATATTTCCTTCTATCCTATCCCATCACCTGTTTATTCTATTTTCTCCTTTGACCTTGTCCCTTTTCAAAAGTGTTTGCTTCTGACTACCCCTTCCTCCAGTCTACCTCCCTTCTATCATCCCCTCCTCTTATCCCCTTCTCCCCCTACTTTCCTGTAGGGCAAGATACCCAACTGAGTATGTATGTTATTCCCTCCTTAAGCCAAATTCAATGAAAGTAAACCTTTGGTTAATTTGATTAAAAAAGAAGAAAGAAGAAAACCAAATTACCAGTATAAAAAATGAAAAGGGTAATTTCACCACCAATGAAGAGGAAATTAAAACAATAATTAGAAGCATTTTGCCCAACTGTATGCCAATAAATCTGACAAAGAGAAATGGATCAATATTTACAAAAATATAAATTGCCCAGATTAACAGAAGAGGAAACAAAATACTTAAATAACCCCATTTCAGAAAAAGAAATTGAACAAACCATCAATGAACTCTAATAAAAAAATCTCCTGGGCCAGATGGATTTGCAAGTGAATTCTACCAAACATTCAAAGAACAATTAGTTCTAATACTATATAAGCTATTTGGAAAAATAGGCAAAGAAGGAATCCTACCAAATTCTTTTTGTAATACAAATATGATGCTGATACCTAAACCCGGAAGAGCCCAAACAGAGAAAGAAAATTATAGACTAATTTCTCTAATGAATATTGATGCAAAATTTTAAAATAAATTATCAGCCAATAGATTATAGCAACTTCTCAACAATAAAATGATCTGAGACAATTCCAAAAGACTCATGATGAAAGTGCTATCCACATTCAGAGAAAGAACTCTGGAGTCTGAATGCAGATTGAAGCATACTATTTTCCTTTTTTTTTTTCTTCCTCATGGTTTTTCCCTTTTGTTCTGCATGTTCCTTCACAACATGATTAATGTGGAAATATGTCTAATAGGATTTTACATGTACAGCCTATTTTAAATTGCTTGCCACCTTGGGGAGGGGGAAAGGAGGGAGGGAGAAAAAATAGAACTCAAAATCTTATAAAAGTGAATGTTGAAAATTATCTTTACATGTAATTGGAAAAAATAAAATACTATTAAGTGGGAAAAAAAGAAGAAGTGATAAAAGGATACTCTCAAGGTCTGTCTTAAGAACTTTGGAATTGATTATGTGACATGGGAGACACTGGCACAGGACCAACCAGTATGTGGTTGTGAGGTGTGCCCTCATCAGAGAAAGTGCTGTGCTCCATGAGGAAAGCAGAATTGAAATAACTCAAAAGAAATTCTAGATGCACAAATTTAGAGAACCCACCCCAAATGTTCACATAGACTATTTGTGTCCTGAAAGCAGGGAGGGTGGGACTAGCATAGGAATGTTTAGAAAGTGTCTAGGGTGAATAAGTCATGGTTCCAGGGAGCTCAAAGCTGAATGACTCAGTACCTCCCATGCATAGTCTCTTATTTAGTTGTTTCAGTCCTGTCCAATCTCTGGGACCCCATTTGAGGTTTTCCTGGCTATGATAGTGGAGTGACTTGCCATTTCCTTCTTTACCCCATTTTACAGATGAGAAACTGAGGCAAACAGGGTTAAGTGACTTGCCTAACATCACATAGGTAGTAAGTATCTAAGACTGGAATTGAATTCAGGTTTTCCTGACTTCACTCTGGGTATTCTTTACATTGCATCCCCTAGTTGCCTAGCATCCCTAGCCACATGATCTGAAGAAGTCCTATTTGGAGGATGTAGTATCAGCTGGGGCAAAGTGAAAGATGGCAGAGCTGAAAAGTCATAGTACCCAACCTACTCAGGGGTGGACTTAAGATTTTTGGATATGGCCAATGCAGGAGTTTGTTTTGCTTATGGTGTTTACTTATTACAGGGGTTTCCTTTTTCCTTTTCACTGGGGGCTGGGGTGGGAGGGAGAGGAAAACAAATACTTGTTAATTGAAAAAATTTTTTTAATTTTAAAAAGGTAGCATCATCCCAGGGTTAGAGTTTAGAGCTGAGTGGCATAGCTTCTCCAGCACATGATCATTGGAGGGCTGATTTGGAATATGGAATAGCAATAATGGTTGGGTAAAAAAATGATTATATGATCGTGATATATGAGGTTAAAGGGGAATTTAGTCTTCAGAGTGAAGATTGAACCTGTAAATTTCCCAGAGGTTTCCAAGTGCAGCAAAGGTAGGTAGAATCCCAAACATCCAATGACTAGGAACCTTAAACTCAAAAGCCAGAAGTATATAGCCTGCTGCAGAATGAGGGGTGGGATGGGGTGGGGTATAGGATTCATTTGGTGTGAGGCCTAGTGATAGGGAAGGGTCTTTTTGTTTGAAGAGCTGGATGGTCTGAGTCATCTGGTCTTCTAGTCACTATCTTCCTTAGAAACTCAATTTAGTGATTTTTGTCCAATCCATCCATGATTTGCCACTTTCTCTTGTTTGAACTTTTGGCCCATATGATGGTGGTGATAGTGTTGGTAAGATCTGTTTGTTTCCCACCCTCTACAAATAATAAAATAGCTATAATATCCTTTACTCCAAGCTGAATAGGCTTTCCCATATTGAGGTTTTACTTCTGCCTGGCAGTTATGGAGAATTCTGGCGGAAGCATTGGGGTTTGACTAGTGGGGTACTCCAGAGAAAGCAGACTACCAGATAATTGCTGGTATGCCCACCTGTGCTGGGGGGCAATTCATCTTGAAAAGGCTTAGACAAGTCTAAATTCAGGGCAACTCAAACACATAAATTATTTGATTACTATGAGCAATTCTGTGCTGTCCTCTGCCCATCTGGTGAAGAAATCTGAGATACTTGTGCTGCCTGCTGGTAGGGTTGAAGACTCCATCTGGTTTAGGAGAAATTGGTTTGCTTATTCCCCTTTAAGTACACTATAGTCTTTAAAAAACATTTTTTTTTTAAGCAACCGGGGTTAAGTAACTTGTTCAAGGTTACAGGGCCAGTTATTTCTGGGTGTGGTGCTGAGTATCTGAGCCTGGGATTCCATCCAGGTCATCCCGACACTGGAGCCGGTGCTCTTACTTGTTGAGCCACCTGGCTGCCCCAGTACACTAGACTTAACTTTTCTCTCTCTATGTCTTTGAACTGGTTATCTCCTATGCCTAGAATGCACTCCTTCCTCACCTACATGTTTTAGAATTCCTAGTTTCCTTAAAGGCTCATCTCAGGCACCAGCTTCTATATGAAACTTTACATGTTCTTTTCAACTACCAATGCCTTACTCTAAAATTACCTTGTTGTTTATTTTGCATATATTTTGTATAAATCTGCTGCATATATTTGCTGTGATTTCACTCTCAGAGGACCTGGTGGGTTACCTTCTACCCCTTCTCCAGGGCTTTTCAGTACTTTGAGGGAGTTGGGAAGTCTTAGTTCTCTCTCATTGACTAGATCCCCAATTGATTATGTTTCCCCAGTTTTGGTGGTCTATGCACCTCAGTTCTATCAAACCACTTAACAGTAGATTAGCTTTTACAGTGGAATATTTACTTTAAACATGTAGTAAAAGCAAACATTTTCCCCAGAACCTTAGGAGAGTAATTATAATCCCCCTATACCTCAGTCTCTGGGGAAAGATGGAGAATTAGGCTCATAGCTCAACATAACATTAGTTTCACCAAGTTCAAGTCCAAAGCTCCACTGGCTTAGCGCCTTGGGACCCTGACTTCTCAACTGGACTGGATATAATACATTTGGAATCCTAGGGCCTAAAATTCCCTTGGTTTGATCTCTTGAATTGAAGATTCCACTCTTTGAAATTAGAACTGAAAGGGACAAAGGAAATGGATTAAGCCTGAGCCTATTTCTTGTGGCCACATGGCCTAAGGGAGGGGGGAGATTTCAGACCTCTTCTCTATCTCCCTCTTAATTCATGGTGTCACCTACTGAGATTGAATGAGCTCTTTATCCCTGAATGTGCTGAAAAGAGGGCAAGTCTATCAAGCCAGATCATTTTAAAGATCTGGGCAGTTCCTGCTATGTAACCAGTGGTCTCCCACTTGGATGCCTCCACATAATTGGGCTGGACATGTGCCAAGTCCTCATCATACCTATATTTGAATATTTTGCCTTTGTCAGGTAAGTTTTAAGCCTCCTAAGGGTAGAAACTGTTTTTCTTTTGTCTTGGAATCACCAGTGTCTAGTACAGTGTCCAAGTATTAACTGTTTTTCAGTCTTGTTCAACTGTCTGTGATGCTGTGGACCATAGTAGGCCAATACTATCTATGAGGTTTTCTTGGCAAAGATATTAGAGTGGTTTGCCATTTCCTTTTCCAATAGATTAAGGCAAACAGAAGTGCAGTGACTTGCCCAAGGTCATACAGCTAGTGAGTATCTGAGGCTGGATTTGAACTCAGGTCTTCCTGAATCTAGGCCCAGCACTATATCCACTGAGTCATCTAGCTGCCACTCTACTTAGTAAGTGCTTATTGATGGAAAGCTTCATGACAAGATCTTCTATAGTATTTCTCACTTATCAGTAGAGCACATTTTTTTCTGGGTCTACAATTCTATAGCTTTTTCCTAGAGTGTTTTGTTTGTGGGATGAGGTAAGAGTGACATGCCTCACTGGGGATGGGGAGATTTTCCAGGGAAAAAAATAAAAGAGGGGAAATTAGCAGGTGCCTAGGATTAATGGGTGATTAACAGGCTGAAAAAATCAACAAGCCTGAGGGAAAGGACAGAATTCAAACAGATCTCCAATTGAGCAGTCAATAATTAAGTCCTGAGGTAAAAATCCAGAAAGGCAAACAGGTCCAAAGGGCTAGGCAGGAGAATGTGGTCTGAATGTCGGAGTAACAGGTCCAAAACTTTGGTGAGTGTGGGATGTCAGGGGTGGGTCTGCATAGATCAAGGTTAGGCAAACACCATGGAAAGGGAAAGATGGAGAATTGGCTCCAGATGATTTATTCCACATGAAAAATCTGTTTGTGGTTGTGTTTCTTTAAGGAGGTGGTCAGCAGATCATGCCCCACTCCTTCCCAACTGAAAGTAGTGCTGCTATGAGCTCAGACATGTTTTCAAAGCTAAGAAGAAGTTTCAGGGGTGGGGAACCTGCAGCCTTGAGGCCACATTAGGGCCTCTAGGTCCTCAAGTATGGTCCTTGATTAAGGGACACACTTAAGGACCTAGAGGGCCACATGTGGCCTCCAGGCCTCATGTTTCCCACCCCTCGATAGTGTATGGAAATGTATCAGTGCTGAGCATGGCAGCCCACCATGTAATCCTCAATACTGGGAAGCTGATGCTCATTAACCATTTGAGCTAGCTGAGTTGTAGCAGGCTAAATAGATCAGGTATCTACACTAATTCTGACACCAATATAGTGAGTCACCAAGAGTAGCAGGAGACAAGACTGACTTGGAAGTGAAGTCACATATGTTGGAAATGAAGCAAGTCAAAGCTTCTGTGTTCATCAATAGGGGCATCAGGAATGTGAGTGGCTGTTGTACTTCTAATCTGAGTGAGATATGGAGACCCAGGTGAAAGAAAGAAAAAGGAAAAGAGAGACAGAGACAGAGACAGAGAGACAGACAGAAAGAGACAGAGTTTTAAAAGCATAAAATTAATTAGCCCATAATGATGGCTTCATTGGAATGGTTGTCTAAACAACTCAGATAACTTTTAAAAAGGTGGAATTAGTTGAGGACCCAGTTACAGTGAATTGAGAATGAAATGCTACAACATATTTTTTGTATTTTATCATTAGTTCTGAATACTTTATTCTTTAGCACTTGATATCTTGCCTTCTATCTCTTATCAAGAAAAATACAGAGCAAGTGGAAAATATACTTCAGGGAATAGTTTACTATATAGATCACCACTTCTGCATGGGTAGGAGCAGTGCTACTCTCAAAAATCCTTCTTGAGGGACCCTCAAAACAGAAAATGATCCTGAAGGTCTATCAGTACCTGCCATGAGATACCATGAAGATCTCAGCTTCTGAGATGTACATGTGACAAATTAGGTCTCTGCAGCATCACTATGATGTACTAACAAGTTCCCTGCTGAAATCTTTAAGTGTTTGTTTTACAGACTGAGCAACAAACCTTTATTTATAATTGGATATCTGATCAATAGCAAAATGACAAGGTTGTAAAGTTAGGATTAGTTTGACTTACCATGTCAAGGAAGTGTATAATAAAAATTTTTTAAATAATTCTCTCAGTTTAGGAGCTATTTGAACAAAGAGAGCACTTGGTTGAAGTAATAAACATGGGGATTTTTTGAACTTAAATAATATACCTAACAATTTTTGGGGTGTTCTGAACTTGTGATTTTACCAATGTCAAGAATTCTTGGTAATCCTCTCTGCTGATGCAAATTAGTAATCCACCTTCAATTTACAGTCTTAGAGTATCTGGAGTACTAAAGTGTAAATTGATTTGCCAATGCAATATGTGTCAGTCAAAAATTGAATCTACATTTTCTTGACTTCAAAGTTGCGCTTCTATCCACTATGCTATACTGCCTTTCTAAGTTTAACAATAGGCTTATCTAAAAATATACCTTGCATTCCACATTCTAGAATTTATCCAAAACTCAATTCTAATAATTATTACAAATAATAATAATCAAGTATAAATAATAAATTATTTTTTCATTCCATCTTTAAGAGATCAGCCTGCTAGGTCTTTCACTGTTTAATTCCCTGTATTTCCACTTCAATATATTTGTAGTCTGCTAAAAAGTCATACCAAAATTTCAAAAATCATTATTCTTTGCACCTGCTATAGCCTAAAGATGAAACTGGGGATATGCAATCAGTCACTGAAGAATCTGCAGTGGAAAAATTTAACACTTGGCTTCCTTCTATTAAATTTCTAACTGTTTTTCTCAACAAAAGAAGCACAGACCTTTTAGCAATTCAGACCTTCCCAAGGTCACATGGCTAGTTTTGTGTGTGTGTGTGTGTGTGTGTGTGTGTGTGTGTGTGTGTGTGTGTGTGTGTGTGTGTGTGTGTGTGT
>NW_027187351.1:15532485-15589535 GCF_028583685.1 Petaurus breviceps papuanus | reverse complement strand
TGTGTGTGTGTGTGTGTGTGTGTGTGTGTGTGTGTGTGTGTGTGTGTATGTGTGCGTTGTGTCTGAGGCCATTTTTGAACTCAGGTCCTCCTGACTCCAGGGCAGGTGCTATATTCACTGTGCCACCTAGCTGTCCCTATAAGAAGTTTTTTAAAAAAGTTTTTATTCCATAAATTTTGGGGCTACTAGTAAACTTTTCATTACAGAAAGATATAACAGTGTCAGAACTTTGCAAACATATATTGGATGCCTTCATACTTAAAAAAACAAATGAGTCAATGATGAAACAACATCTCATTGTATTCTTGCTGTTTGGAAAAGCATTTCAAGGAGACAGCATACTGGTCTCTTTCCTTTCTCCACTTTCACCTACCTGTTAGAATAAGGGGTAACATGTAGGGATAATGCCATGGCATGTGCTACTTGATTGAAAAGACAGTTTTCATTACAAAATATAATAGGTTCTTTTGGGTTCCAGCAAGCAAGGTGGCATAGACACTATATGTCTAAGTATATTATTTGAGTGGCAATGCAACTGAGAAGGAGAGGACCCACTTGTATCAGATAGAGATGTTACATAAGACAATTTGGTATTTGCTGTCAGTCTGTGCTGTTTTTCCATAGTGCAAAATTTTCTTTTCCATACTGAACCTCCTCCTCTCCCCAACTTTGACTGAATTCCATTCCTATCTCTTGACTAGGGACCTAGATTTGTTGATAACAATGACATTTTTGACTTGACTCCAGTACAGAATTTTGGTTATTCTCTTGGATCATTCATGGGTTGGATCATGTCCCTTTCCCTCAAGTATATTCCTTTTCCTTCCTCCACCTCCCTACCCCCATTTCTATATTCATTTGGCAGTGTGATCAACCATCTTTGGTTTTGGCTGAAATTGGCATGAGTTACTAGTACAGTGTTCAGTGAGGGAAGCCCATGCAGCTCATCCCTGACCTTTCTGCAGCTTTTCACAAACTATTCTGGTCATTCTCTTCTTATTTGACTTTCTTAATATTGTTCCTCCAACTTGTCTGATCCTTCACCTTAATTGAAAGTGGATTTGTTGAACATATACCATGTGCAAAGTGTGCTTGGGATTGAGAGTACAAAGGAGAAATCTGAAAAACAGTCTAGGAACTTAAGATATTTACACTGATGGATCATCATTCATTTCTTGGTCCTTTAATATGAACATTCCCCAGGTTTGTGCCTTCAGATATTTCCTCTTGGAGATCCCATTAGCTCTCATGGATTCAAACAACTCTATGCAGATGGCTCCAGCCTGGTGTGGTGATGCATGCCTTTAATCTCAATTGCTGGGAAGATTGAGTCTGGTGGATCTTGAGTTTAGGAGTGTCAAGTTGCAGTCAGCTATGCTGATTGGGTGCCCCAATTAAAGTTCAGCATCAGTAAATATAGTGAGCTCCTGGTAATGAGGGTTAGAGGGAAGCAAGCTGCTTGAGGATAGGCAAACTAGCCTAGGACAGAAAGAGAGTAGGTAAAAGAAGCTGTGTCAGTCAGTAATGGGATCAGGACCTTGAGTATCATCCTCACTTATAGACTGGGAACCCAGTAAAAAAAAATTATGCAAATAACTACTAAGTCTATATATCAGGTAATGCTCTTTGCAGTTTTTTGTGATTCATGAACTTAGTATTTCAGGATCTGCTGACCCCAAGAGCAGTGATTTATTTTGAGAATCTACTTATCTAATCCCAGGGCATTGCTCAGCATACCAGATGAGTCTATTCTATCTTTTGGTGCCCATACCAACACTGCTGTTTGCTAAGATGGAGAAATATCTATACAAAAAGGAGAATTTCACATTTTTGGAGCAGGCAATAGTCCAAATAACAAGACTTGTTGGGGATATCTTTTGTCTGCCCTAAAAGCCTAGTGGTCAATTTCATGAGCCTTTTCATGACTTTATATTTTCCTAGGATTTTTGCTGGTCACATATACAACATGATAATTGAAAATGTGTCCAGTCCTGTGAAGTATAGATCTGGGTAAAAGATCCCATGAAGAAAGTAGCAGTTTTTAATTTTATTCAGGTGACCACATTCATGTTTCAATTCTTCACAATGGTTTAACATCAGTTTCCAAGCTAGTTAAAAAAAGTAGGCAAGTTGATATAGACTTATCTACTTTCTGAAAGGTTCACCTTGGCAGTGAATATACATTGTATAATAAGCAAAGCATTTAAAATCTGTTGGAGAACACATACTGATTCTGGCCATCACACTTTGCCCCCTCGTTTTGGTACTATAACTATTGGTTATATAGTCATCATTGATCTACGTAATATATTGAATTTGCAAAATAAATATTCTTTAATTTAAAAGCTTATAGATCTACATATAGCCTGGGGTACAGGGAATGTTCAGGGAAGATTAGTACCTCTGGTACGAGGTCTGCTGAGTCCTTTTCAGGTCTGCTTTCCACCTTTGGTGTCTACCTGAATCACCCAACTCTTATGTGTGGCTCCAAGAAATCGTAGCATGCACAGCAACAATACCCCAGTAAGCCATTTTAGCAGACAGGATAAATCAGGTTTTAGGTAACTGAGGTGTCTTAAGTTCTTTGGTAAGTTAGGAGGGGTGTCTACCCCAAACATGTGAAGGTTTCTTCTGTTAGAATGGGGAAATGAGAACAATTTGTTTCAAAGGCCATGAAGGAGATGAAAATAGGTGCTGTGGAGTGCTTAGAGCTTGGTCAGATGTCAAAAATGCTAAGGTCATTCACTGAATCCCTTGTCATCACCGGCTGACTTTTATCTTGCCACTGGACTTCAGTTACTCTGGAAGACAGAGTGAGGTCCTTGACGTCTGCCTTACTTAAATCCAATTTATGTGTGAATCAAAAGACATTACTCCTACCATTTTACCATTTTTACCCACCTCAAAGTCCTGTGGCAATAGGCAAGTGACAAAGCAGCAGGTGTGAATATGCTGGTTGCTGTAGTCACAACCCTGCACCGGGGGCCCACAATGTTGTTTTCTTACTGGATTGAAACAGCAGTGGGATTTGGCAGCCCTGTGAGTGTCTGAGCAACCTTTTTGAAGGACTACACTGCCTATCTCCTGGCATGAGGAAGAGTCTAGAAAAGGTGCCCTAAAAATTGTCTTCTTTACCCAACCTTGGCCTGTGATTGTAACACAATATATGTACAAAAACTTTTGCAAGGATGATTCCACTCACCATTGGTGCATGGAAAGCGTGCATGCTCATGGACAGCACAAAATCCAGTACATGTGAAAGATGAACAACTCTTGTTGTGGGAGAACCCACCAGGTACTGCATCCAAATAGCAGCCCTGAGTGAAACAAGATTGGCAAATGAAGGTCAGCTTACTGAAGTCAGAGCTTGATACATATTTTCCCGGAGTGACCACGAGAAAGGGGGGTACTGTGAAACTGGTGTAGGTTTTGTAATTGAAACTAATCTAATCAACAAGCCTAATCAACAGGTTTACCAAAAAGAGTGAATGATGGGCTCATGACAATGTGATAAACACTTGCTGGAAAGTGCCATACCATCATCAACAGTGTGTATGCTCCCACCATGATGAACCCTGATGAGGTCAAAGAAAAATTTTATGAAGACCTAGAGACCCTCATCATCAATGTGCTGAAAGAGGACACGATTATAATTTGGAGGCGCCAACTACTAGACATGGCAGAGGGTACTTGGGGAAGAATGGAGTAGGAAACAGCAATAGTGACAGTCACTTACTATTAAAGTCTTTTGCATCTCATGACCTCATCATCAGCAATTCCATTTACCTAAATGCAACAAAACTTTGTGGATACACCCTTATAGCAAACACTGGCATTTAATTGACTATGTCATTGTAAAGAGAAGAGAAAGACAAAATGTGAGAGTGATGAAGGAGATGTATGGTACAGAGTACTGGATTGATCATAGACTTATCCTCTCTAAGCTAAATATTTGCATTCAACAAAAACAGTGGCTCCAAGGCAAGGTAACTACCAGAAGACTTAATATCAACAGATTAGAGTGCTTCTCCTAATGGGAATAGTTTGTTGCTAACTTGGGGGGAAAACTGAGTCAACATAGAGATGGCAATGGTGGAGCAAAAAAAGGAGTGGGCAGCTTTTGGAGATTTGGTGGACAGCATTGCATTTACTCATCTGGGTCAGAATAGTCACAAACATCAAGATCAGTTTGACAAAAATGATGGGGAAATTCAGAAGCTGCTAAACAAAAAATGAGAACTCCACAAAGTTTACCAGCAGGGTAGTTCATCCTTCTCTAAGAAAGCAGTGTTTAACCCCCATCAAAAGTAAAATACAAGGAAAACTTAGAGAGATGCAGGATTCTGGGCTCACTAAGAAGGCAGATGAAATTCAGTTTTACATGATAGTAACAGTCCAAAATACTTTTATGATTCCATGAAGGCTATTTATCAGGAAGTGCTGATGGAGCCACATTGATCAGTGATAAGGATATGATCCTAGAGAGATGGGTTGAACACTTCCATGGTGTTCTCAACAGACCAACATCAATCAGTGCTAATCCCATTGACCATATACAGGTTGAAGTCAATCCTTCTCTTGTCAAACTTCCAACTGAAGAAGAGCCTTTGAATGCCATTACACTCCTCCCATGTGACAAAGCACCTGGTACTGATTCTATTCCAGCTGAGATTTACAATGCAGATTTATACTGCTCATACAAAAGCTGACCAAAATTTTCCAGGTTATATGGCAAGAGAAAATTATCCCCAGGAGTTCAATGATACCTCCATTGTCCATCTTTATAAAGGTAAAGGAAATGGATTATCCTGTGACAATCACAGGGGATTATCTCTCTTAGTCATTGCTGGCAAGATTCTTGCCAACATCCTCCTTACCAGGCTGATCCTTTACCTGGAAGATGGTCATCTACCTGAGAGCCAGTGTGGCTTCAGAAAAGGCCAAGGAAGGGCTGATATGGTGTTTGCTCCAGGAGAAATGTCAGGAGCAGAACACAGAGATCTGTATACAATGTTCATTGATCTGACCAAGGTCATTAATACTCTCAGTTTTGAGAGCTTGTGGAAAATATTGGCAAAATTTGGCTGCTCAGAGTTCATCAGCATTGTATGTCAGTTTCATAATGGCATGCTTGTGTGGGTTTTGGAATATAGACAATGCTCTCATATTTTCTTACTCACCAATGGAGTGAAGCAGGGCTGTATGCTTGCTCCCATGCTTTTTAGCATGATGTTTTCAACAATGTTGTCAGATGCCTTCAATGAGGATGAAAAGAGCATCAAGGTCAGCTACTGCACTGACTGTAAATTACCTAATTTGAAAAGACTGCAAGCCAAGACTAAAGTGGAGGGAGAGTTGGTGTGTGATTTTTTTTGTTCACAGATGACTGTGCACTTGACGGAGCCTCTGAGGTTGAGATGAAACAAAGTATGCGTTGGTAGCCTTAATCTTCTATGCCAGAAGATTGTCCAGAAGTTCCAAGTTACATCGTAATGTAACGCTTTGCTCAGTTTTCAGGATTTCAAGGTTATTGCATCTATGTCATTGGTGTGTGGCAGAAATTTGGATGATTCATGAGTGATAGAGGGGGTGGATCAGGAAGAGATGATAAGGAGAGAGTAACTCTGGGGTGGGGGAGGGTGTCAGTTAAGCAACAAGTGAGGGGGTGAGGGACGTGGACCTTCCTGAACTGAGTTTGCTCTTGCTCCTTGGAATTGATACCCAGCAACCACCTTGAGCTAAGCTCCCCCCCCTCCCCCAGCAACTCAGTTAGCTCTTTTTGTCACTGATTAGATACAATATCTAAGTGAGCCACTTACCTCTTTTCAAGGATTATGTAATTTTTTTGTTTTGTTTTTATTGCTACATTTTGTCTTGACACAACAGAGATAGCTGGTAATTCCTTGACAATGGTTTAGCAACACCACTTAGTAGAGTGATTGCAACTGGCAGAGTATGTCATTTTCTCACTGCATAGTTTACTCTTTGATAGAGAAAAGAAGGTTATGTGCTTTAACTTCAGTAATTTTGTACCAGCCAGCTAAGATGGCACAGTAAGAGTAGTGGGCTTAGAATCAGAAAGATTCATCTTCATGTTCAACTCTAGCCTCAGACACTTAATAGCTGTGTGACCATGGGCAAGTCACTTTGTCTCAGTTTCTCATCTGTAAAATGAGTTAGAGAAGGAAATGACAAACTACCTCAGTATCTTTGCCAAGCAAACCCCAAATGGGGTCACAAAAAATTGGATATGACTGAAAAACAACAACAAGGGTCATAGAGTTAGAGCTGGGAAGATCTTAGAAGTCATAGACCCTTTCCCCACCCTTTAAAAAATATAAAAACAAAAAAAATTGTACCAAATTTATACAAATTTTCTCAAGTTTCTCTTAATTCCTTATATGTACAATTTTTTATGGTGCAGTTTGTATAGAGTTAATCAAAAGAGTTCCCTCATCAAATTAAATTTATTAATGAGGTAAGCTTTTGGGACTGGAGCTTATTGGGAGGGAAACTTTTGTCAAGATTTTAGGCTGAACATCCTTATTGAAAATATAGACACATCTTTTATTGTATCATGGAAAATAAGTTTTCCTAATGGGTGCTGCATCCAAGATAAATTTGGTGGCCCAGAGTATTGGAAGGAGGAATTCTTGTCAAAGAAACCAGCTCTTTTTGCTGGTGCATAAAAGGAAACTTCATTGAGGATTTGGGGTCATGCATCATAGATTTAAAGCTGATAGGGACCTGACAGGATACCTAGTCTAACTTTTCTTTTTGTGAATATCTTGGGATTTTTGGGGCTAGATTTCTTTCTTTCTTTTTTTTTTTGGAGAGGGGAAGGCAAGGAAATTGGGGTTAAGTGACTTGCCCAAGGTCACATTAGTATATTGGTATTTTGGGGTCTCGAGCACCTCTCTCCCTTAACCTCTTCAATTAAGACCTGAGTTCAAATCCAATCTCAGCTAGGTGACCCTGGTCAAGCAGCTTAAACTTTTCTCAGCCTCAGTTTCCTCATGTGTAAAATGGGGATAAGAGTAGCATCTACTACCTCCCAGGGTTGTTGAGAAGATAAAATAATGTTTGTAAAGCATTTCTTAAAGGCCTATATAAAGGCTGGGTATTATGTTTTTTTTTTTTTCATTTAAAAACATTAAGAGACAGGGTATGATGGGGTACAGGCTCTGGGAAACCCCTTGAACTCTGATTGAATCTTCCCACTTGATGAGGCATTTGCCTGAGGCCACAAGCCTTTCATTATTCTAGGCCCATATCTCTGTTACTCTTAACCTAGCCTAGCCCTCCACTGTCCAGCTACTTCCTATCCTTGATGCTATCAAAATATCTATACCCAAATCTGTTACCCTTAAACTAGCCTAGCTCCATTGTCTGTCATCTCCAGCTAGCCTTCAGCTATTTTTCACCCTTAATTTCATTACTAGAGTCTAACCTCAGTCTCCTCAAGATCCTCCTTAGAGTCTTCCTCAAGACCCTCCCCAAACTCCTCCTCTAGACCACCCCTAAATCCTCCCACAATCTTTCTGTATATAAGATGCATCTTGCCTCCATTAAGGTGCTGAGAATTCAATCTAGCATAGACTCATTCTGTGTCAGATTATTCTGGTATTTTGGGGTGCTCAAGACCCCAACAGGAACAACACACCATGTCCTGCTGAACGAATTAGACTCAAGTCTTCTCTCAGCCAAAGTAAAGCAAAGTTTATTAAAGATTTGCCTTCCTGGGTAGACTCTTAAGGAGCCTCAGTATATGTGAAGCTTGTATTGACAAACTGGCCAGAATAATCTGGGGTTTCCCTAAACCCTAAATCTCAACAGCTCCATAGGCTCTTCCTGCTGCCAAAATGATCCATGATGCTCCCTGAAGAGGTTACCCACTAAGAGGGTTAGGGTTGCTCTGGAGACCCCAAAATACCAACACACTGGGTCCTGCCAAATGAATTCCACTCGTCTTCTCAGCCAAAGAAAAGTAAAATTTATTGAAAGTTTGATTGCATTAGACACAGAGTAAGTCTGTGCTAGGTCATTCTAGGGTGGGAAGTAGCTGGAGACCACAAACAATGGTGGGCTAGGCCAGTTCAAGGGTGGATTGATAGGGTGGGAAGTCTAGTAAGTCTAGTAACAGAGGGTGAGAAGTCTAGTAACAGACTTTCCTCACCAAATGGGATGATTTAATCAAGAGTCCAAGGGAGGTTCCCAGAGCCTGTACCTCAATGACTCAAGGGGAGGTCAAGGGGGCTCCCAGAGCCCATACCTCATCATCCCCACCCTCAAATCTAAGAACTTGTATTAAATGGATTCAGAACTAGTTGAATGGCTGAACTCAAAGAGCACTCTTAAATTGGTTTGAGGTCAACTTAGTAGGAAGTCTCTAGTGGAGTGCCCTGGGGATCTGTGCTTGACCTTAATGATTTAATATTAAAGACACAAATGATATACTTACAAAATTTACAGATAACATGAATCTAGGAGGTAGAACTAATACATTGGATAACAAAATCACTATCCAGAAAGATCTATAGCATTGGGTTGAATATAATAAAAATGCAATTCAGTATGAATAAATATGAAATCATACTTGGGTTCAAGAAACCAATTCCAAAATTACAAAAATGAGGAAGGAATGACTGGATAGCTGTTTGTCTGAAAAGATCTGAAGGTTTGGTGGACTGCAAGTGCAATGTAATATGGCCACCAAAAAAGCTATTTCAATCTTGAGTTGCATTAAGAAAGACATAGCTTCTACTTTGATCAATACAATGATCCAATACAATTCCAGTGGACCCTTGATGAAAAATTCTATCCACCTCCAGAGAGAGAACTGATAAATTCTGGGTACAGATTCAAGTCTGCTTTCTTCACTTTATTTTTTTGTGTGTGGCTTTCTTGGGCAACATGGCTAATATGGAAATATGATTTGCATGACTTCACATATATAATTTATTACCATATAGCTTGCCTTCTCAAGAGAGGGAGGGAAGGAGAGAATTTGGACCATGAAATTTGAAAAATGAATGTTAAAACTTTTTTATTGTAATTAGGAAATATTTAATGAAATTACTATATATATTTTTTAAAAAGAGAAAGCTATGGGAGGTGACAATCTTTGTATTCTGTTCTGGTTAGATCATATCTGAAGTACTTCACTTCTGAGTACCACAGTTTAAGAATCACACTGATAATGTAAAAAGCATTAAAAAATGGAAAACCAAGATGGTGAAAGGCCTTGAGTTCATTTCATATAAAGATTGTTTGAAGAAAGAGGCTACTTAGGAGAAGAGAAGACTCAGGGTTGGTATGATGACTGCCTTTAAGTATTTGAAAGACTATCAGATGGAAATAGGATTAGACTTGTTCAGTTTGGCCTTAGAAGGCAAAACAAGTAGCAATGGGCAGAAAAATCAAATTTAGGCTTGTGGTGGAACAAAAGCCCAAATCTTAATTTTAATAATTATAGCTATCCAAAATTGGAGTGGGATATTTTATGAGATAGTGGAGGTCTTCATGCAAAGCTTGAATATACTTGTTGGGTATGTTTTCTTTTTCAGGAATGAGTAGGATTGAATGCCCCTGGTGTCCCTTACAATGCTAAAAATTTATAATTCCAACCCAACCTATTTAAACAGACCACTTACTTTGAAAAATGGGAAATGAATTTAAGGACATTGATACTGACCTGTGATTTCATTACCTTTTCCATTTCTTAGACAAGTTTAGATCTAGACTTATGATTCCATCACTGTAGGGATCTGTAGATCTCATTGATATGGTTCTTTAATGTTAGAATATAAGATAATTAAAGCAAGGGTTTAACAATCACAAGAAAGGATAAAGAAGAAATAAAAACATTTCACACAGTTAACAATAGCTGTGCCCAACAACACAGATTTCAATTCATCTGCAATTTAATAGTCCTAGAGAGGTCTCTGAGACACCATTGGGATTAAGTGACTTTCCCATCATCTCACAAGTACAGAAGAAGGTCTTAAACCTAAGTTTTGCTGACTCTAAGGTGGGCCTGCCATACACTGTGCCATACAATGGGAGAAAAGAAGTTTAACAGATATAAAGTGATCATGAAATTTCAGAAACTGCATAGGCAGCATATACTATGTCTTTAGCCCAGTGAAAATGTCCAGTAAGTCTTTAATGAATGAATCTAACATTGAAACTTTTAGTCATTAAAGTCAAATGATGGGGAAGAAATTTTTGGTTATTCCTCAAATTATATTAAAAAGCAGCTTCTTGCTCTGGTTCATGGCTTTTAATATTCTGACTTTGGCATTTTCTGCTTCTTCCCTTCCTTTTTTCCTAAAGAAAAAGAAAAAAGAACTACCAAAAAATCTTTTGTCAAATATTTAATGATTAGCAAATATACTGTTAAATATGCTAGAGGAATCACTATTTACAGAATTTCATTGATTATTATTAATTCAGTCTTAATGTATACCCTTGCAAATGAGCATTTTAAAATATTGACTTTTCTTCAAATGTTGCATATTTGTACTTCTTTTCTATAGAGCAAAACCAGGGAGAAACATGTGCTCCCTAAGGGAAAAACCATATCATTTTTGTTCTGTAACATAGAAACATCTTAAAATATCCCTAGATCATTTTCAAGGTTTAGTTAGTATATAGAATAAGTGCATAGATTACATTTATTGTGATGACCAAAGACTGAGGCTTAAGTTTCTTATCTCATTGTTTGAGAATTGACTTTTATAACACATCAAATGTTGCCAAAGTTAGTGAGGTGTCCTCTAAAAAGATGTGACCCTGGATATCAGACACCAGGAAAACAACACAGAGTAATGACCTATGCCAAAAATAAATGTTCTTATTGATTATTAAGTAGCCTCAATGCTCAGGAAAGCTGTTAAGTGACTGATCTTGGATATCTGTAGAGCACAGACCTCGTGACTGATTCCTTAAAGTTCATTTAAGTCCATTTGTGATGCACCTCTCTCCCTCTTCTCCTTTAAAATCTCTAATTTCTTTTAAACACAGCTTAAATGCAGCATCCTACATGAGGAGAGAGAGAAGGAAGGGAACAAGTATTTATTAAACACCTACTATGTTTTAGGAACTGTGCTAAGCACTTTACAATTATTACATCACTTACTCTTCAAGAAACCTGAGAGGTAGGTGCTATTATTATCTCCATTTTATAGATGAGGAAATGGAGGCAAACAGAAGGCCAAGTGACTTGCCCAGGGTCACACAGCTACTGTCTGAGGTTGAATTTGAACTCAAATCTTCCTAACTCCAGGCCCAGCACTCTACCCATTGTGCCACCTGGCTGCCTGTATGGAATATAGCTGGTGCTTAATAAATGATTCATGATTAACTCAGAGGTAGATTATAATGAATTAATTACAGATTTATTCTTTGTTTGCTTTCACTTTACCCCCTAAAGTTTTAGAGATTCAGTAATGGCAAAATTCATTTAGTTGACAGATATCATCAATTTTAATCAAGAAATTATTTTTAAAAATCAAAAGCATGAACCAAAGTAATGCTATCATGCTAGCAATATGCTCCTTTCCTAGTGTTCTCCATGTCTCTACTGGACACACCTTACTGTAGGGAAAGGCTAAAATAAGTATCAACAGGGGTGTGCAGCATTTATTGAACCTGAACTCACTCATGGGTCACTCTCCAAAATTTTCTGTGCCTACTTTCTTGAAAGTCCCCATTTTTCACTCCTGTTTAAGGATGAGTCTTTCCATGTTCCCCATTACTCTCCATTTCTATGTGTGTATGTATTGGGGGTCAGGGAGATACTCCAGCTCCTTCAGCATCTTCCACTAAGTCTTAGGGGTTCTGAAGAACTCCTTTCACTCCCTTTCCCACTTGTCTTTCTTTTCCATGTTTTTCTCTTCAGCAGCTGTTAGACCATGAGAATGACTTTGGTGCTCCTTCTAACCTCAACAAAGCTCTGGAGATATTGTGAAGGTGGGGCATAGCTAATAGTTGCTCCCTGATTGGGTGCCCATTGGTAAGTTAAGGAAGGAGGGCAATTCTGACACAAGTTTGAAGATTCATGAGTTTGCTATGTAGTTTCTTTCTTTTTTAAAAAAATAATTCTAGGGCAGCTAGGTGGTGCAGTGAAGAGAGCACTGGGCCCTGGAGTCAGGAGTTCAAATCCGGCCTCAGACAGTTGACACTTACTAGTTGTGTGACTTTGGGCAAGTCACTTAACCCCAATTGCCCTCCAAAAAGGAAAAAAAAAATTCTATATATTTTTGTTTTTAGTTTTCAACATTCACTGCTATAAGATTTTGAGTTCTAAATTTTCTCCCCTTCCCTCTACTCCCCCCTTTCCAAGACAGCATACAATCTGATACAGGCTATACATGTGCCATCATATTACACCTATTTCTACATTAGTCATGTTGTAAAGAAGAATTAGAACCAACGGGAAAAACCACAAAAAAGAAGAAAAAAAGAGAAAGTAGTATGCTTCAATCTGCATTCAGATGTGGATGGCATTTTCCATCATGAATCTTTTGAAATTGTTAGATCCTTGTATTGCTGAGGAGAATCTATCAAAGTTGGTCACTGCATAGTGTTGCTATTACTATGTACAATGTTCTTTGTTCTGCTCACTTCATTCAGCACCAGTTCATATAAGTCTTTCCAGGTTTTTCTGAAGTTTACCTACTCATTTCTTATGGAACAATAGTATTCCACTATATTCATATATCACAACTTGTGCAGTCATTCCCCAATTGATGGGAATCCCATGAACATCCAATTTTTGGCCACCACAAAAAGAGCTGTTATAAATATTTTTATACATGTGGGTCCTTTTCATCATTTTTATGACCTCTTTGGGAGACATACCTAGAAGTAATATTGCTGGATCAAAGGGTATGCACAGTTTTATAGCCTTTGGGGATAATTCCAAATTGTTCTCCAGAATGGTTGGGTCCATTCACAACTCCATCAACAATGCATTAGTATTCTAATTTTCCCACATCTTCTCCAACATTTATAATTGTCCTGTTTTGTCATGTTAACCAATCTGATAGGTATGATATGGTACCTTAGAATTGTTTTAATTTACATTTCTCTAATCAATAGTGATTTAGAGCATTTTTTCATATGACTATAGATAGCTTTAATTTCTTCATCTGAAAACTGCCTGTTAATATCGTTTGACCAATTTATCAATTGGGGAATGACTTATATCGCTATAAATTTGACTCAGTCCTCTATATGTAAGAAATGAGGCCTTTATCAGAGATACTGTCTGTAAGAATTCTTTGTCAGTTTTCTGCTTCCCTTCTAATCTTGGTTGCATTGGCTTTGTTTGTGCAAAACTTTCTTAATTTAATGCAAATAAAATTACCCATTTTGCTTTTTGTAATGTTCTCTATTTCTTATTTGGTGATAAATTCTTTTGCTATGTAGCTTCTTAGCCAGAAGGGTTGTACCCTTTTGTGTGGTTATTCTTTCGTGATATTATGTATAGAATACCAGCTTTCTACTATCTAGTAGGTGCAATGGCCAGATTATTATTATTTTCTTCATATTTTTGTGTGTGGCTTTGGTGACAAAAGATGTGGTAAGTCAATCTCTCTTGTTTCTTGAAGGAATTTCTGTAGTAGATCTGTTTTTAGCTTATATTCTACACTAATATGAAAGTTTTCATATTTGGCCAACATGACAATGCTCTAGTAGTCCAAATTACCTTTGGATTTTCTATGACACAGACTCTTTGATTTCAATGATAGTGGCACAAAATCATCTTAGATCAGTTTCAAAACACTTCCTGAGATGTACTGGATTGTGGTCCAAATAAAAAATAAATGAAAAATAACTTCAATCAGGGAATCCTGCAGAATCTACTTTCTTTAGTCTTGTAAATCTTTAGCTTTATTTTGGAGGAACATATACAAAGGACATTATGAGTCATAAACCTATTAACAGTTCAACAGAGGAGAATGATAAGAAAGCTAGCTAGTTTTTTGATGGGCAACCTTCTACAAAAATTCATTTCTACCTGAAGCATTTTGATTTAAGACATCAAGACACAAAGATATAAGTCCATAATAATAGAATTTCACATGGTTGTGTAAGTGGTGGGTAAAATATATTGAAAAAGGAGGCACTTTCTATTCATTATGGAGTGTCTCTAATGTAGAATTCAAGCTCCTTGAGATCATGAACTATTTTATATTATTTTTTGGTCTTTGTATTTCCATTGTGCCTAGCCCTTACCTGGTACTCTCAGAATGGTTGTTGAATCGAACTGGATCTCTCTCCAATCATACACATGAGCACATAAACCTCTTTACAAGGTTAGCTGTAATTATAGCAAAGTTTCCCAATCTTAATAACACAAAATTATGCTTATGCCCTCTTTATTTTATGATAACTGTACCCCTCACTCCAAATCACCTTCTGACAACAATTAGTGAAGAAGAGAGTTTAAGTGAATGGTATATGATTATTTACAGGCTCTTTGTTAACACAGTTTCAGCAGAACTATGCCTGGTCAGTTTGTTTGGGTTAATTTTCCATTTGCTCACATTCAGGAGTTTTCACTGAAATTATAATTTCCCCATCTCTTTTAATACCTACCCTTCATGATTCTTATATTCACTTTGTTAGGAAATGAAATACTACTTATAATTTTATAAATAAGTTTAAATAACAGTTAAATGTCACAACCTACTATAATGGTAGATCATTTGAAAATCCTAATTTATAGTAATAATCTGGGTTTCTTTCTTTTGTTCAGATCTATGATTTTCAGTGCAGATTTCAACTATTCTAAATTTCTAGTTTTAGAGCAGGGGTGGGTTCTTAACCTTTTTTTAATATGTCAGATGTCCTTGACAGTCAGATAAAGCCTATGGATCCCTTCTCAGAATAACATTTTTTAAATTCATAAAATAAAATGCATAGGATTACAAAGTAATCCTATAAATATATATTTATATATAAGCCTATAAATATATAACTCCTACATCCTATGAAGAGTATTTCAATTATGTTGAAATACAATTTTCATTTAGAAAAAATAAAGTTCACAGACACTGGAGTTAAGAACTTTTGTTTTTAGAATTGGCCTCTAAAGAGACTAAGGCATTGGGAGTTAAGTGACTTGCCCAGGGTTACATAGTCACTATGTGCCATAAGCAGGACTTGAACCTGAGTCTTCATGAGTGATGTCTAAATATTCATACTTTATTAATAATTGCAATTCACATGAGTTCCTTTGATCCAGCTATTTTTCCACTCCAAGATGTTGGGACAGTGACCAGCTATTACCTGCTCCTAGCTTTCTAAAAGGGATGAAATGTGGAAATGTAGGCACTGCTACAAAGAAAGTAATCCATTCTTTCCCCTCCCCAGACCAGATCAGAGAAGTTAACTGTTGTTCTTTAATGGAAGGTGCAAGTCCTACCTGAGCTGCAGAACAACATCTCCAACTATTTGTTGAATGTCTCCATCTGGATTTCCTATATTTAGAAAAAGAGAAACTGTTATCTTTCCCCCTAAACTTACCCTTTCTCCTAACTTCCCTATTTTTGTCAAGAATACTAACATTCTTCCAGTTAGCCTAGTTTGCAACCTAGTTATCTTTTCTTACCTCTTTACTCTTACTTACCCCTCATATTTTATCAGTTTCCAAGTCTTATCAAATGTATCTTCTCGACATTTTCCCCTACCATCCTGTTTTCTCTACTCACATTGCAAACACTGAAGTCCAGGCTCTCATCACCTCTTGCCTGAACTATTGTTATATCTCCTAATTTGTCTCTCTGTACCCAGCATCTTCCCTCTTCGATCCATGGAAGGAGGATGGCAGTATCTTAAGGTTTGATCATATTACTCTAAAGAACCCTCAGTGGATCCCCATTGCTCCTAGGATAAAATATAAACTCCTTTGTCTAGCATTTAAAATCCTTTACAATCTGGCTCCAATCTATTTTTCAAGACTAATTTCACATTATTTCCCTAATATATTCCTTGCTACAAACTGACTTAATTGACACTCCCTATACACAGAATTCTTTCACCTGTCTTTGTGCTTTTGTAGAGGCTATCCCTCACACTGGAATACTCTTCCCTTTCCCTTACAACTCTTAGAATTGCTATTTCCCTTCAAAGTTAGGTCAAGTGCCAACTCTTTTATGAGGCCTTTCCCGATTTCCATAGGATTACAAAGTAATCCTTTAAATATGTAATATATGTATTTCTATAAATGTGTAACTATAAAAATGTAACTGATCTCCCTGGTTGTTCAAGTGCTGCATCCCCAAATCACACTGTATTTATTGTGCACATGTATATATAATATATGTTATACATATTCATATACAAATATGTACACAGTATTATATATGTATGTGTTTTATATATATATATATAAAACAATATAACAATATGTATCTCCTGTATTTATCTATAAACATGATATGCCCCTTCTCCCAGTAGAAAATAAGTACTTTGAGTGCATGATCTCACTTTTATATTGGTTTCCCCAGTGCCCAGCCAGTTCTTGTACCCAGGAGGCACTAAATGCTTGTTGATTGGGTAATGGAAGGTTTCTTTCCCTTCCCTAGGTGATTTTGGAGGAGCTAACCTTTCTTTGTTAACATTATTTTAAGCCTTCCCCTCTCCCCTTTCCTGTAAACAGAATCAACTGTTCTGACCAACTCAACTAGAGCAACTCCTCTTACTGACAGCCCAAGCAGTTTGCCAGAGGGGAAAAATTTGGAGAGAAAAACAATTACATATTTCTAGGTAAGATGATGAAAGACATATTTAAAGGGTAAATAATGTGATTGCTGTTTCTGTAACAACAAAAACAGACCAAACAAAAAAGGAGGTTTTTCTAGCAACTTAATTTTTAGGTAGGAAAGTAAGTTTTACTATATCAGATCTGACCTTTGCTTTATTTTGTCTACTATTTTGTTTTCAACAATAGCCTGTCTGAATACACTTGATACAGGACAAAGCTGTATGTCTAGGAAGAAGGAAGAAAGTGAGACTATAATTTCACTTTTGAAAATTTAGTGAAAAGAGCAACTGTTTAAATTAATAGCATCTTCCTAAAACCTTAGTATAAGTTGCTTTCATGCTGTTAGGTACAATTGGGTTGGGATTTGGTAGAGCAGAAGATGCTGATTCTGTTAGGAACTCTTCTACTCATGGCAACTTCCAAAATCCCCAGTGTTACACACCTATTAAGAATTTGTTCTCACTTACTAGCCGTGTGACCTTGGGCAAGTCACTTAACCCCAATTTCCCTGCCCTACCCCCTCCAAAAAGTAAAAAAAAAAAAGAATTTGTTCTTTAGAGTATGCTGTATCTGTATTAGAGTTATTAACTCAAAACTACCAAAAAAATTTGCCATAGGAGGCAACAATTGAAATATAAGTATTTCCCTTTATATGGAACATTTGAGCTTCCTGGGATGTTCCTTAAAGGAAGCTTATCACTAGTGTGTTACCTACTTGGTGATGAATTCTTTTTTTAAAATTTATTTATTTACTTTTAGTTTACAACATTCAGTTCCACAATCCCTTGAGTTTCAAATTTTCTCCCCCTCCCTCTCTTCCATGGTGGCATGCAATCAGATATAGGATCTACAAATACCTGGTGATGAACTGTATCAGCAAGCACCTCAGTATCCCCAGGGTGGCTGCCAACACAAGTTCCTAGATCTGCTTTTCTAAAGGAAAACAACTCAAAATGGGTTAATAAGCTTATTTTAATCAAACATATGTCATTTACCTAGTTCAGGGGAAAAAGGTCAGCACCCTGAACTTCAGAGAATGCAGATAGGTTACAAGTAGAAGTTACAAGAAGACAGAGAAACATTTCAGCAGACAGGCCTCCAACTGTCTGACCATTACATCCATACCTAGTTAGTTACTAGAGAGGGAAGCATCAACATTTGGGTTTTCAAAGCCAGGGGGTTCAACAGCTACTCAGTCTCATCTGATCAAATCACACAACCCTTCTCAAAGTGAGCCCCCAAACAAAGCCTCACATCAGGGTTTATATAGCCAACCCCTGGGTCAGAGAATGTAACAACCCTCTTGACCCACTGTCCAATCAAAAATCATTCCCCGAAACCAAGTCTCCTGCCACAGGCTCTAGGTGCACTTAAGCCTATTAAAGGGCCTAGGGGCAGGGAAGATCTTAAATTCCCATTCCTATAACATGAACTCTTTGCAAAATGTCTCAATTTTGTACAGCACCTTTCTAGTTCTTTAGTGATGATGGCAGAGGGATGGAGAAGAATCATAAAGTTTTTAGACCACCTAAAAACACCAATTTAATCGTTAACTTCATCATCAAATATGAGATTTTTGTTTAATTACTAAAGAATGATAATTGTACTGATCCATATAATTCTTGATATTTTCACTATAAAGGATGCCACAAGGCAAAAGAAAATTATAGTTGAGTTGAAGGATGATTTTTAAGTTCTCCTTGAAGTAGAAAATAAAAGATTTACTTTGACATAGGTCAAAGGTTATAAGGAATATCATGGCATGGTTCATTTGATCATCTCATATTATAGTGTTCTTGATAAGTATTTACAAGAAGACTACCATGACAAGGAATATAGCTCATGGGTCACTATCTATTGCAAGGATTGAAGAAGGAAGGAAATTCTATGAAGAATTCAACAGGACTCTTCAAATTAAATTATAGTTTGACACTTAGTAACTTCAATGCAAAGTAGCTATTGGGGAGAATGAAGGTTGGAAATAGGTTGGAAAATATGGTTCAGGAATAAGAAATGAGAAAAGATGATAGTCAACAGAGAAATCTCAAACTTATATGTCATGAATACTTTTTTTTTTAGAAAAGACTTGGGAGTTGCAGCATAGGGCAAGCCAAATAAGATCTCAAAAATGGAACTGGATTATTTTTTGTATACAGGAAGCTACTCCTTAGTGCAAGGGAATATCTAGCAGGCTCATTTAATCCAATCCCTTTGTTGCACACCTGCAGAACCTGAAGTTTAGGAAAGTTGACTTGTCAAACATAGGATAGTATACATCAGAGATGAACCAGATCCCTTACTCAAGAGTCACTGCTTTTGCCATTGTACCAAATTCTTATTCTAACTCACATACCCTCAGAATTCCACAATAATTCAAAATCATGAATCATGCCAGAGATTTAGCATTTTGTGATTTCTGAGTATGGTAGCTTACTTGGAGTCTATTTTTAGAGATTAGAACAACTAGTACTTTCCTGGAGGTATCTAAATTCTTATTGATGAGGAGAAAAGAGAACATTCAGGAAAATCTTGAAGGAAGATGGGGAAACTCAGAGGTGGAGGGAAAGAGAGAAGACATTCATTACAGTTATGAGGATTAACCTTTGGAGTCATGGAGAAGAAAGAAGGCTAATGTAGCTGGATTGTATAGTATGTGGAAGAGAGTAAAACATGAAGACTGAAAAGGTAGGAAGGGGCCAGCTTATGAGGAACCATTAATGTCAAACAGGATCTTGGAGGTCATAGGGAGCCACTGGATTTTACTGAGTAGAAGGTAGTGACATGGTCAAACCTACACTTTAACAAAATTACTTTGGCAACTAAATGGAAGTTGGACTAGAGCTGGTGAAAGACTTTTAGCAGGGAAACCAATTAATAGACTACTGAAATGGCTAGGTGATATGGTGAATAGAGCACTGGACCTGGAATCAGGAAGATATGAGTTTAAATCTAGTCTCTGACATTTATTTGCTGTGTGGATAAGTCATTTTTACCACTATCTGCTCAACTTTTTCAATGGGAATAATAATAGCACCTTCTTCCCAGTGATATTGTGAGCATAAAATGAAATAATATGCATTAAATACTTTACAAAAACCTTAATGTGCTTGTATGACTATGGGAAAGTTGCTTAACCTTTCTGAGTTTAAGTTTCTTCATCTATAAAAGAGGGATGACAATACCTATAGTACTTCCCTCATAAGATCATTATGAAGTAAAAATGAGGTAATGTACCTGAAGCATTTTTGTAAACTTCAAAATTATATGTCAACTATTAAGTAATCTCAAGAAAATGGGAGCTCATAAGAATGAAATTCAGATTTCAAACACAGAGGATTTGATAAGGGAGAAAAGGGAAGGCTCCCAAAAGGGACTGATTTGAATGCATAGGGAATTTATTGACCCAAAATATTAAAAGAAAAATATATATGAGATAGAAAGAGACCACTTGGTTTAGTAGATTAACTAAGTAATCATGCTTCTGCTTTTGACTTTCCAGACTTCAAATGCCATTTCTCAGCAGCTGCCTCACCTTGGAACTTCCCTCAGCACCTGGGGCCTCTTCTCCTTGGAATTTCCATCTGTCTTTGTAGCCTTCTCACCCTAGAACATCTCTCCAGCCTGTTAGCCCCTTTCTCCCACCAGAGAGCTCCTCCTGTGGCCTCCATTTTGGGGAGGTGCTCAGGCTGACTAATCTTCATTCCCCTTCTTGCCCTGCTTCTGACTCTCAAGACTTTACCTTTGTGCCCCCCTGGAAGTATCTTCCTCCCAAGCCTCCAGATTTTTAGCTCCTTTTTACGTGTTATTTTCCACAATTACTGTTTCTTTTTGCTTGTATTTGCACTTATAATTATTTGTTGTTGTTATTTGCTCTTATGGGCTTAGCATAATGCTTACTTCATAGTAAATGCTTAATAAATGCCTGTTGCCTTGTTGCCTCCACAGAAAGCTGGCTGAGATTCATTTAATTATAATGTAGTAAAAGAATTCCTAAATTTAATCATTTTTCTTTTCACTATTGGCTTAAAAACCTTTTGGGATGAGTAAACTCTATTTACTTTTCCTCCTATCATAAAATCTCTCTAAACTCCGTTTTCTTCATCTGCAAAGTAGGGATCATGATACTTGCTTATTTGACTTTGCTGTGGTGAGGAAAGATGTTATCACTTTGTAAAAGACTATATTATTGTAAACTATTGTGAGAGGTAGAATGTCATAGTGGATAGAGTGTTAGACCTAGAGTTAAGAAGACCTATGTTCAAATCTTGCCTCAAACAATTTAGCTGAATGTCTATTTTTCTAAAATTCAGTTACTTCTGTAAAATAGAGATAATAATACCTGTAGTACCTTTCTCATAGAACTGTGGTAAGCCTCAAATGAAAGAGTGGTTACGAGAAATAGTATACAAAGTATTTCACAAACTTTAAAAACTATATAAATATCACTTATTCTTGTGTAGCAGAACTCTTTGACACTACAGATTACCTCCAAACCTGAAGATTTACTGTTGGCCACATTACAGAATGATAGGAATTTTGGACTAAGTATTGAGGTGGAGGTTAATGTGCTATGTGTTCCTGTCTAAGAGGTCTTTATTTTTTGCCTTTTCTTCTCTTTCATTTACTTGGGAGACCAAAGAAGAACCTGGTAGTTTCTAGCTTGAAGTTAGTTGTCTGGGACAATGGACTGCAATTCAGTACTAGACAAAGTGAGTTTGAAGAGTTTGACTTCAGACTTTCCTTAGCTGGGTATTCTGCATTACAAATGAGCTTGGTCCTTAGAGGTGGGAACTTTTTCTGGAAGGAAAATTCCCCACTTAGAGAAAGCCCTGGAACTGAAAATCCATCTTAATGGGGAAAAAAGCAGTACAGGACCTTTGCCTAATGCTTGGGTGTGTGAAAGGCCTACCCCTTTCAAAAAGAGAAAGCAAGTGGACTGAGTGCTCCAACTGAAAAAGAAGTTTCAGGCCCACTCCTCTTATGGGGAAGGGAAAGAACCTTAGCTGATAAATCCAGCTAAATTTGCATGCTAGAAGCAGAGAAAAGTACCTCAACCAAATCTCCAGTAGAACAATGCTTAGAAGTGACCTCCAGATGAATGGCCAACAGTGAATACAAAATAGTTTATCCCTTGTATCAGTTTTCTAGAGGCAATACTCACTGAAATACTCACAACTTAATAAAAATGTTTTTTAATGTCTATTTATATAAAAACATATTTAAAAGATCTGTAATTTTTTTCAATGTGGGGGAATTTCCATTGTGGGAATGCCCTCCACTGATGTAGATATCAGCCTGTTTATTATTTCCTAAATACCAGGGGTTTGTGTGAAGGTAATACAGAGGTTTGGGCTTGCCCAGAATTACAAAGCTAATAAGTATCACAGACAGTATTTTGAACTCAGCTCTTCGTAACTTAAATCTAAGACCCAAGCCTAACACCCTTGCTACTGTAACAGGCTACATCTTATATAATAATTACAAAATCTAGTAACTATGCAACCAAACACATGGGCTGGGATGTTCACAAACACAGACCATAACCCCCTCTATAAAACCTATTTTTTGTGCTCATGCCAATTTTAGATGCCATTGTTTCTATTTTAGCTACATCCCTATAAACACTGGCACTTGACAGTATCAGTCCCCCAAATCTTCTGTTTAAAAGTGTCTTAACATTTAAAAATAAGAACTGGACAACATTCACTGATAAAAATTTTTTTTTACAAGAATAACTAGGGGGACCAACATGGGCAAAATACACACTCAAAAAACATAAACAGTAAAAAGGAAAGAGCAGAGAATCATGGTATAATGGAAAGAGTACAGTTCTGGGATCAAGTACTTGAGTTCTATCTCTGATCCTAGAATCTTTCACCTTTACTACATGTGAGACTTTGGGCAAGTCACTTAACTTCCCTGGGCCTCAGTTTCTTCTTTTGTAAGATGAGAAGGTTGGTTTCTGAGATGGCTTCCAGTTTTAAATGTGTAAGTCTAAGAGTCAGTCAGTCAATCTTCAGAGGTAATAAGAAAAAAAAGTTCAGTTCTATTTGACAACTTTGTGCACTTATCTGCAAATTTATTGACTGTTGGCAAAACAGATAGATACAGATGGTGATGCTTCCTAGCAGAAGGCAGGGGGTTAGCATTTGTAAATTTCTTTTGAGCATTAATATGCCCTACAGCTTTCTTGCCACTGTACCATGAGACAAACAATAGCTTGCTGTATCTCAGTGTGTTCACTGTTCAACACAGGCCGCTTTGCCAAATAGGCTATTATACTGAACGTCTTTAATCTGAACATTATTTTCCTTAATGTTACACTGACAACTGAATTTCAGCAGGGGCATAATGACTCTTCTATTTATGTTGGCTTCTTAATTCTCATTTATTCAGAAGTTAAGTGTATCATTTGGAAGACTGTGACTCAATAGTAGTTTCAGAATTGAATTAGCCCTGACTTATAGGAGTTGCTTTTTATCTTACCTGAAGTTACAAGATGTCCTGCTCTCATGGACTTGACCCATATTTCATTGCCGCGTCCTATTTTTTACATTGTTGACTCAGATAAGTGTTTGGTAACAGCCTGGAACCAGGAAGTGGGCCGGTGTGTGTGTGTGATGTACAGGAGAGCTGTGATGTCTCCACATTGTGGTTTTGGAAAGTCATTTCTGGTAAATCAGGCCATCCTTTAGTCATTTTTCAATTAGTGTTTTTCCTAGCAGACTCTGAATATTTTCAGTGGTCTGTACTGAAATCTAGTAACTCTATTCTTGCCAACATCTGAGCCTTCTTTTCTAACTTTTTGGAAGGACTTTTTGTCCTTGACCAGAAAACACTTCATTTCATAATTTCTGTTCCAATTAAAAAAAATTCACAGATTCAATTCAACAAACATTTATTGAGTGTCTACTATGTGCTAGGCACTATGGGACATTCAAAGATTAAGACTTATAGTGCCTTAAAGGAGCCCTGGCCTATTTGAAGATTAGAGAGAACCAAGGGCAGAGCTAGATGGAACCTTCCATTTGAGCACAAGCAAAATTCTGTGAGTTTATATATATTTTTTGGAACTCAGGATTGTAGATAGAGAGCTGGTAGGGACCTCAGAAGTCTTCTGGTTCAATTCCCTCATTAAAGATGAGGGAGCTGACACCCTGAGAGGGTAACACAGAATGTAAAAGAGCTGGGATTTGAAGTCAAGTTCCTCTGACTGCAAATCCAGTGTTCTGGGGAGGCCATTAGTTTGTTTCTCAAAGGCCTCCTTTAGACCATCCCTGTATTTTAAAAAGATATATGCCATCTGAAATGAGTCTTGATAATTTCTGATGTGGAAAATAAGACATGGCATTTTTAATAAGCAGCTCACCCACAGTGTTTGCTTTAGACTCTTCATATACTCATTATCCCCTCCAAAAGCATACCCTACATGCTTTAGGGCTGCTGCTACTAAAGTATGCCCTAACCTCCAGGGCTGTTAGCACTTGAAAGGGTTTGCTCTATGGGACACCTTGTGGATGCATTTTGTTTTCTCATCAAGATGGAGAGCTTCAGGGCCCTTCAACCTGAGAACATAAAGTAATACTTGGTGTCTGGGATTATGATGTTACCAGGGGAATCAGGTAGTCTTTCAGGTCTATATGACCTCTTTTTTCTCATGATAAGGAACTAATATTTTAATAAGAATGTAGAACACTTTCTGGTAGGGAGTTTTGTCTCTAACAGGTTGCTTTATATTCTAAAAGCATTAAACAAAGGAAACCTTTACAGATGTGTAATGGCAAATTGGTACTTTGCTCCTTGTTTAGTTATTGTAATGGCAAGCAGAGTGGTACTTAGCTCCTTGTTTCAGCTATTCAAGTGCCTTTGAGCTTTGCCTGTGATTATATTAAGTCTTTGTTGGAAACAGTATACATTGTGCTACCCTTAATAGGCCTAAGGGAGTTTGGAAACCTTCCCTGCCCTTAATAGGCCTAACATCATCACATGGAGCCTAAGAGAGGAACTTGTTGAAAGAGGGGAACAGGAAGGATGCAACAGGAAGGGTGGAACAGGAAGGAGCAGAGCAGATAAAAGCTGGAGCATGAGCTGGGACCAAGCAGAACTCAGAGGGAGAATGCTTGTGATTTTGGCACTCTGTAGCACTCTGTCTGTTGGTCTGTCAGACAAATCTTGAGATGTTGTTTTGAAGAGAAGTCCTGAAAGAAAACTTTTACTGATGATCCAGAAGCCCTGGAAGAGGGCTTTACTGCTGTTCACAGAAGTTCTGTGACTTTACTGATGATTTGTGTTTGATTTCTCAGACAGAAGCTTTGTCTGTTGGTTTGTGTTACTTTGCCAGACAGAAAGTGAATTGAGATGATAATGCTGGCAATGTGTGTAAATATTGTTGTAGCTCTGCTAAGCTTAATGTTTGTAAATATAGTTGTGGCTCTGTTAAGTTTTATCTTCCCAGAAACAGAAACTTTGAAGGGCTTGGAGTGGACTGGTCATGTGAGCTGCCTACCTGTGAATCCAGGCAAGATTTGGGTGAATCCAGGCGAGAGCTGGGAGCATGGAAGAGGAGCCATGGAGTTTGGAAGTTAGCCTTAAGATGAAAGGACCTTTACTTGGGTATTAGTGCTGACTGATGAGATTATGACTTGCTGTGACTTGTGGATGGCCTTTTGTACTTTCCACTACCCCTGAAAGATGATCTGCTTAAGGATGATTACCCCTTAAGGATGATTGGAAGCTAGCCTCCAATCAAGATGAAAGAAGATTTAGATGGGTACTTTATATTGATTGAGGAGATTGTGAATTTACTGAATGATATGTTTTGTTTAAAACTATGTGGCCACCTTAGTAATAAATTGTTATGTTATATTGTTGTGAATGTTTTGCTTTAATTTATTGCTGAATAAATAGAGTCCACTATACTGAGTGATCAGAACCTTAAAGTTGTTCACAGCAGCAGAGCTGCTTGTGATTGGCTTTACAAGATATTACATTTTTATCAATGCTAATCCATGGTGATATCCTTAAGTATTTTAATTTTTCCACTTTGCTTTTGTAGTTCTCTTCATTTCCCTTCAAATTGTTTTGCTTTTTGAAAACTTTTGTTGTTATAGTACAGTTATTTACTGATATATACCCTACCTCTGTCATATCATTGAATGCTCCCTTATAACAAGGAAAAACAAATCAAAAGTATAGTAACAAAGTCTGACAACCTGTACATATTCCATATCTATAGTCTCCTACCTCTCTACTGAGAGAAGGGAAGTCTGTGTTTATCATCTGATTTTTTTTTTTTTTTGCTTTTTGGAGGACAGTTGGGGTTAAGTGACTTGCCCAAAGTCACACGGCTAGTAAGTATGTCAAATGTCTGAGGCTGGATTTGAACTCAGGTCCTCCTTACTCCAGGAACTGTGCTCTATTCACAGTGCCACCTAGCCACCCCTGTTATCTGATTTTTGGAACCAAGTTTGGTCATTATTATTAATCAGAATTTGACTGCTGTTCATTGTTATTATTGTGTATCTTGTTCTCCTGGTTTTGCTTATTTCACTCTATATCAGTTCATACGAGTTTCTTTGAATTCTTTTGTCATTTAGTATAGTATAAAAACAACATTACATTAATATACTACAACTTGTTTCACCATTCTGCAACTGATAGTCACTTACTGTGGTGTTTCTATTTTTTGGCTACCATGAGATAATTATTTCCAGCTTGAAACAGAAAATTTCATGTATTTATGTGGTTTGGTATGGTGCCTATAAACAAAGTTCCCTAAAGCCTCCTGGATCTTTCCACTACTTCTAGGATCAGAAAGAATATTTGACATAGCATATCTCAAAATCATTGAATTCCAGAGTTAGAAGGGATCTTGGGTGTTCATCTACTCCTCATATCCCCAAAGGAATCTGTCTACATCATATCCAGTCAGTGGTTATCTAAGTCACTGCTTGATGATTTTCGATGGGTGGGAACTTACCATCTCTTAAGATATCTCACTCCCCCTTTGGATAGATTTAATTGGCCTAACTTTGCCTCTTTGCAATTTCTGCTCACATTAGTTCTACTTTCTGGGGTCAAACAGAGTAAGTCTGAGGTCTCTTTTGTGTGATGATATTTTAAATAATTCAAGACAACTATCATATTTGCCCGTGAGTCTTTTCTTTTATAGACTCAGCATTATAACTTTCTTTAGGTGATCCTAAAGCCTTATGACTTTTTGTCGTCCTAGTGGCTTTGTCTATGCATACTCTTCAATTTATAATTGTCCTTTCTAAACTATAGCACCCAGAACTGAATATAATACTCCAGGTGTATTTGTTACAGGAAGAGTACAAAGATTCTATGACCTCTTTGTCCTTGGAGTTTATGCCTATCAAGGTAACCCAAGATTTCATTAGCATTTTTGGCTGCCATGCTATATGACTCATATTAATCTTGCAAAATCATCAAGACAAATTGTTACTTAATTTCTCTAGATTTTTAAAGGTGGTTTGTTCAACACAAGTTTAAGATTTCTATTTGTTCCTATTAAATTTCACCTTATTAGATACATTCCAATGTTCTGGCCTGACAAGATCATGTTGGGTCTTGATTTTATTCAGTATGTTCTTCCTCTTTTTTTCCTGTAATTTATCGATTTTATAGCCAAGTCTTGTTCCTTTGTTCAAGTGTAAGGGGCAGAGGACTGGTATATGTTGAGGGTACCTCTGAGACAATTATTTTTTTTTTAAGCAATTGGGATTAAATAACTTGCTCAAGGTTAAATGGCCAGTTATTTCTGGGTGTGGTACTAAGTATCTGAGCCCAGATTCGATCCCCAGGTCATCCTGACAATGGGGCCGGTGCTCTTACTCGCTGTGCTACCTGGCTGCCCCAGAGACAATTCTTTATGTGAAGAAAGCTAGGGAGCATACTTTTTGGGAGAGTTTTGGTGATGTCTAATGGAATGACTATAAAGAGACTGTGCAGCATACATAAAAATTCTGCAGCTGGTTATAGTCAACTAACTACATGGTTAGGAGAAATCTTTTTGAGTGTATATATTGCTAGAATTAAAGGTGCCTTCAAAAGGCAGTAGTGGGCCAGAGCCTTGGCTGTTCTCTTTTCCTGCTTTCTCTTGGTGGATTTCTTTTAGTCTGGCTTTTTCACAGATGTGAACTTGGTGGGACCAATCCTTTATAGAAATTGGGTTGAGTGAATTTACTCTCTCCAGAGACTGATTATAGGGGAGAACATTTGTACTTCTATTCTTCCTATATCCTAATTGCAGTTAATGGTTTAAATAGAACTGAGATGTTAGTCCCTGGAATCTAAGAGTAGGAGTAACACACCAAAATTGGGGACTGGAGCTGATAACCTTAGAGTGACACTCTACCCCCTCAGGGAGATCTCTTATAGGGAGATGCCGACTTTGATACTATTTTGTATCACTACTTCCCAGTTCTTGTTTTTTAATTTTTTTTATCCATCCATCCATCCATCCATCCATCCATCCATCCATCCATCCATCCATCCATCCATCCATTTATTTTTAGCCTTTAAGTGCTCATGGCATTGCTTATGTGGTAATTCCTTGGTATGTTGCTTGAGTCTGCATAGAATTCACAATATTTATTTTCTTATATACTATGAGACCTCTTCAGTAATATCACAAGCAAGCAAAAATTTTAAAAATGTACTTCAATTTAATTGTATAAGCACATTTCCTTTCTTTTGTTTGGAGAATGGTCCTATTAAATTTGGACTTGTTTTTGTAGTTATTTCAGATACACTTCTATATCAGACAGATTTCTTAAATAGGACAGAGTGCATTATTTATAAAAGTGAATTTTTAAAAATAAGAACCTTACTGAAGGTTTCTTGAAAAATTGTGTTCACTTTCAGTTACAAGCGAGTCATTCAAACTGTTCACAATTTGGGGCTAATCCAGTGGTTGCTTTTTGGTCCTTAATCAGTCACTCAAATACAAGGAATTAGAGGCAAGTATATATAACTGTAATATTTACTTTAAAAAAATTACAAAATAAAGTAATTTGTGAGGTCTGAAGGGGAAGGTTATAACTGATGTGGGCATTAGGGTATGTTTAATTGATGATGAGGTATATGAATTGGCCTTTAATGGATGATTATGAATCCAATCAAGAAAGGGGGGGCGGAGGAAGGATATTCCTAGAAGTAGGAATTGTGTGAGTAAAGGCTGTGTGTTCAGGAAAGTTTTAAGTGGGAGGAGATTGGACAGGTAGGGTGGCCCCAGAATGTGTAAAGTCTTAAATATCAACAAAGGAGTTTGAACAATACTGAGTTGCCAATAGATTGCCTGTTATGTTTTTATATCAAAGGAAAGACATGATCTAATTTATACACAAACAAGATTATCTTGGCAGTGGTATAAGGGATAGATTGCAGAGGGGATAGAATTGAGGCAAGAATACCTGTTAGGAAGCTATGGCAGTAGTCCAAGTGAATGGTTATGCACTAGGGCGGTAGTAATAGAAAGAGATAGATTTGATAGAGATCCAGTTCTTTTATGAGATTCACAATCACATATAAAAAACATATATTCAGATGTACATACAAGTTAGAATGATTACACATGAAACTCTAAACTTGTTACAATTTGTTTTAAAATGTGCATTAATGTTAACAGAGAAGTATGAAAAATTTTGACTACTGTGTCACTTTATGAACTCTCCTTTGTGCATATTTCCAGATTTTATCACTGCAATAATTATTATTTATATCGTTACAGTGTATATAGTGCTAAGAGAGGTAACATGTCATAGAAAGAGCCCTTGATTTTGACTCAGGACATTGAATTCAATCCAGTTCTTCTATTTACTACCTGTGTACTCTTGGAAAAGTCGCTTTGCTTCTCTCTGACCTACTTTAGCTTTAAAAAATGAGTATTAGGCTAAATGATTCCTAGCATCCCTTCCAACTCTAGATCAGTTCACCAACCTATCAATAAAAAGCATTTATTAAATACCAACGAGTGGGACATTGTTTTCTTTACTATTCAATATTCCTCATTCCCTTCCCCCTTCTTTTGTATTCTTCATAGCTGTCATTTCTTATGGAATGGTATATATGTGACCAGATTATGTAAGTAAATTATAATTTTGTTTTGCCACTAATAAATTATTTGACATAACTTTTTTTTCTCCCTTTGGCAATTCTGAATACTGCTGTTATGAATATTTTTGTAAGATAGATTTTTCTTTTACTTTTGTCAATAACATCTACAGGGTATTATATTCACAGTAGTGGGATCACTAGGCTAAGGGTATAAAGATTTTTGCATAATGTAACATTGCTTTCCAAAAAAGGTTGCACTGACTCATGACTTAACCAGAAGTATGATGGTATGTCTTCCCCCCCCCCCAACTCAACTAGTAATGAATACTTTTTTTTTTGTTCTCTTTACTGATTAATTGCATGTGTCTGTAAGGTGGTATCTTAAATATATTTTAATTTGTATATATCTTATTATTAAAGAGTCTGGACAATTTTTAGGGAGTTATTAATCATTTGTATTTTTTTTGAAAACTGCCTAATTTTTACTTGATTATTTATCTAATAGGGAATGATGCAAGACTTTTTTCAGAGATAAAATTGGTAGAACTTTGTAAACAGATTGGATATGACAGATGAGGGAAAGGGAAGAATTAAAGATTATTCCATCAACCAATAAGCATTTGTTAAATGTCTGTCTTGTGAAAGGCACTGTACTTGAGAATAAAGAGACAAAAATGGAGTAGTTCATGATCTCAAGGAATGTATGTTCTGTCTGGGGTGGAGATGGAAGAAAACATGTACTTGGACCCTGCTTTTAGCCATGCTTACAGGGGGCAGTGATTTGAGAGACTTAGGGGGACAGAACTGATTGGACTGATGGGTATTTTACCTATCATTCTTTAGTTCCGAGTTCTGCCATGACCTTGATCTTGAAAGAGTTTGTAGGAAGAAGGAGGAAGCAATCATAAGTTGGAGAATGTCAAGATCTGTCATGAAGGTTTCTGGGAGGAGCCAATGAGAGCAGAGCAATGATCTGGGGAGAGGATGATGGAGATGCCCTGAGTGTGAACTATGTGTTAGACTGAATTTGTGTTGCTCATCAAAGCTAAACTGGGAAGAACTCTTTTTGACCAACAAACTTTATGACATTTTATCACATTTAGTAGTGAAAGTGAACATTCAGGATGAGAAAAACTTCCTAAGCCCTGCCTACTCACTAAAATAGTCTAGTTGGGATGGATGGAAGCAGGGAATGGGGGTCTAATATGAGGACATTCAGTTCTCCTCTGGAGAAAGGGAAAGGATAAAGAAAAAGGGTGAGAGAATCATCATCTCTTCCTCTTGGATCAGCTTTGGTTGATAAAGCAGATTTACTTCATGTCTCCATTATCCAAAGATATAGATTTAGAAGTCTTCTGAATAAAATAGGTAATTAAAGCTATGGAAATTATTGAACTTGTGAAAAGAATGCTGAGAGAAGAGAAAGTATCTAGGAACAGACCTTTAGGGAGACCTCACATTAAATTGTTGGGGAGAAAAGGAAGAGCCAGAGAAGGAGATAGAAGAAAACAGATAAGTATCCAGAAGATGTAGTACCCCTGAAATCAAGGGAGGACAAAGTGTCTGGTAAGAGGACATAGTATTGTTACAGCTGCTGAGAGGTCAAGCAGAATGAAGACTGAACAAAAGGTCATTGTGTTAGGAGTTCATTGGTGACCTTTGAGGTAACAATTCATTAAAATTTGATTGAAAGTTGTCACACATGATATGAGGAAGTGAAGGTATAGAGCAATGGTTTTCTAGTGGGATTGGGATAGATGGATCAAAGGAAGACCTGTTTTTTAGGGTTTTGGAAGTTGAATCATGTTTGTAGGCAGATGGAAAATACTTCAGAGAGAAATTGGAAATTAATGAGAGGGGCAGCTAGGTGGTGCAGTGAATAGAGCAGCAGCCCTGGAGTCAGGAGTAACTGAGTTCAAATCTGGCCTCAGACACTTTTAACACTTACTGGCCATGTGACCTTGGGCAAGTCACTTAATCCTAATTGCCCCTCCCCAAAAAAGCAAAAAAAAGCAAAGAAGGTTAATGAGAGAAATATCTTCTGGAGCAATGTCTTGTAGGAGGTAAAAATGTGTAAGATCAAGATTATAAGGGAGAGATTAGCCTTATTGAAGAATGGAAATAACTCTTTTACAACAAAAGGGAAGAAAGAGAGGGTGATAACTCCTATAAATTTTAAAGGATGGAAAGTAAAGTCATGTTGGATAGCTTTCTTCTCAAAGTTAGGAGACAAATCATTTATTGCAAGTGTGGGGGCAGGGTACAAATGGAGGATAGAAGAAAGAGGAAAATGTCTAGAATATTCTCTGTAGGGATTAATTAATCAGCAAGTATTTATTAATCACCCACTTTGTACCAAGAATGAGACAGGGAACTGAAAGAATTAAAATAGGATTGTCATAGGAACAAGGGTCCCAACTGAAGTTATCTACATCATGAACTCATACCCAAATTGCTTTCCTTCCCTCCCCCCATCATGATAGCTAGTTGGCACAGTGGATAGAGCACCAGTCCTGGAGTTAGGAAGACATGAGTTAAAATGTGGCCTTAGATATTGGCTATATCACCCTGAGCATGTCAGTTAACCTTTTTTAGGTCTCAGTTCCCTCATCTGTAAAATGGAGATAATCATAGCACCTACCCCTTAGAGTTGTTGTGAGGATCAAATGAAGTAATAACCCTAAATCACTTAGCATAGTGCCTGGAACATATTAGTTGCTCTAAAAATATTGGCTATTATTATTATTATCAAATTCTATAAGAGCATAAACTTCAACAAGGGCTGACTCCATCAAGAGATTATTATGTGAATACACAGCAAATCTTTAATACATGAGAACTTTGTTATAAGACATCATATTATACATGGTTTTGGATGTGTCATGGAATGAATCATCAATAAAAATGCCAGATCTAATGTGTTTAGACTATAATACATTAGTCCTGTCTCACAACACTAGAATAATAAATGACTTCCACTAGAGTCACAAAGTCACAGAATTTGAGATCTGGAAGGAATTTTAGAAATTTTCTCTATAGTCTCATGACTTTCTCTATAATCTCATGACTTTATGCTTCCAATGAAATCTCAAAACCAAATATTCTACTCCCTAGGATCTAACTGATGATTCACACTTATGATTACACTAAGATTCTTTGTCTTTATGCAATCAACACGAAGAATGAACAAATTATATTTTTCAGAAATGCTTATATCAAAAAGTTAGCTCATTACAAAATAATTGGTCATTTTTACTTTTTTTTTCTTTCCTAGTATTCTTATTTCCTTTGAGTCCAGCTTAAGCAACATTTCTTACATAAGGTGTTTTCTGATGTAGATGCCAGTGCCCATCTCCCCTGAAATTATTATATTTTCTTGGTATATATCTTCTATTTATTTATATATATGTGCACACATTATTTTCTCTAGTAGATATAAGCTTCTTAAGGACTGGAACTGATCTGTTTTTTTGTCTTTGGATCTCCAACACCTGGTACAGAAACTGACACACACACACACACACACACAATAGGTGCTTAATAAATACATGTTGATTAATTTTTTGATTTTCTTCCTTGACAAAGTCTCAGTTTAGATCTTTCAGTTCTCAATCTCACATTTCTTTTTGGCTACTTCAGTGAAAAGAAATTTGTCAAGAAAGACAAGAGATGTATATAATATATGTATTTGCATTAAAAAATTAAAAAAAAATTTTTTTTAATGTCCCAAAGTAGATACTGAGATCTCCAGGGAGTGAGATGCTCAAGATTACATAGTAGAAATTCATTTGTCTTGTTGCTTTCTTTGGTTTCTAGGCAGAATCCCAGGTAAATGAATTTGTGATCATATGGTATTTGCTTGGTTTGCACAGAAAATAGTGTGAAAGTACAAATCAAGTACAATTCAGAAACATGATTCTTAAAGTATTGAAAGCTTCAGGGTGGTGCTTTATGGAAATCTTTATCTTTTATTTACTATGATAGATGAGTGAATCCAAGAAGAGCACCTAGAAGTTTGAGTGTTTTCTTTTGAATAGATTTAATGTAGGGAATAATAAAAAGAAGAATTTTAAATTCAGCAATAGATTTGCTTTGATGTCAATTTTAGACAGATTCCTTATGAAATCATTATGAAATGACAAATTCACATGATATTTATCTTATTCCTAAAGTATAATAACCTTACAGTATAGCACCAGTGCAATATTCACAGCACCGATGGTGACTATGCATATGCCAACATAGTGAGCAACTGCAAAATATAACAGACTCTCCATATATAAGAAAGAAGCAAAACATTTATTCAGATACCAGAAAACCAAATCCCACTACCAGAAAGTCAAATCCGTCATAGTAGCAAAAAAGTTAATATACCATAGCACGGCATGAAGCCACACCATCCTTTAGCCTTCCCATAAACATTTACTCACAAGCCTAGCTGTCTCCCTGGGTGCATCCTCTCCTCCCTCCAGCTCTAACTGCTCTGACTCCCAACTTCTTGTGTACTCTGCTCCACCCTTCGCAAATTCCTCCCACCACAGGCTCCCTGTGATTACATGCAGCTTATTAGGGGGCAGGGAAGATCTTCAAATCAGGGAAGGTCTTCAAATTCCTTTAGATTTATTAAGGGGCAGGGAAGATCTTCAAATTCCCATTACCATTACATATGGCTAATGTTTTGGGAAAAGGCAATGAATTGGTTTTGGGGATGTGCTACTTTCTCTGCTGGCTAAAGATTCTCAAGCCAGGTAGAATGATTTTTTATTTTAAATATGAAAGTGTTTTACTTCAGTATTATTCTGATACTGTAGGCATGGTTGTAGAATGGAAAGAGTACTGGATCTAGAATAAGAAGACCTGGTTTCAAATCTCATGTCTGATGCTTACTACTGAGAGAATTGTGGAAATTAACTGAACCACATTCGTGCCATCTTTTGAATCAATTCTGGATCTAACTCAGTTCCCTTTCTATTCATTTATAGGTCTAGTCTAATTTCTATCTTGTGAGAAAACTTTATTCAGTTATGGTAATTGTGAGAAAACTTATTGCATTATTTGAACCTAGCTCTGCATGTCTGGGAAGCTGGAGCATCTCTACCTGTTGCTTAGAGACCCTTAACTAAGGACCTAGGTTATGTTGACCAGAAACCTGAAGACTGATGTAAGGAGTTTTCTCACAATTATTACAGCTGAAGTAACCCATATGTCTCATCTGAAAACTGGTCATATACTAGTCAATCAGTTATTGTTTCCTTATTCCTTTGATTGGCTACAGATACTTGGGTGGGGGGGGGGAGAGTAGGATACCTATTTTTTTTATTTCAGGGAATTGCAGTCATTCATTCTTCCCCTCTCAACTTGGAAAGGCCCTATTCTTTCTTCCAATTAGAAATCAGATTACCTAATCTTGTATCCTGGTTTATGTCCTGTTAATTGTTTCCTTTTAATGCATAAATATCTGTCTCCCTCTATATTCGCGGTCCAGTACCAAACTGAGCATGCCTGGTCCCAATTTGTTATGCAACTTGCATGCATGCTTAATAAATAGATATGCTCAGAAGCTTGAACCTTTGTTTCTTCAGTTATTTTAGATTTTACTAGCTAGGGGCAGCTAGGTGGTACACTGGACATGGAGTCAAGAAGACTTGAGTTCAAATCCTATCTTAGGCATTTACTAGCTGTGTGACCCAGTATAAGTCACTTAACCTCCGTCTGCCTCAATTTCCTCATCTGCAAAATAGGCATGATAATAGCACCTACCTTTCAGGGTTGAAGATTAAATGACTTCTTGGTGGAAGACTTTTGTAATTATTACTACTTGTGTGACCTTGCACAAAGTTGCTTAACCTCTCTTGGCCTCAATTTCTTAAATGTAAAATGAGACAGACAAGATGACCTTTGACATCATCTCTTCTAGGTCTAGATCTAAGATTTAGAATCTTCATTGTAATAAAGCAAATATTGAATTCTCAAAGACAGGTCCCTACCAATTCAACTTAATAAACATTTATCAAGCACCAACCATGTACCTAGACTCTATACTAGGTGCAGGTGATACAAAGAAAACAATGATGAAGCGTTGGTCCTCAGGGAGATTACATTCAACTTTCCAAGTTGGAAGAGATTCCAGTAAAGGAATAGAGATGAAATAAAAATTTGTTATTTGAGGACCAACTGAGGTAAGTTTGGATAGAACTTTCAGATAAAAAAAGTTTTTGGGCCACAAGAATTCATGAGAAATTTTCATAGGTGGTACAGTAGACAGAACTCCAAGCCCATTTGTTCCAGTTTCCTTATCTGTATAATGTCAATAATAATAGCACCTACTTCCCAGGGTTGTTAGGATCAAATGAGATAATAATTGTAAAGTGTTTAACACAGTGCCAGGCACATAGGAGACTCTATATAAGCATTAGCTATTATTATTATTGGCTGCTGTATGGAGGGTTGTAGTCTGTATCAATGAAGGGAGTATCTATCCTAGAGAAGTAATGGTTCTTTTGAAGTATTGAAACAAATGATAAAAATCACCACACCCTCCTTCTAGTTTCTTTCTCTTTCCTCCTTTGGTGTCCATAACACTCCTTTCTCTTTATATTCTTCTTACCTGTCATACTTTTTCTTCTCAGTGTCTTCTGCCAGATTACTATCTTTCTCCTGCCTAATAAGTACGGGCATCTCCCAGTCTTCCTTCTGGGCCCTTTTTCTTGTCCCTCTACATCAGGCACATAGATCTGTGATCTCACCAATATGATTACTTCCTCCAACAAAGTAGACCATAACCTGTCCGTGCCTATCTATTGTGTATGACTTTTGTCCATGTCTTTTCCTAAATTCACCACAGATACACTCAGTATACTAAGGGAGCTTCTTCAATTTCCTTTGACATTATCTTTTTTTTTTGCTCTTTTTGGAGGGTAATTGGGATTAAGTGACTTGCCCAAGGTCACAGGGCTAGTTTTTTTTGTGTTAAGTGTCTGAGGCCGGATTTGAGCTCAGGTCCTCCTGACTCCAGGGCCGGTGCTCTATTCACTGCGCCACCTAGCCGCCCTGATCTTTGACATTATCTTGATACCAGTGGCTCACTGAACCATTCTTTCATCCTAATTCTTATCACATAACTAACCTATTTCTTTTGGAGTGGAGGGGTCTAACAGGTAATTATAATATATAATAAATTCAAGTTGAATGTGATTTTTGGAACACTTTCAGCGAAAGATTACAGAGAATAAGACATGCACATCAGGAGTAGAAAAAGACAAAAGTCATCTGAATTTTCTAACTATTAAAGATTATAGATAGTCTTTGGGCAACTAGATGACACAGTGGCTAGAGTGCCAGGCCTGGAGTCAGGAAGACCTGAGTTCAAAAGTAGCCTCAGATACTTATTATGTGTGTGACCCTGGTCAAGTCACTTAAACCTGTTTGCCCCAGTTTCCTCATCTGTAAAATGAGCTAGACAAGGAAATGGCAAACCACTCCAGTATCTTTGCCAAGAAGAACCCAAAAGGTGTAATAAAGAGTTGGACGTGACTGAAATGACTGGACAGCAAGAAGAAGAAGATAACTTTGTAAACTATAGGTCAGTGAGCTAGAGTTCAGTTCCTGGGAAAAGTTTTGGAACAGATCATTAAAGAGATGTTTAATCAACCTCTAAAAAGGTGTTAGTTACAAAGAGCTATCAGAGCTTCATCAAAGACAGGTCATGTCAGACTAATCTTACTTTGTTTTGTGACAGAATTTCTAAACTGGTAGATTAAGGGAATGTTTCAGACACAATTTATTGTATTTTAGCAAAGCATTTGATAAAGTTCCTTGTGAAAAGAATGTAGAGATAAAGGTTATACAATAGTAAAATTATATGGATTTGGAGCTGATGGTTGGACTAAAAAAGTAGTCTTCAATAACTTGGCAATAAGTTTTTATTTGTGCACCCTAGAGATCTGTACTTGGTCCTGAGATACTTAACATTAGAAACAAATAAACAGTGATTCAGATAAAGGCATAAGGAGCATGCTTATCAAATTTTTGAATGACACAAAACTGAGAAGGAAGAAGTTCTTGATAGATTAGAATACTGGGGATCTATCTAATAGAGAAATAGAGCATTTATTAGCTGCATACTGTGTTCCACACACCATATTAAGTGCTGGGGATACAAATCTAAGCAAATGAAAATAACTTCTGCCTCAAGGAACTTGTACTCTAATGGGAAAAAGATAACAAATAAGGGGAGGAGAGAAGGGTATGGAAATGATCAAGGTGATTGTGAAGGAGGTGGAATCAAGAGGAAGAATTGAGTTAGTAGCATAGTAGGGGTCCCTCAAGAAGTGGTGGTCTGAGCTAGGGAGTCACCAATTAGAAGGACCACAGTTTTTTCAGGATGGGAAGGCAATTGTTGAGGATGTTGAAAAATCTAATGTGATATTTAAAAAGTTCAAGAGACATAGTTTCTGGGTAATTAATCATTTTATTAATAATGTTACCATATTACCAACAAAATGGGTCAGTCACACTCTTTAAAATTTTTTTTTTGCTTTTTTTTTTGCAGGGCAGTTGGGGTTAAGTGACTTGCCCAAGATCACACGGCTAGTTTTTTGTGTTAAGTGTCTGAGGTCAGATTTGAACTCAGGTCCTCCTGACTCCAGGGCCAGTGCTCTATTCACTGCACCACCTAGCCACCCCATAAGTTACACTCTTTAATGCCAAAGAGAAATGATGGTGGTGGGCTCACAGTTTATATGCCCTTGGAAGAGTGGGTACTTTTGAGGGTGGCAATCAGCTCTGGTTGGCTAACAATTAATAAGAAAGAATGAGTATTACAACGAAAGGTGGACATATTATAATGAGGGGCTAAGGGATTTGACTTTGATTATGTCATTTACTTCTAAATTGCCCTGCTCTGGGCAATATAATCAAAGAATTTATCCCAAACTTATGTGGAGCACAGTGGGCTTCCATATCTGAGTGGGGTCGAACAAGATTGAGGAGAAAGTTAATTCAATCTCATTATCAGCAATGTTCTTCAGAAAGCAAACAACCTACAGGTTTCTGAAAAATTCTGGTCCTAATTCAATAATTGATTATTAATATGAGAGAGAAATAATAATTTTTCTCACCAGAGACTGAGTCCAGTTGATAAGGAAGATGATATTTAACAGGGATAAACAAAGTCTTATAAATAGGTTCAAAAAACCAACCTCACAAATACAGGACAAAGGAGGTATGGTTAGAAAAATGGTTGCCTGAAAAAGATTAGTGTTTTTAGTGAACTTCATGTTTAATGTGAATGAACAGTGTGAAATGCCAGCCAAAAAAAAGCTCATGTAATCTTGGACTACATTAAGAAAAGCACACTTTCTAGAAAAAGTGGTCTTCAGGAATAAGAAAGTGATAGTTCCACTGTACTCTACATTAGTCAGAATATATCTAGAGTATTATGTTCAATTCTAGGTACTATAATTTTGGAGGGGTATTGATAGAATTTATAGAGAAGAGAAAACAGAATGGAATGGGGAAATGCTGTGTGAAGATCAGCTGAAAGAACAGAGGATGATTGTCTTAGAGAAGAGAAAACTCAGAGGTGATATGATGATTGTCTTCAATTATTTGAAGGGCTATAATCTGGAAGAGCAAATTGACTTGTTGTTTTTGCAACAGAGTATAGAACTAAGAGCAATTTGGTTGAAATTTCAAAGAGGCAAATTCAGGTTTGATATAAGAAATAATTTCCAAACCCTTAGTGCTATCCAAAAATGGAATGGGATACTTTGGAAGGAAGTGGGTTCCCCCTTATTGGAAATCTTCAAAGTGAAATTCTTCATCCAAACTACTGTTGTGGTAGTGGCTTCTTTTCCTAATATTGAACCAGGCCTGTGTTCCTGGTATAAATCCAGCCTGGTCACAATATTTAATCTTTGTCATATGTTGCTGTAGCCTCTTTGTTAATATTTCCTTTAACATTTTCCAATTAATATTAATTAAAGATATTGACATAGCTTTCTTTTTCTGTTTTGATTCTTCTTAGATTAAGCATCAAAAAATATTTGTATCATAGAAGGAATTTGATAAGATAATTTCTTTTTTCCTATTTTTGCAAATAATGTATATAATGTTAGAATTAATTTTCCTTTGAATATTTTTTGGGGATCTATCTGTTCCTTTTTTTCCCTTTTGGTGTGCTTTTATGCCTTATTAAATTATTTTCCCAAGATTATATTGTTTAATGTCTCTATATCTTGTTCTATTAATTTAGGTACTTTATATTTTTAAAATAAATGTTCATCTACTTAATTTAAGTTAATTTTATTGACATATGGCTGGGAAAAACCATTTCTAGTAATACCCTTTATTTCTTAATTTGTTTTGATTTTTCCTTTTTTCATTTTGATACTGGTAATTTTTTAAAAAGAAACCACATTACCTAATATTTGACCTATTTCATTAGTTTCCTTAAAATAAACCAACTCCTAGTAGTAAGGATATAAAGACAAAAAATAAATCTGTTCCTACAGTGGTAGTGATAGAAGTTGTTTGCTTTTCCTGGCACATGTTACCTCTTGTCTCTCACTCAAGGTGCCTTGCTTCTTTAGGTAGGTTGGTTTGCCTGCCCTGTGGGTGGCAGTTGGTCTGCAGTGGTGGGGTTATCTGACTGCTTCTCCATAGGAGATGATCCCCTTGATGATGGCTATGGGGAGTGGACTGAAAGAAGGGTCAGTTTGGTTGTGGTGGGGTATTGCTATTGGTGGTTCTTAGGCGCAGAGTCCTAATCTGTCTCCATCAATTTCTAAGGGCTGGGATTGGTCAAGCAGGTGGTGGTGGGAGTAGTTTGACTCCTGGCACATGCCACCTCTTATCTCTGCTTTAGGATGCTTTACTGCTTGTAGTCTTCCACTATCCCCTAAGATTTTTCCAACAAGTTTTTGTTCTAAACTCGTGTTCCCTTTGGTCAGAATCTCTCCTTCCTTAGAGACTTTTTACATTCTTTTGGTTCCTTTGTTATAATTTATTTAACTTCAGCTTGATAATGTTATAATTCATACTGATATCCTTTCTATCATTCTATCCATTTTTCATCATCAATAACTTTTTAATAGCTGAAAATTGAGTTGTTTCAATTACTCACCATATTTTTTCTCATTTTTGTTGTTACATTGTTTCAGTTATGGCCAGCTCTTCGTGACTCCTTTTGGGTTTTTCTTGGCAAAGATCCTGAAGTGGTTTGTCATTTACTTCTCCAGCTCATTTTACAGATGAAGAAACTGAGGTTAAGTGATTTGCCCAGAGTCACACAGCTAGTAAGTATCTGAGGCTGGATTTGAACTCAGGTCTCCCTGATTCTAGGTCTGGTTCTCTACCCAAAAAGTGGTTTTGTATTTCCTTCTCCAGTGAATTAAGGCAAACAGATTGTGACTCTGATTTTTATTCCAGCTTTAAACTGATTTTGATCAATTTGGTGTTATGACTATACATAGACAGCTGATTCAATAATATGCCACATCAGAAATGAATTTTCTTCAGTCTTTTAAAATCAACTTCATTTTTTGTGATGTCACTTATTGTTACTGTTGAGTTGTTTCAGTTATGTCTCTTTATGAGACATAAACTCTTTAAGAGTTTCTGACTCTTTGTGACCCCATTTGGGGTTTTCTTGGCAAAATTACTGGAGTGGTTGCAATTTCCTTCTCCAGCGCATTATATACATAATGAAGCTGAAGCAAACAGGGTTAAGTGACTTGCCCAGGGTCACACAGTTTGTGTCTGAAGCTGGATTTGAACTCATGAAGATGAGTGTTCCTGATTCCAAGCCCAGTGTTCTATACACTAAGCCACCTGGCTGCCCTGTGATGTTATTTAGGGATTGCTATATCTAGTAACTAATGATTTTTCCTTAAAGAAAGTATTCATATTGTAAAGATATGAAGCTAAGACTTTGGTCATTTTCATTTCCTGTATTTGACCCATGTTTTCAATTGTACTTCTCATTGAATTTATTTATTCCTACTTTTGTTTGACATAACCAAATACTACAGTGTATGTTGATTTAATTTTAAGGATTTTATTGATTTTTTTTAGGTAGAATTTCTCTGCCTCTTCATTTTCTGCAACAGATATTGGCACATAAGCCACAGGAATTCTCAGGGTGGCCTTTTTTTTTGGTAAATATTTATAATGAGCATTGTGGCATGAGATAAATAAGTATCCCATGAAAATCATTCTTGTATTTTGACTTACAATAAAAACCAACTCCACTAACTCCTTTGTTTTCTTCTCACTTGCAGGCTATCCTTCTATTTAGCAACAACTTCCTTTTGGTTTTTGGTCTTATTCATAGCTAGAATGTCAAAATTTACACAACTCAGTTTCTTTAATAATAAAAATGATGATAATAATAATGGCTATTATTATTATAGCTAACATTTATATAGTGCCCACTATGTGCTAGGTACTGTGTTAAGGACTTCACAATTATCATCTTATTTGATCCTCACAACAACCCTGGGAGGCTGTTGTTTATTAGTCTTGTCTGACCCTTTGTGACCCATTTGGGGTTTTCTTGGCAAAGATATTGGAGTGATTCGCCATTTCCTTCTCCACCTCATTTTATAGATGAGGAAACTGAGTTAAACAGAGGCCAAATGACTTGTTCAATGTTACGCAGCTAGTGTCTGGGGCTGATTTTGAACTCAGGTCTTCCTGATTCCAGGCCCAGTGGTCTATCCACTATGCAACTGAACTGCCCCCAAATAGTATGTTCACTCAGTGGTTTTTGCATAAATATCCACTGGAGTTTTAGACAATAATATTTACACAACTACATACGATTATAGCTAGTATTCAAAAAGAAAATGTTTTTAAAGTGCTTTGTAACAAACCACATAGAGTCATATAATTGTAAATTCCTATTAAGAGTATTATTAATGTTAATGGAGAGTCTAAAAACCAAGTGATTCTTGACATTGTCTTTCCTCTTCTTTGACTGCTCTGTCACCATTGTATAGAATCAGAAAGGAGTTGCACAGGTCATTTATTATTTTTCTTTGTTTTGGGGCTTGCCATGTCCAAGTCATTCATTACCCAGTAGTCAGTTTACAGAAGAGGAGTCTCTCTTTACTTAACTGGACTGGTCCTCAGAAAGTAGACACAATCTGATGGATATCCCATTTGAAGTCTCTTCTCCACCACAGCACCTTTCAGAGCTTATGATATGCAGACATAGCCTGGAAGGACTTGGGGACACTTCCATTACATAGTGAGACATTGGCACAATACTTCATAGGGTGGTAACAATGATAACCTTAAAAATTAGTGCAGCTCATTTTGTTATAAATATAAATGAAAGATAAAATTTAAAAATGATAATTCTAATCCACCTCCACATTTAGATAAGATGTCCTGGGATCTAGGGAAACCCTGCATACACAACTAATATTGATTACTATTCTATGTCACTGAAGGCAAATCCTGGCATACACATCGAGGGGGAAGATTGAATAGCCTATCATGACAGAAAGATATTGCCTCTTTCTAATTCATTACATAATACAGACTAGTCCTTTGTCCCTGACTTTGGTTTTCTTGCACAAAGACTCTTATTGTTTTTTTGGAAGGGGGAGGCAAGGCAGTGGAACTAGTAGGTGTCAAATGTCTGAGGTCTGATTTGAACTCAGGTCCTTCTGACTCCAGGGCCAATGCTCTATTCAATTCGGCGATTTAGTTGTCCCTTACAAAGACTCTTTAGGCACTTCTGGCTAACCCTCTCAATTATTTGCCTTTTCAAACTCCTAGCTGTGACCTTAGTTCTGCTTTCTGTTAACCTATTTGGGTCTTGGCTTGGACTTTGCTCTATTTTTTGTCACTCCTTCTTATTCCTCATCCACAGTATAATTTGTCTTTCCAGCACTGCTAATTATTGCTTATCTCTGGCATATATAGGTTCCTATTCCTTCACTTCTTTTCAATTGGAGATTTGTAGGGAACTGACACATTGTTTTAATCATCTGTGGGACTATGTCTTGTCCTCCCTGCACTATAGGAATTTATACTTTCCTGTTCCATTTTTGGTCTTTTGTGATGTTGTTCAGTTGGATACTGGAGTGGTTTGCCATTTTCTTCTCTGGCTCATTTTACAGATGAGGAAACTTGAGGCAAACAGGGTTAAATGACTTGCCAAGGGTCACACAGCTAGAACGGGTCGGAAAGTCAGATTTGAACTCAGCAAAATGAGTCTTTCTGACTCCAGACCCAGCACTCTATCCATTGCACCACCTCTGTTAACTCATTGGTTATATATCTTTGGGCAACTAACATTCTCAAAACCTTACTTTTCTTACATGTAAAATAAAGAGAAGTGGCATAATAGGTACCATCAAAGAAATGCAAGAGGTGTCCATCATGAGATGAAGACAATGAAGAGCCAATAGCATACGATATCCTGTGTGCTACATTGATATCCTTGTGATATTGAAAACTTTGAGGAAGGCTACTATGATGTTGGGTAGATACCATGTAGTGAAATTATAGGAAGACATGTGCAAAAGTAACATAGGATAGACAGGTATGAATGGTTTGTGATCTACTTCATTGGAATAAATAATAACATCTGTGAGATAATAGGTTCACTAGAATCTTATATAATATCTGAACACATGATTGTCATGAGGATTCAAAGAGGAAATGTAAAGTTATTTGCAGCAAACTGTTAAGTACTACATAAGTATAAATTCTTCTTCTTTTTTATTCTCTTTTTTTTCCATATATGACTTTGTACATCATTAGTTTTAATGCTTCTATTACTCTATGAAGTTCAGTTCTGATGTCTCATCATTGCCTGGAGGTAATTATAGGTTCTTGTAATGCAGGGTCTACTATGCTAGAAAGTATTTGAATATGGTCCTAGAGACATACTGTTTTCTGAAGGCCAGGCTAGCTGAATACGGAGAGGCTTTAGGTTGGTGGCTTGCTAATGAGTTCTTTATCTATGGCAACTCATAGTAAAGAAAAAACAAAAAATGGTCCTCAGTCCTACATGGACCTCTTTTATTTCTGCAGTGATGGTAGCAAAGGGAAAGAAAATGGGACAGAGTGGGCTAAGAAGCACAGGGTTTATAGACCAACAATAAATGTTAACTAATAATATATTGGCACTCATTGTGAGCTGTAACCAAGTGGACCTTTTACTATAGGTAGTGAATGGTTAGTTTCACCAAATGAAACTACAAGACAAAAGAATGTTATACATAACTAGAAGGAAGGGTGGTCTATGCAGGGGAGAGAAGCTGGGTCCTGGAGGCCACATGTGGCCTTTTAGGTCCTTGGGTGTAGCTTTTTGACTGAGTCCAAGTTTTACTGAACAAATTCTTTTATTAAGGGAATTTGTTCTATGAAGTTTGGGTTCAGTTAAAGGGCTGCACTTAAGGACCTAGAGGGCTGCATGCAGGCTCCAGGACCCAGGTTCCCCACCCCTGGATAGTTTTTCTTTGGAGAGCCAAAGAAAGGAACTGGCAGAGCTGGTTTTTTTCTACAGTCATCTTTCATTTTCTCCCCTAGTTCTGCCTCTGGTGTTCTGGACTTTGCCACAATGTCCAACCTGCCATTCACATTATAAGTTGCCTTAAAACGTATAATCTTTTCAATATGAAACATCCCTTCTTGTATTTCCTTCTGGAACCTCCATTTTGAGAAGAATCTAGACCAGCCATTCATTATATTCCAGATTTCACAGACTTTCCCTTGCATGAATTTTTCTCTCCCCTCTCCCTCCTCCCACTCACCCCCCGCCATGGTTTTCACTTCCTCTTTTTTTTAATGTTGTCTTCCACCATTAGAATGTCAGGTCATAAGTTGTCTTTTTCTTTTGCTTGTATTTGTATCTCTAGCAGTTAGGATAGTGCCTGACATATAGTAAATGATTAATAAATGCTTCTTGACTTAACTTGATGATCTTTTCTTTCCTTTCTTTCTCCTGTGTTGACTTGCTTGGTGGAATTTTAGTCAATGGTATATACTTACCTTTTCTCTGAATGCTTTGCAAGCTGTTTCTCCCAAATTTAGGGTACATGTTAGACTCTGCCTGTTGCCTCTTCTCTACCACAAACTCTGGGAGGGAATGATCACTTTCTCCTTCCCTCTGTCCCAGGTTCTTGTCCTTTCTGTCCTAGCGGCCAGTCCTCTATTAGTGAGGATCCAGTCCAGAATAGAATTTCTCTTTGTTGATTCCTCTACCTTTTGAAGGGTAACATGATCACTATGGCAAGTCAAGCAATTATTAGCTGCTGCTTTTAGCAGTGCGATCTATTAGATGTCTGGGTGACTGACCTCCCCCATCACTACTACAGTATGCCTCTGCATGCTATAGACTAATGAGACTAATGGTAAGTCTCACAAACTACTCATCTGTTCCCTCTTTCAGTTCTGGGTCTGTGGGTCTGTGGTATACACCTGTAACAAAAATCACTTCTGTTTCTCTCTTTGTTGACTTTCATATAAATACTCTACTATGATTCCCCCTCTCTGGTTCCTTGATTTCCTTGAATGAATGTACCTCTTTTATAAATCCCTTTTGAGTAAGTTAGGTTACTCAGACCCATTTCCCAGCCAAGGTTTTCAGAGTACCAAGTCTCAGTGACCCCTATGAAGTCAAATTTGCCTGCTTGATTAGAGCCTTTAGTTTCTCTTGTTTATTGCTTAACCACTGGCAGCTCGTATATAGACTTTTGAGGTCAAGATGTTTTGAGTACTCTTTTCTTTTACTTTTTTTTTTTTTGCTTTTTGGAGGGCAATTGGGGTTAAGTGACTTACCCAAAGTCACACAGTTAGTGTGTCAAGCGTCTGAGGCCAGATTTGAACTCAGGTCCCCCTGACTCCAGGACCAGTGCTCTATTCATGCCACCAAGCTGCCCCTCACTCTTTTCTTGGATCTTGTGTCCTATGAACTTTTGGATGCTTTTACTGCTGTTCTTTCTTCACTGTAGCTAATTTCTATGGTATCTAGCTTGTGGTATATACAAAGACAGTCTTTTCTCTCTCTCTTTCCTTTTTAGTTTAAAACTCTTTTAATTACTCATACAAGACACCCAGCAAATACATTCTTACCAGCTTTTGTTAGTTGTATCCTATCTCTGGTCAGGAATCAGTCATTTCTGTGTTCTAAGCTCAATACCAGAAGGCCAAATCCTATTCTCAGAAACCAACTTCTTTTCTGAATCCTTTGCCTTCAATGGGCAGCAATGAGAAATTGCAACCTGTGCCCCAATGGTCTTCTGGTTTTGGTGGAGACCTCATAATCATTAGTAATATTCTTTCATTTTCTCCAGAATTCACTATTCTCTATTTTATTTTAAATTTCAATCTATAAATCGATACTGTTATTTTTCTTAAAAGTGTTTGCTCCCAAAAAGAAATTATTTCTTGAAGCAACCAATTCAATTCAATTCAATTCAATGCAATAAACGTTCATCAAAAACCTACTATGGGCATCAAGCATTCTCAAACCCATATTAAGTGTGGGCTCAGGTTCTTTTGTTGGTTCTCTACCTCCAGATGGATGAGTGGTAGTGGTGAATAAAGATCATAGGATCATAACTTAGAGCTATGAGGAGTATCAGAGGCCGTCTGATCTCAAACTGGATGAGGGAACTAAGTTCCAGAGAGGTAAAGTGACCTCCTTAAGGTCACATAGGAAGTAAGGCGCAGAGACAAGATGTGAGCATAGGACCTTTGACTCCGATTCCCACTGTATCTCAGTTAAAGCAGCTGGTCACTGCTCTCTTAATTTTGGCTCTTTATTACCAAGGAAATTATAAAAATTTCCTTAAGTACTGTAACATCTTCTTATGCTACATCTTAAAATAAATATGATGGAACTGCTTGACTAATGAGGCGAAAACTCCTAATTTTAGAAATGACCAAGTTCTCACCTCAGCAACACCCTATCCTTTTGTGTCTGGGGATAGGTAGAGATGGACAAAGATAGTAACAGGGAGGAATTAGGTAAAATACGCTCTACTCAGGGGTTTGGGAGTAATAGGTATAAGGCAAAATCATCATGTGTGGTAAGGTGAGGCACTTGGGGACCAACCATATGGTAAGTAAAAAAAGAGAAAGCCAATGTCGATAATGATGACACAGATCATGTGCAGCTGCTAAGCTGAATTGCTATATACTGTTGATCTCATCATTTTAGCTGACATCATCTTCTGTACACACTACCACAAGCAAATGGATTGTGTGGTAAATCCACTTTGATCATTAAGACAGCTGACTTGGTCAATAAATAGGATTGCTGTGCTAGGTCCCAGTCATGTGGCATGTGTTCTGCTAATGAGCTGGAACTCATTCATTTCTGTGAATCCTTCCAAGATCCTAGGGTGGCATGGTCAGACTTGTGCTCTAAGAATATCGATTTGGCAGCAGTGTAGATGATGGATTAGAGAGGGGTGAGACTGGAAGCTGATTAGGAAGCCATTACAATTAGTCTAAGGGAGTGGTGAGGAGGGCCTGAACTAGGAGGCTGGTCATGTGACTAGAGGGGAAGGGAACTTGAGCCCTTGTCTAAAAATCATCAGATTAAATACATTTGCTAAGTAGATAAATCCTGTTTTTCTATTTTGCTATGAATAAAGAAAAGAATAATAAATAAATTAAAATTAATCAAAATTTCAAAAAAAGTATCAAAAGGTCTAAGTAGAGAAAATTTATTATCACAGATATAGGAGATTAGGGGGGACAGGAGATAGTTAAGACTTTTTAATTTAGAAAGACCAAGGTCACCCACAGCATCCAGGGCCATTGCCAGTTATCTTGTCTTGCTACTGGACTTCAATGACTCTGGAGGAGAGAGTGAGGCTATTGACTTTTCACAGCTCTGCCTCACTCAAATCCAATTCACTTGCAAGCCAAGACATTACCCTCATGATGTCATTGGTAGTCATTGAGAATGAAGGACAAACAACTATGACAACAAATGGAGTGGGATAAATTTCATATTTAAGAAGATACAAACAACAATAATAACATGAACAATAGCAAAAATTCATGCTAAAATGGGAATCTGAAAAAAATGCAAATGAAACTAGACAAAAACTAGAAAATATTTTATTGAAAATGATCTCATCTTGGTAAAGACATGAAACAGAAAACTGAACAGAACTACTTGCACCTTCTTTGGTTTTTACCTCTAAGCTTTTCTCATTTTGGCACTCTTTGTGTGTTATGTGTATTTGTTCTTTAGCCTTTGCTAGACTGAAACAATTTACTTAGGTCTTATTTAAGCTGGGAATATTCCATAATTACCACCTGTTCCTCATTATTTGGATCCAATAGAATTTGCCTAGCCAGCTCTGGCTTGTATTACTGAGCATAACGGGGTAAAATTTCAGGGCTGTGGAATGTGATATGACATAAGTGTTCTCAATGATGGGAATAATTTGCACGACCCAAATTCAGTGAAATCTGATAGATTCTCAAATCCAGGATGATTTCTTTGGTTGGTTCAAATACAATATGCCAGGAAGTTCACCTGAGCTGGAAGAGGGACCCTATTACATGCCTTTTTATCACCATCTGCCTAATCTAGGCAAACAACCTCCTGACAGAGGTCTTCCAACTTCTACTTTATCTGCCTCCTCCAATCCATCTTTCTCATGCTTCCAAACTAATCTTCCTTGTGTATAGCTCTGGCCATACTAATTATGCTCAAAAATTTTTTTATTGGTTTTAATATTAGCTTCCATGTAAAGTTTAAACCCCTCTGCCTGTCTTCCACAATCTGGTGTCACCTTCTCTTTCCAGTCTCATCCCATACTACTTTTCTCTATAGACATCGTATTCTTGGGATTTTCTACTTCCATGCCTTTGTTCACAACTATTTTCTTCCCTTTCTTTACCTGTTGAATTTTTGCTCACTCTTTAAGACCCAATTCAGATGTCACTAACACCATAAGACCATCCCCATCCTTCTAGTTGTGAATTGTTTTTGTCTCCTTTTTCACAAACATTGTCCCTACATAGTAAATTGTTCTGCTTATCTTTGAGTCACTTACTGCATACATCCAACCAATTGCCAAATCATGTTGTTTCTTTCTCCATAACATCTCTCATGCATTTTCTCTTTTCTTCAGTCAGTAACCATCTTAGGCCCTTATCACCTCTGACCTGGATTGTTGCTCAGGAGACTTGGGTTCAAATCTTAACTCTGACATTTCTTAAGTTCATGACCATGGACAAGTCATTTAACTTCTCTGAGGTTCAGGTTTCTCATCTATAAAATTAATTCTAATACTTGCACTTAATGTGTTTTTAAAAATATGTGCGTATATGTTTGTGGGATGTGTATATGTGTATCTATATATCTATGATATATATGTAAGCTCTCATCTTTTTGTCTCTTCTAGTGCCTAGCACAATGTATTATTACACATGGTAGGTTCTAATAGATATTTATTGAATAAAAACTAGGGCTGGGGCTCACTTTGAGAAGTGTTGTGTGACTTGACCAGAAGAGACTCTGGGAAGCCGTTGAGAGCCCCCTGGCTTTGAAAAACCCAGATGTTGATGCTTCCCTCTCTGGTAACTGACTTGGTATGGATGTAATGGTCAAGACAGTTGGAGGCCTGTCTTCTTGATATGTTTTTCTGTTTTCTTGTAACTTCTGTCTGTATACTCTGAAGTTTGGGGTGCTGACTTTCCCCTGAACAAGGGGATATGTTTGATTGATTACAATAAGCTTATTAACCCCCCAAAACCAAAAAACAAACAAACAAAAAAAACAGCTAGGGTCAGAGAACACCTCCAATGTTTATCTCCAGAACCAGAACTCCATTCCCTTTCATTTTCTAATGCATATTCCCTTTCAATTTTATCTTTAGACATTCCTTCTTCTGTCCCCTCCCTTTAGCATACCAATACATCATTTGTTTCTATAATACAATCCCTGTCTTCACTCCTACAGTATTTTCCTTGGCAGTTTCACATTATAACACATCTTTCTGTCATTCATTTCTCCAGGAAGTTCCTGGAATGATTTTCTTCCTCTTTTATTTATTCTGTTCCTTAACACCCTCCTTTTTCAACTACAGATAGCCAGTAACTTACAAATTGGACATGTTCCCAAAATCCACTTACAGAATTATAAATGATGACTCTTGGGCCATTCTGTACAAGGTTGTTTAACCCACAAATGTGGTATAATGGGGAAATCATTAGAGTTGGAATCAGAAGACTTCAGTTATAGTTTAAATTCTGCCAAGTTTTGCTACTAACTAGTTATGTGACCTTGGACAAATAGCTTAACCTCACTGAGTCCCACAGAGGATACTTATTTGCAAAATGGGAAAAATAATACTGCCCTACCTACCTTACAGAGTTGTTGTGAGGATTAAATTATCTGAGATAGTGGTAAAGCCACTGTATTAGAATAATGAGGTGGCCTAATTAGGGTGATGGTATTGTAAAAGAACTCTGTCTTGGAAGAGATATTGTGTGAGACAAGCCATAGATATGTTGGGCCTATTGTCCCCATCTTAGTGTGTGTTTCCTCATCTCTATGTACCATGGTACACTGGGATGGATATTAGATTTGTGGTTAGAAGACCTGGGTTCAGATCCTGACTTTTCCAATTATTACCTCTGTGGCTTTGGTTAAGTTAATGTCTTTCTTTGAAAGTCAGTTTTCTTTTTTTCAAATTTATTTATTTAATTTTAGTTTACAACATTCAGTTCCACAATTCCTTGAGTTTCAAATTTTCTCCTCCTCCCTCTCCTCCCCTCCCCTTTTTACCCCCCACCCCCACCCCTAGCATGCAATCAGATATAGGATCTACAAATATCTTCACATTAAACATTAGTCAGGTTGTAAAGAAGGATTATAATCAATGGAATGAACAATGAGAAAGAGAAAACAAAACAAAACAAAAAAAAAAAAGAGAGAGATCCAGTAGTTTGCTTCGATCTGTATTCAGACTGTAGTTTGAAAGTCAGTTTTCTTATCTGAAAAATAAGAAGTCTGGATAAGATGACCCATGGGATACATTTGCGTTCTAAATCCATGCAACTACGATTCCTAACTTCTGAACACTACTATAATCTCCTTGCCTACCACTTGCCCACACAGACTCATCTTAGGAATTTTGGTATTTAGTGAAAGTTGAAGCAAAATGGGGGTGGGGATAATAGACAGTTGATTTGGGGTATCATTGTTCTATCTCTGGACAATCAGTGAGATATCTACACTGATGATGGAAGTGGGAAGGAGTAGGAGCAGGCTGCTGTAGACTGAGGAAAAGAAGCATGCCTCAGGATGGTGCTATAGGATGTCTGTTAAATTTTAATACTCTGGGGGCAAAGCCCAGACGCCCTGATCTACTTTTGGTTTTGTGCCTAAATCCTTGGATCTAATTATCCTGTGAGCTCTGACTTGACCTGGTATGGGTTTCCATTTACTCTCTTTGAGAAGACTTCTTCCATGTTTTGTTTTGTTTTTTCTTTAAGAGGGTTCCTTCTTGTACTGTTCTCATAGATCCAAATCATTCATATACATCAGACCCATCAACAGCTTTGGAAGTGATACAACCAGTCTTGTCTCTTGCTCCAAACCAAAACAAACCTACTTTTCTTGTTGCCTTATGAGGTCTTCCACTAGGGGCGTGGCAAGAGGTGTGCCAGACCTCTATGGAAATCGCAATTTTCTAGGGGGCTTTTGAAGCCTTGAAGGAAACAAATGAGTGAATCTAGAAGTGCATAGAATCAGTATGCTTTTATCTGGGGCTTGTGGTGATATGGAATCTATCCAAGGGTTCCTGGCTGAATACAAGCTGTTTCAAAACTAAAAATTTTTAATCAACAAAAATTTATTTTCTATCCTTCCTATTTTTCCTCCACCATTTGAAAAAAAAGGACAAAATAATTGTAACAAAAATGTATAGTCAAATGAAACACATTCCACACTGTTGTTGTTCAGTTGTTTTTAAGTCATATCCAACTCTTCATGACCCCATTTGAGGTTTTCTTGGCAAAGATACTGGCATGGTTTACCATTTCCTTTTCCAGGTCATTTTATAGATGAGGAAACTGAGGCAAATAGGGTTAAGTGACTTGCCCAGGGTCACATAGCTAGTGTGTGTCTGAGGTCAGATTTGAACTCAGGAAGATCAGTCTTCCTGACTCCAGGCCCAGCACTCTCTACATTGTCACCTACTTGCCTTTGTAACTGAAATACAAAACAAAAGAAACAGAAAGAAAAGTCAGAGTATTAGGAAAATGAGATTATAGAGGTAAAGACAAGGAGAGAGTGACAAGGAGGGTGTGGGGGTAGTCAACAGTGTCAAACAATACCATGACTAATTTCATGTCCAAAGCAAGAGTATATATAACATGGTGTTGCTCTTTCCTGATGGCAAGGCATACTTGCAATAGTTGGGATGTTGTTTGTCCTTCATTTTTTAAGTGATGTAGAGTTGTGCAAAGTCACCACCAGCCTTACTCTCTTTTCCAGTCATCAAAGTCCATTGGCAGGACAAAAGTCAAGGTGACTGGTGATGGCCTGGGATGCAATGAATGGCTTTGGTGTCTTTGATGTCTGGCCAAGCCCTAAGCATTCCACAGTGTCTGCTTTAGCTGCCTTCATGGTCATTGGATCAAATTGTTCTCTTTCACATGCCTGGGGTAGACATCCACCTAACTCACCGATAACTTTGAGGTACATTGATTACCCTCAATCAGGTTTAACCCATCTGTGGAGATGGTTTACTGGGGTGTGGCTGCTGCTTACCTGTGGCTCCAAGAAGTTGTATTGGGATGGTAGATGTATATTTATGTAGTTTTCTGTGCCCTTCAACTTTGCATGCCCCAGGAAAGTGCCCTGCTTTCCCCACTCTTTTTATAGCACTGGAATCTAATCTCATGGAGAGGTCAAGAAGGATGAGGATGGAAGAATGGAAGAATAAAGAGGTCACTGGTGATCCTGTAGAGAGAAGTTTCAGTTAACGGGTAGTGACAAAAGCCCCATCATAAGGAATCCAACAAGTGGAGGTTGAGGAAGTGATAGTATTTAGCACAAACTACTTTTTCTACAACTTTGACAGTGAAAGTGAGGGGAGGAGGTTGCAGAGGGGTTTATTCAGGCAAAGAAAAGCTTTTCTAAATATAATGGGAACCTGAACATATTTGTAGTATGAATAAAAATATCAGCAGATATTAGTTAGAAAATATACATGTATAATTTCTTTTACATCCTTTTCATTGATATTTTATGGTCAGAATTGTGTGCAGGGTGTCAATTATGTTAGTATATTGTTCTGGGCTGCTGCTCACAAGGTGAATCCAGGAACTACGATGGCTATTGATCTGATCTCCCTTCCCTTTCCCATGTCACCCAAGTTTCTGAAGATTGGTCACAGCAGCTGACTATTCAACATCACGATAAAAGTTCTTCCCTTGCCTTTGTTCAACAGTTTCTTTTATGGCTCTTCTATAGCTTTCAACTCAGAGAGTGACTCCTGTTGCTGCTGCCAATTCAAGTGTCTTAGGAGCAGAATGGAGATGTCAGTCAGCCAACCAGCATTTGTTAAGTTCCTACTATGTGCCAGGCTAAGTGCCAGAGGGAAAATAAAGGGGGAAAAACACTCAAGGAACTCACAATATAATGGAGGAGAGAAAAGGCAAATAAGATGTACAAACAAGGTAATATAAATAAATTTATAATATAATAATTTAGTATAATTAATATTTATTTTAATTATTAATAATTAATTAATATTTATTAATAATTTATAATATAATAAAAGAATAAATTAGAGATAATCTGAGAGAAGGAATGAAAATTAAGGAGGACTGGGCAAAGCTTCTTGCATAAGGTGGTTCTTTGTCTGATATTTGAAGGGGAAGCAGAAAAAGGAAGGGAACAAGTATTTAAGTGTAATTATATGCCAGGCTAAGCATTTTTTTTAAACAAAATTAAGAAAGACTTTAAAATGATATAGAAATAATATGGTGGGAAAAATGATATGTTTCCCTCTCAAATTTGGGGATGGATATATAGATAGTATAAGAGGGAGAATTGGGGAGTAGAGATGATATATTCCTTTGGCATAAGAGCACTGTGGTTTTTGTAATGTCTTTACCTGTTGACTTCCTCAAGCCAGAAGGTTTTTATGGTCAATTCTAAGTCAATTATGGTCAAAGCTGTGATCCCTAGTCAATTGTACTTCCTGAATTTTTAGGACAGAAAGTCAAAGGCTTCGCAAGGGGTAGTAATATCTCAGAAGAACATGGCCTGAATTATTCTTATTAAGTTCAATTTGGACAGAAAATCATATAGTATTTTCCCCTATGTATTTAATCAACTGTACATGGATGTGCATTGACAGGGTAACCATTGAGATTATGTGTGGGTAGCACACACTATTCTCCTCTGCCCAGCCATGATTTGTTGACTTTGCCTAGTTTTCTCAAATGGTAAGCCTTTTTGCTCCAGTCAGGAGTGTTTCTGAAAGTTGCACCTATTACCAAGCTTACTAACCAAAGCAGAGACAGAATAGCTGGAAAACAGATTTAAATTTTAAATTGATCTTTTATGCATAAAACCAGGTCATTATTTTTGCATTTATATTTAGCCTAGGCTCTCAGCATAGTCCAAAGGATTTTGCAAGAAGTGGTGGCTAGAGTTAATTACACAATTGTTGGGAGAAACAAAGTTACTCTATAATTACTGACATTTTCAAAGGAATTATGTCTAGTTACTATGAACAACACATACTATTTGGTGGCAACTATGCAATTAACTTGTCCAACACTAATAAATTGAATGCCCCATAAACTCATGCACCAGCTGTTGGAGGGAGGGGCAGACAAGCAACAAAGTCTTAGGATTAATTTGAATTTGTTAAGACTCCAAATTCAATGTACATATACATGTGTCCTGCATTAAAAAAGCAAATACAAATATAGAAACAGACATAATGGATAAATTGGGTATGATAGGATGTTGATGGATGAGTGTCTAAGGAAGGAAAGGGGCCAGAGTTATTAATTTGACAATCAACACCTGCTTATTAAGTTCCTATTATGTGCAAAATAATGATGTTAAGCATTAGTACAGAAACAAAATTTAGACTCCGTTCACTCAACAGATTTTGCTTCATTTTTCTTCTCCCTGACCATTTTCTCAATAGGTACTCTACTGGCCTACTGGCTCAGACTAGTGATCATACCCTGAAAGTTGTAACTCTCTTATCTTTAGAACTTCTGCCCTGGGTCCCTACTCTTCTGATTGGTCATCACTTCACCTATATCACTATGTCAGGCAGTCCCAGACACGTTTTATTTCACTTCTATATAGTCTTCTCCCTCAAGTCTCCTGCTCTTCCCTCTCTCCCATTCCCATCTGGAACAAGGATCAAATCAACTTTGCCATTGTTTCTGGAAGGAATGTGCCAATCTATTGCCTTATGTCTCCACTGTCCATCACTGTAACTTTCTGCAAGTTCCTTGGCCACCCAGGCCCTTATGTGTATTTCCCTCTCCCCCATTAGAATAGTCCCCTCTTGAGGAGGGGACTATCTTTAATTTTGTACTTGTGTCCCCAGAACTTAGTACTGTATTTGGCATATGTAAAACCTGGGATTTGATTTGTGTATGCCCAGATAATCCAAGATGAAGGCACCCTGATTCTGGGAGAAGACAGTCTGTATTACTCTACCACATGGGTTGGAGTAGCCTCATTTCATTGGCTGCAAAGCTAGAACAGGCAGTATCTTGAAAACTTCCATATTGGAATATTCTCCCACTTTCCACCCTCTTCAGTGTCCAGAGAGAATGAAGGTCTTGTTCAACCACTGCACAGGTACCATGAACTGGTACCCTTCCCTCCACCCCATTTTTCCTTGTGGCCCTAAGACATGGAAATGGGTTTTGTTTTGGTTTCTTCTATTTCGTTTGTCTTTTCAGTTCAAGGCAGAGGTAGTGGAATCCCTAGTAGACCTGGGACCTTTTAGCCATGGATTGTGGAGACAGGATTCCAAACCAGATATGCAGTCAATCAACCAGCCAGCCCAGGAGGGAAGCCCTGAAAAGCCAGGGTGCACAGATTGGAGCCCAAGGATAGTTTCAACTCAGGACTTGGCTCTTTGTTATATAGGAATGGAATAAACTGAGAACATAATCTCCTTCCCTTTCCCAGAGTATGAAGTGGTGGGGGGGG